>NC_045732.1:70199183-70512262 GCF_009834535.1 Camelus ferus | reverse complement strand
GTGGAATTTTTTTTTTTTTCATTAACTAAGAGAATTGTGTATGTTTACAATCCAAAAGAAATACTGAGCTAAGAAGGAAAGTTTGAAGATAGAATAGAGAGAAGGAGGAACTTGATGGGCCAAGGTCTCAGAAGAGTAAGGAGATAAGATTCAGGGCACAGGAAGAGGTATTAGTTTTGAATACTGTGCTTTTATTATCTATTAAATCATCTGCCTCTTTCAGCTAAACTGAGAATCCTCAAGTGAGTGGATAGTCTTTGTCAGTCCTAATATTACAAGGCTTCATAAATATTTGTTGAATGAATGAAGGTCATTTCTTTTGATACTTCCTCTCTCCTCTCTTATGCTTTGTTGATTTTTCCCTAATTTTTCATCCTCACCTCTCTGTTTTTGTCACTATATTCAGTCTCTTGAGGAGATCTCATCCATTTCCAGAGTTTTCCTTTCTGAGACAGGAGAGGCTGCGTTATGACTAGATCTTTTATACTCAGAGAAGTACTGAATAATTATACTATTATTGACTCCCTGTTTGCCTCCCCATTGACCTATGCTAAGTAGAATTCAGTTGGCTTTGAAAGTCATGTTCCAATATGTTGCAGATAGTTGATGGATACCATTTCATTTCATTTCTTCCTACCAGGCCCCTTCCCAAACTGTCCAACCTCAAAAATATTCCATTTTCATCCCCTGCTCAGTTCTTCTAGTAGAAACTAACCCTTGTTGTATACCATCTTGGTCTGGAAAGAGCTTCAGAGAAGCTATTTTATAGTGACTCTAAAAATGCATCAGAATAAACTTGCTTATTCCAATAGACTTTGTTTTGACTTTGTTGACTTGTCATTTGCCAAAAGATGTGACTAGCTTCACAGTAAAAGAAGGAATATTATACATAGGCTGAAGGAAGATAATTATTTTTGCCCTAAGAGACAAATCTGATCTAAAGATATATTTGATTTTTTTGTACGTAATTAGGAATGACCATTTGAAATAGAAGCAGAGATGCTCAAGAGCCCAGTTTCCAAAGTAGTAATTTGCTATTTTTATTTCAAAGTAAGGCTTTCTGCTAATTTTAGCAAATACCCTGGAACTGAACCAATATGCTTTATTTAGGAAGATTCAGATGTTTAGTTGTTAACCCTTCTATATATGATTTTTAAAGTTCTAATAGTTACCTGTGAGATGAAATACAGTATAAATACAAGAAAAGAGCTATTTCCTTCTTAGTGCCTTTTTGTAGCAACTAGAAGGGCAATTCAAATGTCAGCTGTTATAAAGAGCACATTAATCTTCCTCTAGGGCAAGAATAGCCTTCTTCCCCTCTCTTCTCCATAGTGCCTAGCACAGTGCTGGAGAAACAGTAGAAACTCCGTCCATACTTCTTGATTTATAAATTTACAGAAATAACATCTTGTCCTCTACCTCCTCCTTAAGAATATCCCTGTTGACCCTATATTTAGAAAATGGGTTCTTCCTAAGTCTGGAGACAAAGTTTTATCTGTAGAACAGATGCTCGTTATACTTCACATGCCGACTGAACAAAATTTCAGAAAAGCGATGAAGTAATTTGTATAATCTTCAGAAATCCCCTCAAAAGGACCACAGAATAGGAGGCTGGTAAACACGTCCTCCTAACTCATCTGCTCTGATTGGCAGCACGGATGGATGCTCTGGGTTCCAGTTCTTTGAACCATTTTTGTTCCTGTTTGTTTTTAATCTACAATCTTTAAAAGGCATTCTATTATCTACTAATGCTACTTTATTGGTTACTTTTTGTATTTGTTCTTATAAGCAGAATAAAGGTCAAAAAATCAATTTAAATATTACTTTTATCTACCAGGCAGTCCCCCCTTACCATCACTATCCTTCTAAGAGGTCTTTTCGTTAATGCTCCAAAAGCAGTATATTTCTGTGCCATTGTAAATGCCTGTTATTTTTATCTGTCTCCCTCATACTGAATAGACCCCAGGCAAGAAGTATCTTCCATTTTTGTATCTTCTGTACCTGATACAAAGTCTAACGTATAATAAGTATTCAGTATTTATTTATTAGATGACTGAATGTATGATGCTTCAATGTAGCTAAATTTGCTAGCCCATTGTAAAGGCCTTCATTAATCTGACCCTATTTTAATCATCCAACTCCATTTATTTATGAGCACCTATTACTCATCAGGCATTGTTAGGTACTGTGGATACAATGGTAAATAAATATAGAGGTGATCCCTACTCTTATAGAACTAATAGTCCATTGGAAGAAGCAGATTCATAATCATGCAAATGTAAAATTACAACTGTGATAAATGTCATTAAGGAGAGGTACCTAGTGCTATAATAGCTAATAACAGGGCAGGATGGGAGGTTGACCTAATCTAAAACAGGGTGATATTTGAACTAAGATCTGAAAGGTGACTTGGCATTACCTAGGTAAAAAGCAAAAGAAAATCTTCCAGGAAGTGGTAGCAGTGCCCTTTGCAAGGCTTGATCAGAGGCAACAGAAGGCAGGAATGGGCTGCAGAAATAGGTAGTTTCTAAATCAAGTAGCAACTTAAAGGCCATGTTAAGATTTTGGCTTTATCCTAAAAGCAATGGGAAACATATCCTATGAAACTCTTGAACTTTCTGTTGTTTTCCAAAACCACAAAGCTTAGTCTTTGTACTTCTAACCACACTATTCTCCACTTGTATTCTGATCACCACTCCTTTACAGTAATTCAACTCTTGTTAGATAGTCAGTTGTAGTTCAGGTCTTACATCCTCCTTGATTACTAGATACAATCAAGATTATTCTGTGATTACTTTAGTCTAGATAGAGTAACCTTTTGATTTTTCTAGCACTAAATTGTACTATTCATATACTCATTATAATGGCTCACATACCATCCTACCTTGTATTTTTATAATAGTTTTGTACATGACTTTTGGCTCAAGACACTGTGTAATAATTGTCTTCTGAATACCTCTTAAATATTCATAGTCCAGTACTTTATTCATACTGCATTACCAACATACATTGAGGATGAGACCAAATACAAACACATACTTGTAATCAATGAAGGGAAATATTTTGATACCAATACTCTTTCCAATGATACGGGAGTTTTATTGATTATATCATGACAATTATTTCACTAAGTTGACTTGTGTTTTCACTACATTTATCAGCACTTTACTCATTTAACAAGAATGTATTGGATGTATGTTATGGGACAGCCATTTTGCAGGTAGGTTCTGGAATTAAAAGATGAACGTGACATGATTTTGACCATAACAAAGCTCTAAAAAACGGTATTCATAGCTATTAACAATAGGCACATTTCCATTCCCCAAAAGAGTAATATATATTGGTTGGCAGTCATAAGCCTTAAGCAGTTTGCAAATGATGCATTTCATTTTCATAGGAAATGCAGCCTCACCGTAAGATTAGGAATGCAAAGTGTGGATATTGTAGGATGCATTCAGCATTAACGTAATTCAAAAGTATAATTTCCTCTGTGATTATTGTAGTTTTTGATAAACATTGTATCAGTAATGTGAAAAGCAGAGTTTTGTAGGGATAACAATTCATCCTCATTTTTCAGTAAGGCTACGTAAATTTGCTTCCGATTGCAAGGCAAATCTGTGATTGTGGTCTTGAGGTCTGTGATTGTGTTTGCTATGCTACTAGCAAGTTATGGAGAAATCCCCAGATAGAGATCAGCAGTCAGCCACAGATCATTAGCTTTTTTTTTTTTTTCTGTAAGAAAGGTTTTGGCTGAGTATATAGAATACTATTATTTATCCTAATTTCTGGAGTTGACTAAAACCTGATTAAGACACTTGTCTTATTGGAGGAGACTAGTCAGCATATAATCAGGATCTACTAAGCATCCTGAAGGTAACTAGCAGAGTTTAGGTGCTTGAAAAAAATTTCTGCTTTCTGAACAGACATTTAAAGAAAAATGCTCCTAAAATTAGATAATTTTAATTAATTGTTAACAATTAATTAACTGCTTAAAATTCAGCAGAGTATGTCACATCAGGGACTGTTTCTCAAAGATCTCATAGAGAAGTAAAAATTTAAAATAACCTAATATCCATTGATAATCTTTTTTTAAAAAATCTTTAATTATTTCATCCACAGGAAAGCAATACAGTCTCAAGGCATTAGCATTAAATTATAAGAATTTTTCAAGTAGGGTATACCATCCTGTTATAATACACTCATTTCAAAATATTAATGATTATGAGCCAGAACGTCTGTAAACATACATTTCAACTTTGAATACTGGCAAGACTTTCAGCAAGATAGGGTAACAAGAAAACTTTCTAAGCCTGTTTTCAAAGTATGTATAAATATTAAAAAAAAA
Organism: Camelus ferus; assembly: GCF_009834535.1. NCBI lineage: Eukaryota > Metazoa > Chordata > Mammalia > Artiodactyla > Camelidae > Camelus > Camelus ferus. Next base: position 70,507,917 of record NC_045732.1, on the reverse strand, counting down.
GGCAGGAGGTTATCAGAATGTATTATTGTAGGTATTCCCTGAATGAATTTATTTTAGCTCCCTTTTTGGCCGTATCTTTTACTTCTTCATCATAGCAACTGTACTCTTATATGATAAAAATAGGATGAAATAAAACCTTTGAGAATATCCACATTGTCTTTATTGCTGGAGGACAGACGGTGACCTGAGTCATGGACTGCTTTGGCTTCAATTAAAATTAAAATCTTGTACAGATTCCAGTTCTGAACATATGTCTCAAGCTCTATGTGCCCACATTATGGCACATTCAAAATATTTTATGCTAACAGATTACAGTAGGTAACAATATGCCTTTGTTTCCTACAAAGGAATAAGTCAGTAAATTGTTCTACTTAGTAGTAAAAAGACCAGCTCAAGATGCAAATATATCCCAATAGTTCTAAATCCCACTGTAATTCTTCCTAATTTAAGGCATTTATGAACTCATAACAGAGGCTCGAGCTGTTCATATTTCTAGCTTATTTTATTTATTTTTCTCTTATTACCTGTTCCACTCAAAGCTTTGCAAATCTGGAAAATCCTGCACATGTTAAAGGAGAGACTTCATCAATTAAAGTGTACTGCAACATAGTGGGAAGAATGGAACCATTGTGTGGTTCATGGAAAAATGCATAACTTATATGAGTTTATTTTTCTTTCCCTGGTTTGTTATACCAGCCAGCTTAACCTAGTCATGTAATGATTAGAAGGTTCTAAGTTCTTCAGTTGGAACCTATATTTCAAAGTGTCTGTTCTGCTCAGAGAGGAGAATGCCATCTTTCTTTACAGTTGGGAATTTGGTGAAACAGAGGTTAATATAACATTTTTCTTTCTAAATGCCTTCTACGAGTACAAATACAGTTTATTAAAGATATTCAACAGTTCCATTTTCCTGGAACTTCTCCACCAAGAAAATGACATTTTGAAGTATTTTTTCTAAAGAATAAAAGACCCACCCAGCCATTATATAAAATAAGGAAACTCTTCTTGTTGTGTTAACATCTTGAATCTAGTCTCAGGGTAGCTATTTTATGAGATTTACTGGTGCAATTTGGTTGCAGATGTCTGTGATTTATAGAGAAGCTCACGAAAATAGACAGAATCTGTATAAAGAACAAAAACAAAAAGAAAGGCATTAGGTAACTCACATGGAGTGCATGTCACATTCATCATGTTTTTGTCATGTGCTTTAATGTTAATGTCTTGGGGAGTATTTGGGACTCACGCTCTGTAACCTTCAGATGTCTGGGGAGTGGTTCAGGGTCAAACTTCCACAAGGATCTCAGGTGATAAGGTTTGGGCTACTCCCTACCTCAGCCTGCATGATTTGAGGCTCTTCCCCACATCCTGACCTTAACCAATTTCTCTAAACCTTCAAAAGGCTATAAAGTTTTTCAGTCCTACTGCTGTCAAGCTCTTTGTTAGTGGAATAACTTGCCAACTGATTTCTCTTTACGAAACACGAATATATTGCTTCCTTCTCTGATATTTGCATGCAGTGTTTTTAGATGACACATTTCTTACAGGTAGGTACATAGTTACATGCTTCTCTCTCCCAGTGTGTCTCATACAGTGAAAGTTATAAAATCAGTGTTCAGCAAAGACTATTAATTGATTGATCCTTGTGTCCTGTCACTCAACTAGTGTTAGACATTATGTTTAGAAGATAAATGGAGCAGAGAATTTTTCATCCTGCCTCATGGTTCCTCTAACCACAGAGATATGAGCCACCTAGTGACGAAGCACCAGAAAAAAAGATCAAACTTTAAGTTTCATCCTCGTCTATGAGAGCATGAGACTAGTTTAGATGATTTTTCCTAATTGATATTAACCATTTCCTCATGTTCAGACTTATAAATCAACTAGACTAGTGTAATGACTTGATGACATGTCCTCACCTTTTTCCCAACCCCTAGTTTACCTTATCTCACTAACATGGACTAGAATATTATTTGTTGCTTTTGTTGCAGATGATTTTTAATATATAATTTGTTATCCCTGCAAGGTTAGGCTTTCTTCCTCCCCCAAATTTTCTACTCTCTCTTTCTGTTGTTTTTTTTTTTTCTTCTTATTTTCTTCACGGACAGAAGGGAGGCCATTTTTTCTTTTCTGACAAAGACAGGAAGATACGGTGGTTGGTAGGGATGGCTGGCTCTCCTGATGTTACAATTGTCTATTTTACATATTAATATTCAAGTGGTTCAGCAATTATACAGGCCGGGATCCTACAGTTTCCAGCACCGATCATGTGTCATCTGAAAAAGATTTCTTCCCTCATAGCGTGAGAAGTTAAAGCAAGGCTCTCAGTATGCATTCAATCTGTACTGCTGGAAAAGAAAAGACTCTTTTGGCCTAATAGAATAAAATCACATATTAATATATTTTACTATAATTTCTTAATATGATTTGCTACTGAATATACACTTAGGTGGTATGTTACGCTAACGAATAAAAATTCCATGAAAAATTTATTTATTTCCCATACAAGTAGATTTTTTGTTTGTGTTTTGAAAGCATTCTAAGCCAGTCATTTTTATACTTTATTCTCATACATAATGATATATTGATATATTTTCAATAAATGATATGTGGTTCATGGAAGTGTCATTACAATGTGTTGTATCCAGGTGATTTTTTATAGATGTGTTTGGTTTGATTTTTGGAATTTCACAGCTGTGAAATTGTTTTGGTTCAGAATGATAAACAGTAAAATAATTGATACATGAATTTTCGTATATCTGTTCAGAACTTCTACTGAACACATAAACACTGAATCATTCTTCCGTTATTTACTCCTAGGTTTCACTCTGTTTTGATTTAGTAACATAAGATTAATGATGATATAAATCTGGATTGCTATTGAGAAAGAAATAATTGCGACCACTAAGGTTAAAAAGTCTGCATTAACATCCGATAATTGTATGAGAACTTAAGGAGCTTCTGAATATAAAATATGATAGGATTGAACTTGGTCTCAAAGTTGAGTGATGTAACCTAGCACTTAGATATACTTCTAGCACTTATTTGCCATATGATCTTGAACAAATTATTTTTCTTCTCTGGGATTTAATGCCACCATCTGTAAAATTCAATGTTAGAGCAGATCATTCTTTTTTTTTTTCTCTTAATTTTATGTTTTGTTGATGTGTAGTTGATTTACGTTAGTTTCAGGTGATTCAGTTATACATATATATATATATACACACACTTATTTTCAAATTCTTTCCCATTATAGCTTATTGAAAGAAATTGAATACAGTTCCCTGTGCTATAAGTAGGTCCTTGTTGTTTACCTATTTTGTATATAGTAATGTGTATCTGTTAATCCCAAACTCCTAATTTATCCCTCTCCACCTCTTCCCCTTTGGTAACCACAAGTTTGTTTTCTATGTCTGTGGGTCTATTTCTACAACAGTCATGCTAACTCACAGCATAATACCAAAATTTTTCTTATGGCTGTTATTAGGTTTATTTCCCAAATCTCTCCCCCTTTTGAAATACTTACATGTGACCACAAGCATATAGCATAAAGTGTCAAGAAAGACATTCATATTTACCTTTATTAACTTTTTTCATAACTTTCATTTTTGAGTATCTATTCTTCTAGGAAATTAATTTCTGTGTATAATAAAGTCATTGAAAGCATATGTAAAATTCAGGATAAATTAATACTGACCCATGAAAAATGCTATAGATAAGACATTCTTCAAATATTATATACATTTAACAATTATTTTTTGAGACTCTACTATGTTTTAGGCATTGCTTTTTGGAGCAAGTGCTATAAAAATGATAAATAAGATCCCTGCTCTTACAGATATTATATTCTTTTGGAGAGAGGCATCAAATGGATAGGAAAATAAACAAAAAAAAAAGCCCAGCTGGTGGTATGTGCCATCCAGAGAAATAACATACGTGATGTGGTTGAGACTGATAGAATGGGATGCATTACACAGTAAGGAAAGGCTGAGATCTGCATATCACAGAGGAGTCAACCACATGAAGGGGAGTGGGGAAAATATTCCACGCTGGTGGTATGCAAAACTCCAGAGCAAAAATAAGCTCAGCAAGTTTGAGGAATTGAAAGGAAATTAGACAGTCTAATATTTAGAATTTAAATGACGAGGAGTTAGCAGAGAGAAATACTGGTCAGTGAGGTAGAAGAAGAACAAGGAGAGGATGCAGTATGAGGGAAACCAAAAAAAAGTATTTCAAGTAAGAGGGAGTATGACACTGTGTCAGATGTTGCTGAGATCATTAGGATCAGAACTGAGAAATGGCTCCTGGAAGTGGCAGTATGGAGGTCACTGAGTGGTGGTAAAGGAAGCCCAGTTAATGTTGATTGAGGAAAGAATGTGGGGTGATGAGATGAAGTCAGCTGTTCCACACAACTCACTCAAGAAGTTTTGCTCTGAAGGAGAGGAGAGATACAAGGCTCTAGCTGAAGGGGCATACTATGTCAGGGAAGGGTTCATGTTTTATTTGTTGCAAGACTGGAGATAGACCTTGATGTTTATTGATGGAAATAAATTAGTAGAGAGGACGAAAAATTGCCAGAGGAGAGAAAGGGGGTCATTGTAGGGGCAAAGTTCACGAAGAGGTGAAAGTGGCAGTGTCTATTGCACAAAGGAGCTGTTGGCCTTTAAAGTAGGAGAAGCTTTTTATCCAAAGCTATAGGAATGAAGAAAGACCCCTAGCATTGAGAGTTGGGGATTTCTGAGTACTCTTATTTTCTCAGTGAAGCATGGCAAGCTCATAAATCAAGGATCCATGGTTGCAGATGAACAGATGTAGAAGGTTTGAGGAGGAAAGAGAAGGCATGAAATAGTAATTACAGACCACGGAAAAAAGAACCTACTAAGGAGAACCAAGGAATGGTGTACTCTTTGATTTGGGGCAAATCACTTGGTCCCTCTTAGCATTAGGTTCTTTTCTCTTTAAATGTGTCAAAAGATACCACTTAAAGTTTAAAACATGGAATTTAAATGTGTAATGATTCAAAGCTCAATTATTTTTTATAAACTTTTTTTAAAACCTCAGAGAGATATGTTAGGAATTACATCTATTCTGGTGAAGAAAAATATATTTGAAGTTCAGTAATTTCTTTTATCTTCTGTTAAATTCAAGTAAAATTATTAAATGTAATACTTGTTATTCAAAATAGAATATGAACTGTGAGTCTATTTTTATAGAATTATTTTCTCTTCGTATTTCTACCTATATCTGTATACATAGAGAGATAGCTGAAATAATGTTTACTAAATCTTAAGTAAAATGTTTCTGAATATTAAGATTTTGTGCAGTAGTGTCTTGTTTAATTTCTTCTTTGTGCTTTTCTATATGAATTTATGTCATAAGAAAGGGTATGGTTTCTATAAAATATTAAGTTCATTGTTATTTTAAAACATTGCTTTAATGGAGATAGCATGTTTTCTTGCTGTAGTAGACAGAATAATGCCCCCGGTAGATGTCCACATCCTAATCCTTGGGACATATGATTGTGTTTGGTTACATAGCAAAGGGAATTAAGATTGTACATGGAATTAGGATTGCTAATCAGTTAACCTTGATTTAGGCAGATTATATTGACTATCCAAGTGGACCCATTGTAATCACAAGGGTTTTTACCAAAAGAAGAGAGAAGCAGAAGAGAACAAGAGAGATGGTATCATAAGAGGAACACAGCCCAAGGTTACTAGCTTTGTAGGTGGAGAAATGGGATCATAAGCCAAGGCATGTAGGTGGCTTCTAGAAGCTGGAAAGTACAAGGAAACAGATTCTCCCCTAAAACCCACAGAAGGAATGCAACCCTGCTGGCACTTTGATTTTAGCCCATACCCATGTGGGAATTCTGACCTAAGAAACTATAAAATAGTACATCTGTGTTGTTTTAAGCCACTAAGTTTGTGGTACTTTTTAACAGCAGTTATCAAAAACGAATATACTTGCTTCCACCCATTTCTCTCTAATTTATTGTCTATATAGCAGCCACAGTATATTTTATAGACCTATGTTTTTCAGTTCAGTAGCTACTAACCACATGTGGCAAATGAGCACTTGAAATGTGGCTACTCTGACATGAAATGTGCTATATGTGTAAAGTACACACTGGATTTCTAAGACTTAATATGAAAAATGTAAAATATCTTATTAGTAAATTCTTACATGGATTTCATATTGAAATAATTTGAAAATATTGGGTTAAACAAAATACAATATTAAAATTAATTTCACCTGTTTCATTTTACTTCCTGAATTGTGGCTACTAGAGAAATTAAAATTACTTACACGAGTCACATTATATTTATATTAGATAGTACTGATAAAAAGTTAATATGATAGTTTAATTTCCCTACTTAAACCCTTCACTAGCTTCCCACTATGCTTGGAATATACTTCAAACTCTTGAACTTATAAGGTCCTGCATCATCTGGCTTTTTGTATGTGTCTAGCTTCATGTTGTGCCTCTTCTACTCCATTCTAGTGGGCCAATCCTGTTCCTACCTCAGGGCCTTTGCACGTGTTGTTCACTAGGCCTGAAAAACTCTTTGTCCCACTTTTCATCTAACTGAAAGCTTCTCATCCTTCCATCTCAGGTCAAACCCACTCAGAACTTCTCTAGCCTCCTAGTGTAAACTAATCCATTGTGCCCTCTCATTCATAGCACTCTATTCTTTTTCTTAATGGCACTTTTCACAAGGTGTAATGATAAACTGATTTGCTTATTTTTAAAATAACCTTTGCAAATGACAAGCTTAGAGTATGACTTTTAAAAATTGCTGTATACTTAAGGCCAGGCAAGATATAGATGCTCAGTAAATGTTTCTTAAATGAGTGTAGAACAACTAAATGAATAATGTCTATGTATGCACTTTGTCAACTGTAATGTACTATAAGATGTCAGCCTTACGGTAGTAATAATAATAGGAAGAGATGGAGGAAGAGGAAGAAGAGAAGAAATTGAAGTAGTTTTAAAGTCTTTGCCGTGCATCAATTTTAAAATAGATTATCTTGGTATCTTAGGTTATATCTTCAAACCATTGGGAATAAATAGCATAATAGACAGCTATATTATATTGCCTTTTAAGAACACAAATTTTCAAAGACTTATTTCTCGTTAAAGGAAGTTCTTAAAGGAAGTTTTTCTTAAATATCTTATTTTTCCTTCTTAAAGAATTTATTCTAGGAAAGTTCACAAAACTCTTTGCTGGTGACTCAGATTCCCTCTCGCATCCTCTAAGGCATACAGCTCTGTTTCCACAGTGGAGGACACCATGAGAATGGAGTAGGAGGAGTGGAGAAAGCAAAGCAAAAACAACATGGGGGATATTTTAGTAATAGTTGAAGTGTCGGAAATTGGAACACAAAAGGATCAATGAAAAAAACATTTCTACTATCCATTCGTACTTTTGATTTCCTACTTGTCCAGTCTCTCCTGTCTCTCTTATCCTATCTCCCATGGTCTTTTCAACAACTGAAGATATCACTGACAACACCATTCACAGAAGCTTTTTTATTGAATTGAGTGGGAGTGGTTGATCTGGTAGCCTTAGGTAAATATACAGAGGGTGTGGGAAAGCCTTTACAAACCATTGTGATGCTCAGTAGTGCATGAGTCACTATTTTCTGGTCTAAAAAGGAAATTGAATACTGCGGAAGATAAAGCTTTTGGGAGATTCAGAAAGCCCCATATGTATCTGAAGCTATTCTGCAACTACTGTATTAGGGCCTTGTGCAGTTCATCATGTTTAGGAAAGTGGGTGCAGTGGTAACAAACATTTGCACAGTCTGTCAGTTCACTATTTGTACTCTAGGTGAAACTGTCCAGAGATGTATGTCTACTTGAGACTGTTCGCTTTTGCAGCACCGAAATGAGATAATGCATCCCTTGGTGTAATGATCAGCAGTATTGCTATAAGCAAGTATAATTGCACTGTGCTTTCTTTATAGTTTTTTCTAATAAGAAATTTCTTTTTTAACTGACAAAATAAGAGCTTAAACCTAGCCTTTCTTAAAATTACCTTAAAGTAAATTTTCCTTTGTGCCTTTTCAACAGTAGTTTCTGACTTAAAGTTACCCTTTCCATTAGCATTTTAATAGCCAAAAAAGTTTACCTTGTACTCAGTACATTTAATAGGGATGCTGCAAAAGAGCAACATAAAATATTACTTAAGTTAGAAAAGTTGTTCTGGGTTTTGTTTTTGTGTTTTCCTAATGGCATAACCTCTCTTTATCTCAGACAAAGATTAAGACCACTATTTTTGAAGTCTCTGAATTAATTCTTCAGAAACAGTTACTATAACCAATCCTCTACCTTTAATGAAAACAGCATTATTATTTTAAAAGTAATGACTAGGAATCAATGCCTTCAACATCATGATTGATCTGTTCATTTCAGATTTGGAAAACCAAAGTAAACTAAAACCTTTTAGCTTCTATTTGTAGATAGATAGATATTCTATATAGCTAGAGATGTAAGTAGAGGTATAGATACAGACATAAATGTAATTAGACTTGAGACAGTTTTGAAGAACAGGACTGTGTCATTATTAGAAGATAGCATTTAATAAGTCACAACCAGAGAAGTGCTGTTACATGATTCCTGGATACCTGGCATTGTTTGACTTGGATAAATCTCTACATCTGTTTTTGCCTCCACGTTTCCCCTCACCTAAGCACGCTCACCTGTTTTATCTGTATCACAGTGCCCCAAGCGCTCCGTTCTCTGCCTCTGCACCTTCTCCAATCATAGTATCTCGAATCAGACTGACTGAGTTCAAATCTCTCTTCACCACTTACTAGAGCTGTGGCCTTGATCTTTCTGTACTTAAGTGTCTGTACCTGTAAAGTGGGGAGAGTGATGCTACTACCTCCTTTAATTGTTATGAAGATAAAAAGGAACGCATGTGAAGTATTTTGACATAACACTCACAATAAATGTGAGCTATTGTTTTATTACTTTAAATTATGCTATTAATGACACTACTACTAATTTTCTACTACTAGCCCTCTAAATACCCTACATTTATTTAACTAGCTCCTTAAAGCATCCTCTCCTCGTAGCCATCCTATATTAAGGAGAAAACATAAGGCCTCTTCTCTCACCCCACCATTGTCTTGCTTCTCATTGACAAGAGGAAGAGACTGACAAGGTTAAAGGGCCACATCTTTAGCGAATGCAATCCTAACCCAAAAAGCAACATATTAAGAAACAATGCAGAACATCAAAGCTGTTTCTTTAATAACTCTATTTCTCTCAGCTTCCTGACACCTAGGCCACAGTATTTTTTCACACTTTGCCTTTGTTCCCTATCTCATGCCTTGCTGAGGATCTAGCTCAGTTTTGTAAATTGCAGTGCTGTTTTTCTCCTTTCTTCCATGGTGAGTTCATTTCATTCAGGACCAACAAGTATTTAATAAGCACTTTACCCTGTGTTAGGAAATTGAGAGGGAGTAAGGGAGTTTTTATAAAACATAAAGACTTGGGGCACCACCTCTTCTTTTTACCAAAACAGGAAATTTTATTTGTACAAAATTTATATTAAATTATTAGAAAATCCTGCGAGAGAGGATTTTCCTTTGGTTAGCATGCATCACACATACTGCAGTTACTTGTTTTAATGTTTTTCTCTATCACGATGATAGGAGTTCCTTCAGGGCACGGTCAGTGCCTCAGTAATGCTGTCTACCTGCTCTAGTCTTTGTTTTGTAGAGGACACTCAAAAGATGTTTATTGAATGACCAAATGGAAGGATGAAGGGATGAGACTTGGATCTTAACCTCGAGAAGCTTATAGTCTAGCAGAAAGGACAAGCTGCGTACATAAATAGCAGTAATTCTCATCTTAGCCCACCTTTCTAGCCCCTTCTCCCCCCTCTCATAACACTTTGTCCACAGAGAATAAGACCTGTGTGTACACTTATACCTCTCTTCCACAATTTCTTCTGCCCAGAATGCCTTTCTCCTCATTTTCTGCTTAGTGAACTCATCTGTCAAGTGGATTCATTTACTTAATGAATTCATTTGTCAAGGTATAACTCTACTAGTATGTTCGTATTGAAGTTCTCTCTGAATCTCCTCCCCAAGCCAAACGAACACCTCTCTCCCCTGCCCACTTGTAGCTCTTTTCATTTACCTCACTTAGCACTTAGTACATTGAACCATAATTACCCATTTATCATCTCTTCAGCTTTCATGTGAACTCCAAAAGGTATGGGAATTTATCTAGTTGATCCATGTAATTCTAGGGCTGACAAAGTTATCTGGCATATAGTTACAGCTCAACACATGGTTAAGTGAAAAAAATGAATAAATCAATGACTCAGTGAATAATTACTAAACATACGCTAAAATAGGTTAAAAAAAAAAAACATGAACACTTGTAAAATTGTGTGGTATGGGCCCAAGTGTCAAGTTTAAATCTCCCTTTTCTTGGTTAAATTTCTCTCCACCTCAATTCCACTCCTCCTTTACTTTTGTTCATCCTTATACCTTCTGTCTGTCCTTGACTTTGCTATCACCATTGTTATTATGGTTGACTCTGTGAGCATCCAGCAGAGAGAGATGTGTAGAAAAACAAACCAAAATTGACTGTAGGTGAAATTACATCACCTGAAGCATAATGTTAACAAGCATAACTAATAGAGGCATATTCTGGTTAATTTGCATATTTTGCCTAATCCTCTTGCAGAGAATAATCATTGACTAATTTTTATGAAATTAGGATGCAGAAATATATACTCACCATTAGAATTATACTAAACATCATAGAATTTTGATCTGGTTTTTGTTCAGGCATTCTGTGATCATTAGATGGTAGATATGGCAGGTAGAGAAAATTGATTTGAATCTACACTAATCCCAAAATGCATATGGGGATTTATTTGTTCTTTAAAAAATAGCTGACAAATTTCTTACTTGTCATTTACTTTATTATGATAAAATCAAAGCAGAAAATATCCTCATTACTTTTGCTTTCCAGGTGTTTGGAGATCTGACAAAATGAGGCATTTTGAAAGTGACTGGACCATAACTGACAAAAGCCCGTAACAGACATGCTTTGTCATCCTCAGTAGAACCACTGGTTTGTTTTCACAACATTAGCAGATTTCCTAATCTATATAGTCATTGGATTGGGAGTGAAAATATAGAATCCCCAGAAGTATATCATCTAGTTACCATCACAAAAATAGATTGGGTCTATATCTGGGAGCTTTAAAAATTTAGAATCACACATGGCAAATTCCATTATAACAATCAGCAAGTGGACATCTACAATGTGTGATTACTCAGGGATACTATTTTGTTAAAATTCATCACGAAACAAGTGGGCCAGCAGCCACATCTTTAAAATCTATTTATTATAATGAAAAATTCCACTGTTATAATAGCTGTTTTCATGGGGTTTGTCCTTATCAATCCACTATTACTGCAGAAATGTGACAATAATAACCTTTTGTTATCATTGGTTTTTATTTAGAGTTTCCTGATTTTTTAAGTATCAGACGGGCTTGTGATAGAAATATAATTCAGCACCTCAGAGGTAGAGTGTGTGGTTAGCATGCATGAGGTTCTGGGTTCAATACCCAGTACCTTCATTAAAAAATAAAATAAATAAATAAACCTAATTACCTCCCTCCCCCCAAAATAAAAAAAATGAAATAAAAAAGAAGAAGAAATATTATTCAGCATAACAAGCATCACATATAGTTACTTTAAGTATTTGCCTTCATTCTGTGTGTACCGAGGATTCCATGTCTATTTCTCTAAGCCTTCTTCAAAGCCAGAATTCTACTGAATTGAGAGTGGGGATGTTGTTTGTTGTTTTCCAGAAATAGACTTGCATGCTACTATATTTTGGGCAGATGATCACAAACACACCCGCATGAGAAGACAACAGATGTAAAGAAAAAAGTGCTATATTTATTTCAAACCCAGGAAGCAGTGCAAGTATCACAGAAAATTTGTGCCAACGATTATATATATTCTTTTGCTGACAGCTTGGTCGACAGAGCTGCTGGAATGCAGCATCAGCAAGTCTATCCCAGAGGCAACTCCAAACTGATGGATAATATTTGATTCAGTAAATGAAATCAAGTAGGAGTTTTAAAACCAGTTACATCTACTTTCATCAGACATTTTTTCATCTTGTCATTTTTTCTGGACTATATGTTGGAATTAATACGAAATGTTTTATCTCCAGGGTTTTTTTTTTTTTCCTTTTTCCCTTGTTACAAGGCAAGGCCATTTGTTAAAGGAAGAAATCATTACAAATGCATGTTTGTTACTGATAAATGATATTATATATGATCCCGTGCTTCAGAGCCTCCTGCACATTAAAAAAATTGGTTTGAGATGTGAAAATTAAATCCAGGTTGTTTGTTTTGCTTTAAGTATAGCAGATAAAAGGAAAATTGCATCTGAAAGGGATTTTTCAAGTCATTTGGTTCACTGACTCCCAAACGTATCTTCTCATTATAAACCAACTACAAGCACTTTTTGAAAATGGAGTCTTTTCATTCACTCTGAGATTTCAATTCAGGAGATCTGAAATGGGACCTGAAAGCCTGCATTATAAACAAGCCTACTGGGTACTTTCAATACAACTGGCCCGTGTACTATTTTGGAATTCCTCATCTAGTCCAACTACCTAGCCATTGTGGAATCCTCTTCTATAAATCCTTAACTTGTGATCATTCAGACTCAAGGCAGCCCATTCCATTGTTGGACAATTGAGAGACATTGTTATAATTGAGAGAAAGATTTTGCATGTTAAAACAATGTCCTAGAAACTTTCCGCCAATTGTGTATTTCCAGCAACCTCATAAAGAACCCTCTTCAGTCAGACATATATTTGGCCCATCTAAGACTTCTTATTTTGCTTAGATAATTCTGTCTCAGGGACTATGGAGTGTGTGTATCAAGAAACCAAATTGTAATGCAAGGTACATTTATATTGATAAAGCAAAAGTATCCATGGGTTTATGTCCCTTAGTTAATAGCTAAGCTTTATTTAAATGCTTTCCCATCAATGGCTTCCAAAAACAACTTAAATCTTGGCTGAATATTTACCATTTGTCACTTTAAGGACAGAACCAACTCAATCAGTATTGGGAAGTTTGAGAAGTTTGACTGAAAGGCCCCACTAGCCTACTCAGAGATAACAGTCAGGGTTACAACTGTATTTAACTCTAGCCTCTGGCTGCTCCTGGACCTCCATCTACTTCTGAATTTCCTCAAGAAAGACAAGCCTCGGAAACCTGTGCCAAGATAATCATACTGCTTAGGATAAGAGTAGCATACAATCGGGGTAGGAAGTGGAATGATAAAGAGGATTTACATTGAAACTGAAGGGGAGGGAATGGTGGGAAGCTAAACAGTGAACAAAGGAACTGAGTGTGTAACTGACAGGCCTTTACTTTCCACCATGTCTTCCTTCCCAGTAAACCTGTCTCTTGCTTAGCTCAGTTAACAGCTCTCTCATGCCTCATGATCCTATATGACACCACCCAGGGGCATCGTATTCGGGTGGCCAGCTGGGGTTGGAGGGTCAGCTTGTTGACTCTGAGTCTCCATCCAACTTAGCCACCAGGATAGGGTCAGACAGAAAAGAAATTTAGGGCAGCTATATGTCAGCCCTAACAGATAAGCCAGTGTTTTCAGTTCCAGAGTGCAGCCAACCTGGAAAGAGGGAAGATTAAATCTCACCTTGGAGAGGAGGGGCTGCCTCAACCCCGACCCTGACCCCTAACTGAGAACAACACAATGCTGACTACAACCAGGGAGGCAAATGTCACCTTCCAAGTAAACACCTAGCTGATCTAAGGCAAAGATAGGCAGAGGGAGAGAGAGAAAAACAGAGGATGGGGGAATAAAGAAGATGAGATTAGGGAAGAGACAGGAATAAGGAAATTGAAGACATAGGAAAAGGAAAGGGATATAATTAAAGATGATAAGAACATTTCCCCCCAGGGATTGTAAGTAATACAGCCACCCTTAACTGATTTTTTTTTTACTTGATATAAATTTCTATGGGTGGATTCAGCAAGCTTGAAATTCACTGACAATAACCAGTTTTTTGACTCAATGTAACTGTCAACCCCTGCTAGCCTCTTCCTTTCCTTTGCTGGTCTGTGTGTTCAGGCCGTATTATCAGGGGAAGGAGATCTGAGAAAGTGTGATGATCTTGCTTCCTCCAACTACTAATTATTCTCACAAGGTCTTTGTGGAACTGGAGTGAAGTTTTGAATTTTTTTCTCCTCCCCTTCATCTTTACTGAAGTATGATTGACAAAAAAATTTATATATTTAGGGTGTACAATGTAATTGTTGAACTGTATTTTTTAAGTTGGCGAACAAGAGAGCAAAAGCATGAATTTCTGCTTTCTCTGACGTCACCAATTATTTTCCAGATTTACTTTAGCTTATTTCAGTAAAAATACTCACACCCCCAGCAGCAACAGAAACAATAACATAAACCCAACAAATGCAGAGCTCCCTGTCAGGAAATGAAATTGATTAAAGGGGTCCCCTCCCCCTCTTATTCTCTGTAATAGCACTTTTTATTTCTGTCATAGCACCTATCAAAATCTGTAATTCTCTTGCTTATTTTTGCTGTTTTCTTATTTACTGTCTGTCTCCCTTTCAGTAAAATGTCAGATTCCTGAGGGCAGGGATTAACTGTTTTGTTCCCTGTTCTGTATATTCTCAGGGTCTATAAGAGAACACAGCAGGCACTCATTCAACATTTACTGAATGAATGAATGAATGAATGAATGGTGAGGCTCACTGAGCAAGTAGAATAAACCCTCAGAAGAGACTCAAACCACTTGACTATAAAACCTTGTGTCCTCTAACCCCTGCCTATGTCCCCAACCTCAGTCTGTTCTCCTCGTCTTTTAACTCCTCTCACACACCATGCTCTTCCTACCTCAGGGTATCACATGTGCCATTTCATTTACCAATAAAGCTCTTCCCTGGCTTGGCAATCCTTCAGTTGTCATTATAAAAAGCACCTAGGTGAGACCTCCTTGACCATCCCATCTAAGTATCCCCTTCCCCAGTGGCCTTGATATTCTCTCTAACTGCAGCCTGTTTATTTCCTTCAAGGCACTTAAAAATAATGTGTAATTATAAATCTATTTATGTCTTTATTATCTGCCTCCCCCGTTGTGATATCCATGAAGATTGGGACTGTGCCTTTGCTCAATTCTGTATTGCCAGCACCTAACACAATCTTTGGTACACAATTGACAATTAAATATTTACTGATTGAATAAGTAACTGAGTAAGGAAATTACTAAATGGATTACCAGCTTTCCTTCCCCCATCCCTCAATATGCAGACATGCTATCCTGAGACCGGATGTTTTTATGATATTCTAGGCATGGCCATATGCTCTCAGTCCGCACCAGAGGAAATCTTGGGTTAAGAAAGTCTTGATAACCCCAATTATACTTCATTGATTTCAAATAAAATTTATAAAAATAATTTATTTTGAAAGGAGGAATCATAAGACCAGGATTCACTTTTGTTTCCATTCCTTATATACAAAACGGCTTGGATCTAAAACTTGGATTTTTTATAAATACACCACACTTGCATGTTATACCATGTTATTTTTGTCACAAGTGGCAAATTCCCAATGGGATGCTGCAGAATCTTTTGAGAGTTTGGCTAGCTGGGCCTAGTAAGGCGTTTTAATCAGGTCACCTTGGATTAGTTGCTATCCTGGGCTGGGCTCCATTCTTCCTCTTGTTGGGTTGGGGGCCAGGGCTAGGGCTCGTACAGGCTCCTAGTCAGGCCTCCTGTTGCCAGCACTCGCTGTCTCCCTGTCTCTCCTGATTCTTCATCCTCCCACCTGTTCTGGGACTCTCTAACACCCCATGACTTTGAGCAGCTGTTGTCTCTGTCTCTGAGTCAGGCATGTGTCCAACAGGGGGGTTTATAGAACTAGGCCCTGGGAGGGGTTTTTCCCAAGTGGAGCCACCTCAAATATTTTATTTACATTAAGATATATCACTTCTGCCTTCTTACTCTTCCTAGTGTCCTTTCTCTAAACTGTCTGGAGTCATGTTTATAAATGCAGCAGTTGTGTAGACACTATATAGGCCTTGCTAATTTGCAGCTCCTGACATCACTCCTTGTCTTTACCTGGCATTCGGTAAGTATTGTTTAATTGAATTACATTAAATTGGAAAGCTTATCAGTGTCATGAGAGGAGGTAGAACCTAAAAGGACAGTCTTCCTCAGAAGGAAACATCTTTATCCTTTTGACATTTTAAGAACTACATTTATGTATGTAACATGTATAAGTGAGATTTAGATTATGGTTTAAGACTAATAATTGCTGGCTTCTGTCCATAACAGGAGAGGTCATTTAGCAAATCTGTGATTGAGTTTCTGATTTAGTCACCATTGAAAGTACACAAAATAATACATATATATATAGTCATCATAACTAGATATTGGAGGTATAGAATATTCCAACAAAGATTCTGGCTTAAAATATTGAAATATATGCCTTCAATATATACAAATGCATGAAGTATATAAGAAAATTTAAAAGAAAATGAGAATCATAAACAAAACACTTTAGTTAATGCTACATCAGAAAATAAAATTGAATCATATAGCAACGTCTAGGTTTCCCTGTTTTCAAAACATAGTATTGAAAGGAAGGAAACAATAATATCTAAAGGAAAAAAGACTATAAAATATTTAATGCACTAAATAACTATCAAGGATTTCCAAAGGCCTAAACTTTCTTACATACAGGCATCAGTGGTCTTAAAGTTGTGAACTGTAAAAACTCCCCAGTTCCAGACTCTACGGATACAAATAAATGTGGTAGCTTTCCCTTTTTCTGTTGAAACTGAATTTCACTAATTCTCAGCTTTATTTTCATTCCTGGGTCATGAGTTTGCTAACTTAGATTTACTTTGTCTCAATGCCATTTGCCTTAATAATCTCAGAAGCCATTTCCCCAAGAGTTCCTGACAGCAGCAGCCAGCTCTGTCTGAGACTCCTCCGAAATTTCTAGATGTCATTTGATTCCACCTCCACCATGCAGTTCCTGCTCCTTTCACAAAGACAAGAAGCTTTACCCACCTTGTTTTTGTATTTGGCAAGTGATATCAACCAATAGTATCTATAATTTCTAACATATATAACTGAGGGGTAAAACAGAAGGGATTTAAAGTAGACTTCCTAGATTCAGTCAGTACTAAACCTGTGGTACATGTGTATAGTCTTCTGAGAACTTTCAGGATGTAGTGTTCCTCTTATAAAACTAGCCATTCATCCTTAGCCCTCATTTATTTCTTACTCCTACAATCACCATAATTTATGTAAAATGAGTGCAGAAAGGTCAGTTGCCTTAAGAATTCAGATTTGGTTGAGAGACTTGGAAATTAGGTGGACAGTGCTCCCCACCCCCAAATCTGAAAAACCTGTGATTTTCCTTTCCCAAGAGGCAGTCTGCTGGATTAGATGGGCACACATTCTGCCCTAAAGACTCGAGAACACCCAGAAATATCTTGATTTAAAATGAAATCTGTGCTAGACTTCACTGAAGAGAGCTTTAGAACATGAAAATAAGATCAGAATACAAATCCCAGAGTCTTACCCTGAATTGTACTTTTTAATCACAGAAATCGTTCGCCTCTAGTGCATGGTCTAATGCTCTGCAGATTCTAAATAAAAATGGGATTACATAAATTACTATATTGATCTAAAATTGTGAAAATGAGCTTCAAGTTATAAATGAGTTGTAACTGAACTTCAGCATGGGCAGACTTCTGAATGTTCAAGAGAGAAGCGAATGGAATTTCCGTTATTTGGCTCTAGGAACACTATGAAAGTATTTCATCAATATGGCAGATTAAAGATACTGTAGATATCCCTCATTGTCAAAGTAGTTGATTCAGAATCTATACTTACAAAATTTGGTGACACAAAGCAATGGTTTGCAAATTTTAATATGCTTCAGAATACATTGTCATGCTTTATAAAATGCATATTTTTGTCTCCTTAAAAAGAGAGTTTTATTCAGTGCATTTGGTGTTATCCCAAGAATCTGCATTTTAACCAACAAAGCAAGTTGACCATAGACTACTTTTGATGACTACTGAACTCTGCTGTTATTGTAGGAAAACAACCATAGAAAATAAGTAAACAAGTGGGAGTGATTGTGTTCCTGTAAAACTTTATTTACAAAAGCAGGCCTAAAGCTAAATTTGACCTATGGGACATATATAATCATAGTTTTCAGATTCTGGAACCCTGGCCTAAAGAATTAACTCTTCTTATAAACCAAAAACTTCCAGTCAGGAGGATTTTTCTTTCCTTTTCTTTTTTTTTCTTCTCTTTTCTTCTTTTCTTTTTTCTTTTCTCTTTTCTTTCCATCCTTCCTTCCTTCCTTCCTTTTTCTTTTTTGTAGCTTGTATGTCGTTTCTGTTAGGGAGGAACATGTATTGTCTAACTGTGGTGTTGAAGCCTAGTCCCACTCACTACTGTAAATACAAAATAAATGGGAGAACACATTGCCTTGAGTTGTGTACCTAAACTGAAGAAGAATTCTCATGACCCATTTTCTCCAAAAATCTTCCTGGATTAACCAAGCCCAGTCTCTAATTAGCCAGCACATTCTCTTGCTTATGTTTTCTCCACAATTCACAGTAATAGTTCTGAACCCCTCTGTGATAATAGAACAACAGGGTTGAACAAGACCATTTTGATAGAGTAAGGATGGAATACACCTGGCATTTCTGCTGCCATTTCCATTTCTTATATCCACAGCAGACATTGCCGACCATTTTATAGTACTCTTTCCTTCTGAGTACACATAGGGCCACAAAATCTCTCTCAGTAATTCCAGTTATTCATTACCAACCAACCAAAGTTGGCATGTGAGATGAAACTTAAGTGTTATACCTCAATAAACTAGCCTTGCTATGTGGTGTTATTATCTGTGGTTATTCTATTTGGGGTCACATAATATCTTTTTCTACTGTATCTTAATGAATGTAATTATAAGCCTTGCTCAGTGGAGTGGCATAATATAAGTACATAAGTACTTTAAATTCAGGAACTATGCCTATTTATCATGTTACTCAGGGAGATCTCTAGAAACACTTATTGCCAGATTTATCCAGTATCTTTTTTCATTAGAATGCCAATGTTTAGCATGCTAAAAATACTCCTGTTAATAGTAAACTAATTAAAAAACATTTGAAACCATAAAAACTGATGTTATTGGCAATTTGGAAATTAAAGAGATTTGTAGTCTGATTTTTGGTCAGATATCTGTAAACTATAGCATATTCTTTGAGATAGCATTTTAGATCAATTTGATAAATACTTCCTGTTAAAGCATTGTTTAGCTTCATAATTGAAATGTTTGCTTACAAAGTACAATATAGTTTATAACATTAAATAGACTCAGTTGCATAGCATAGTACTGACTCTATAAACTCATTATGTTGTATGCTAGCTGTTTTAGTAAAACATGTTTAGTAAAACGTGAAGAAAAATTACTGTTTAACAAAGCAAAGCAGTTTTCAAGGCATTTTCAATTTTATCTTGGTACATAAATCTCATGTGTAATATGACTGCATCTAAATATTTAGTGAGTAGCCAGTAACTGCTTTACTCTTAGTAGGGTTGGTTATGAAGAAGAATTGATCAGAAACTCAAATTGCATTAAAAACTAAGTGCACAGGACTAATGCAGTCCTACTAGATGGCTTGCCCTGGTTTCTAGGATAGGACAGCCAGTAAGTGGGACTTTTACATTGGCATGTGATCTGAGAGGTAATCTCCATGAGACACCCACCTTCTGACATAGCAAATCTGATAGAGGCTCACACACCAAAATGAAAGAGATGGATAGTGGCATCTCTTTATATCTAGTATGTGTTTCAGCACCCAAATCTCCCTTACAAGCAAACCACATTCTTCAGGCTTTTCCTACAGGCCCATGTTAAGCCTCAGGAAACATTATCTGACCTCTGATATTCTCACATCTCCATGACAGGATCTGACTGTGTTTATTTTTAGCCAACTTGTTTCCCTTAAAATACAGAAAATCTCTTCTTGCTACTCAACAAAACTGTCAACAGCTTTAGGCAAAGAGAGGGCACGTGTTAGAGACTCTAGGGAGAGTCATCTCCAGAAATAACCTTTCCCACCTTTCTGATGTCTGTCTTTGAGACGGATAAGAACCTGTCTGCTCTTGGTACTTACACTTTAGTCTTGACACTTACCAAGAGCAGACAGGAAGTAGGGAGAGTTTATAAGAATGGAAGACATGAAACTCATGTGTAAATTATAGGGAGAGAAGAGACAGTGGAAAAGAAAAGTTAGTGTAAAGGGAGAGTTGTAAGAGAAAGTGGGGTTAAGAAATCTGTGATAAGAGCTTTGAATATATTGAAGGAAATCAGATCCAGATGGTTTTTGGACACGCTCCGGCCAAACTTTGACCAGGCTCTTAAACTGCTTATTGACAAGCTCAGTTTACCAAGCCAAGAATCCTCATGTTCCAAGGTTTAGGTGGGCAGGACCAGCCCCCTGCAAATTTGGGTAGCAGATTCGGTGTCCTCAGTCTACCTTTTCTGTACTTTTCTTACCCCAGAATGTTCCCACCATAACTGTTACAGCCAATGCTCAGTATCCTCCCCAGGCACTCAACCCCTCCCTCTGGAAAATTATATCTGAAAAAAATTTGAGGAGCAAGTTCACTCTAAAGTGTTAATGATGAGTGAGAGTGTTCAGTGTGTTTCCTTTTCCAGGGTGATGTGTCTTGGGTTCAATACATAACCTATTTGACCTGAGTTACATGAAAGAGGTATTAATGATAGAGCTAGCTTTCTTACCACTACTGAAATCACAGTATCTATAGGCAGTTGGTCACTCATAAAGTCTGCCCTGTGGTTGGCCGTGGGAATACAGGTTGGGAAGTTGGGAGAAGCTGGCTCTCCCAGTGTTTGACTTAGCACTTTTGCTAGGTTCTTTTTTTTTTTTTTTTTTTTTTTTTTCGCTTTTGTTGAATTCACTTTGAATTTAGTTCTCTTGAAATGAAACTCTGATTAGAAAGCTAGGGAGTCCTAAAAGACCTACCTCAAGATTTTCTAGAAAAAAAATGTATATTTTATTTTTTGTACAAAGTTATTTGCAGTTGTTGGATGGGGGAGCATTCAGAGAGTCCAGGGCAAAACCCTAGGGTACAGACACCAATTACAAAGTGCGAACCAGACCTTGGGGAAACTACTTACCACAATCAGGGAACTCATTGCTAAATCAAAGAACCAATTTGTTGTTTTTAACCCAAAGTAATTTCTCATCAAGTCATTTTATCTATTCAAACAATTATCTGGCAGTGGGTGTAATAATTGATTTTTTTTTGTCTTGGTGACAGATGGGAAACTAACACTTATAATATTATGGACCATGCCTATGCATGACTCATTAGATCAACTTGAATTTTAATATACAAACTATTCTTGACTTTAATAAATGGCTTGATCATTGGTATAGCAGATACATTTTTATTATCCTTTTTATTACTTTCCACATAGATTAAGGTTTAATATTCTGGTCCAGCCAGGCTTACTTATGGAACTGATACATACATCTATTGCTGAACACAGTAGAGTGACCACCAATGTGTTTTTTCCCTACAGTGACTATATTTGTACCCACTGAGAGTTGAAAATCATCAACTATTTGAATGATCCTATTTCTCTTAGCTTATTAAAACTGCTTTCCATTTGGTAGGGACCCCTGGTTCATTTTACTGGAGCAAAATAAACCAACCTAAATGTATTAAATGCGTCTATTAGTTGCTGCACCTGTGAAATTAGGAAATTGGTGGGATGGATATAAAGTACCACACTATGTGCTCTATTATTCCTTCAAGCACTAAACATCTATGAATCCATGTTTAGATTTGGTTCCATAACAATAATACTTTACATCTGATAGTACTTTCTAATTTACTAACATGAGCTTAATTGATCCTTGTAATTACCTTGTTAATTTACATAGTTACTGAGCTCCTGCTAAGTGTCTGCAGTGTCATTAGGCTCTGAGAATATAAAGCTGAGTTAGACATTTCAGGGATTATTATCCCCATTTTAAAGAGTGAGAATTGGAGACTCAAAGAAATTTAGTGATTTGCGAAAGTTTACAGTTGTATAACTGGGACAGAAATGCAAGTATTTTGACTTAATCTTTTGATATTTCCATTCTACCTTTTGTGTGCAAGTACATAGACCAGCCTAAAATGGGAAAGTTAATGATATGGATGTGTCACCAAAAGCATGAAAAAAATGATAAATTGGACTTCATCAAAATGTAAAACTTTGTCCTACAAAAGACACTGCTAAAATAATGAAAAGACAAGTCACAGAATGGAAGAACACATTTGCAAATGACATGTATAACAAAGTACTTGAATCCAGAATATATAAAAAAAAAACTCTCAAAACTTAATAATGAGAAAGACAATTCAGTTTAAAACAGATTGAACAGATATTTAACCAAGAAGATAAACAGATGGCTAAAAGGCACATGAAAAGATGTTAAAAATTATTAATCATTAGGGAATGCAAATTAAAACCACATTGAGCTACCATTACCTACTGATTAAAATAGCTAACATTAAAATTAAAATACTGATAACATGAAGTGCTGACAAGAATGTGGAGCAACTGAAACTTTCATATACTCCTAGTTGGAATGAAAGATGGCATAGCCACTCTGGAAAATGACTTAGCAAGTTCTTATAAATTTAAACATATAAATTATGTGTAAAATGTGACCGAGCAATCTTAAAATGAAAACTTGTGTTTGCACAAAAAATATGTACACAATATTTAGAGCAGCATGATTCATAATTGCCTAAAACTGAGAACAGCCCAAATGGCCTTTAACAAGTGAATGGATAAAGAAATTGTAGTACATCCACACGATGAAATAGTATAATGAACCACTGATACATGCAACAGTAAGAAATCAGACACAAGAGATTACATACTGTATAATTCTATTTAGACAACATTCTGGCAAAGGTGAAACTATATGGAGATAGAACAGTTCAGTGGCTACCAAGGGGTTACTGATGGGGAAAGAGATTGAGAGGGGATAGCACAAGGCATTATGTAAAACAGTATGGAGATTCCTCAAAAGACTAAAAATAGATTTACTGTATGATCCAGCAATCCCACTCATGGACATATATCCAGAGGGAACCTTAATTCAAAAAGGTACATGTACCCCAATGTTCATAACAGCACTATGTACAATAGCCAAGACATGGAAACAACCTAAATGGCCATCGACAGATGACTGGGTAAAGAAGTTGTGGTATATTTATACAATGGAATACTACTCAGCCATAAAAAAGAATAAAAATAATGCCATCTGCAGCAACATGGATGTCCCTGGAGGAGGTCATTCTAAGTGAAGTAAGTCAGAAAGAGAAAGAAAAATGCCATATGATATCTCTTAATGTGAAATCTAAAAAAAATTGACACAAATGAACTTATTTACAAAACAGAAACAGACTTACAGACATGGAAAACAAACTTATGGTTACCAAGGGGAAGAAGATGGGAAGGGATAAATTGCAAATTTGAGATTTGCAGATACCAACTAACATATATAAAATAGAAAAACAACAAGTTCATACTGTATAGCACAGGGAACTATATTTAATATCTTGTAGTAACTTATGGTGAAAAAGAATATGAAAATGAATATATGTATGTTCATGTATGACTGAAGCATTATGCTGAACACCAGAAATTGACACATTGTAAACTGGCTATACTTCAATAAAAAAAAAAAAAATATATATATATATATATATATATACATACAAAAAAGGTGGTGGACAGCACAAGGGAAATCTCTGGTGTGTTAGAACTGTTCTGTATCCTGTCAATGGTGGTAGTTACATAGTCTACGCATGTGTTAAAACTAGAATTTTACATGCAAAAATATTTTTTAAATAATTATTACATATTAATGCATATAGTTAAAATTCACCCTAGCCAAAAGTTAAAAATAAGTGAGATATGAATTCAACACTAAAAACTTTTTTATCTTATCAGCAATATTCTTCTAGACATCTAGTCTCTAATGTCTACTCAGTTCCTTCTCTCAGTTTTCAGGATACAATCTGGTGAACCAAGTCACACAAACTTTCAAATGACTACTAGTAGCTACACGTGTTTATTTTAATAGAGTGATTTTCACTTGAACAAGTCACCGCAGTTTTAAGTTGAAGTAACGCATCTCAGTTAGTTGAATTGCAAACATTGGCCACTGAGTGAAGGAGACATTTTAGTGGGGAAGAACTAGGGCAACCTTCTATGCATTTCTGGCACTAAAACATATTTGCTTAGCTTTTCAAATTTTATTCTGGAGGTTGTGGAAGAAGATGGCATAGTCTGTGTGGTACTGTAGATGAATATATAGATATGTATGTGACTTTCCCGTATACTGAATATACTCAGACCAGGAAAGGAAATCATAGTTGGAATGAGAAGTGTCTTGAAATCTTAACTTCTTACTAAATAACTTAATTGACGAATTTCCTACATAAACATTCTGAAACTATGCAAGCTCATTATTTGCATATATGTATAAGTTTTACTGTCACATTCTGAGGGATCAGTAACTATAGTTGCATGTAAATTTTTTATAAGTTATCTAATGAGAGTCTTTTTTTATAAAATACAGAATTTTTAAAGCAAAAGGTGGCCCATAATTTATTTTTAAAGGTAAATTTGCATGTTAGGTTTCTTTAAAGTGAAGTACACCTGTGCAAGAATTAGGAGGTTTTGAACACTGCAGAATTTATTGCTTATTTCTTTTTTCATTCTTATTGATATCAAATGTAGGTAAACCAGACTTCACAAGCCATGCTGCAAACAGTATAGTGAGTGTCTGTACATCTATCATATAAATAAATTCATGTTTATTAGATCACAGTAAAAGTAATAAAGAAACTCAAAATAAACTTGTACTGCAGTTCTTTCCAAAATGACCCCAGTAACCATGGGTCTGAATTGGAATATTTTACCTATGTTGATTTTCATGTCAATTTTGAAAAGGTATTTCAGGTGTACTTCCTGTGCTCATAAGGCATATGAACCTAATTGTACATTTTTTTTGTTTTTTTGTTTTTTTGCTACTGTCCAAATCAGATGAACTGGAAAGAAGGAATTCCTAAAACTACCCATCTAGAGGCAGATGCTAGGAACTCTTGGTCTTGGATTGTATCCAACCAATCCCAATATCATTGATCAATTCCATTTAAAAGCACTCCAATCCAGAATCTTCCTTGAGGAGAATAATGGTGAAACAGGAAAAGTTACAGTGAGTTAAGAAAACAGTTGAGTGGCTGAATATTTAGTCATATCCATTAACCTTTAAGTTGAATGATTTGAATTCAGGACGAAAATTTTGTTTTCAGCATGGCACTTGAGTAACAGTTTGATCAAAAATTACTGTTAAGAGTTTAAAATTATGAGACAGATAATTTGGAATCAGGCCAATAAAGCCACTGAAGAAATTATTTTAACACAAGAAAGAAAATACTTCATCAAAACTAACAGTCAGAGTAAGCCTAAATATTTGCATTTCATCAAAATAAATTGGTTGTGATTCAGTGTTTAAATATTATTGGCTCCTTGTTCTTCCAGGTATCCTAGGTCCCACCCCTCAACTCTCAGCATTTTCGACCTTCCCCCAGTCCCTTCTAATTAGGGAAATGTCTAAGATTAAATGAAGATTTGAGCAATGGCACAGAGGTGGGTTACTTGGGAAATACTGCCCTGGTTAGGCACCAGATGTATATGCCAAAGATTAAGGAGAAGTTTTGACTAGGAACAAGGGAAAGATTGAAATGGCATAAGACATAAGTTAGTGAAGCAGCCATTTCCAGATAAGGAAATCAGGAATGTTAAATCAGGAGAGAATTAGGGAAAAGAGGTAAAAGACCAAACTTGGTAACCCACAGGAGTAACCATTGAAAACTCAGTTTTGGGATGACTTAAGAGATGAGTTAGTGATGGAGTATCTGTGTGCATCAGAGAGAAGTGCTGTGTTGGGAAAAATGAGTCCTGGAGAGGTAGAATCCTTTTTTTGTACCTATAGTTTGGACTAAGCTGACATCATTGCAGCTTTCCCTCCTGTCAGACGGGCTCGTTTGTGGTGACGTGCAACAAAAAGTTGGCTTTACTTAAAATTGGGTCTTTCAACACATCAGAGTGGCAAGATTGTAAAGTATTGCTATGACATCCCTCCTCTTCCATTAATCCTCAAGACCCCAAAGAGAAGACAAAAAACTGGGAATAAGGAAGTTATGCTGACCTCAGGTTCATGTAGAAAATGAGAAGCCGTAGTGCCCTCTCTCCTGTCAGTTAGTGACCTGGCTTTTTGTCCCTACCCAGTTGCCATTTGTGAACTTGAACCCCACTTCTGTGATCTTGGCTTGGCCATTGGCCCAGTTCTTGTATACTTATGACCTCACTTCCTTTCTGCTGCATCTGCTTTACTTCAGATCCTTATTAGATCCTGTGTTTCTAAGCCTAAAAGCTCAACCACAAGTCTTAATTGCCCCTTGCCAGAATGTTTGGTTTTGGAATTTTTACTTGTACTGTACTATGATTCCTATTAATCCCACTAGATTGGCGCAGCCGAAAGTGCCCAAGACCCGTCCCCTAGCAATGTAACTTTTGCTGCACAGGAAAAGTGGGGTAAGAAGGACAGAAGAGAAATAATACCGAGGAGACAGGGCAGCTCAGAGATCCCTAGCATTTTGTATTTTATTTCACAGGGAAAAAGAACCACCTTCTCCTTTAAATTGTTTCTTGGTACAGGTCAGAGAAAAACATACTGCA
The DNA here is from genome assembly GCF_009834535.1 of Camelus ferus. Taxonomy (NCBI): domain Eukaryota; kingdom Metazoa; phylum Chordata; class Mammalia; order Artiodactyla; family Camelidae; genus Camelus; species Camelus ferus. The sequence continues at coordinate 70,480,992 of NC_045732.1, read as the reverse complement.
CAGGACGGATAATTGCTCTGGCCCAGAGTAGTGTTATGTAGGTCTGGAAAGGAGCCAGGCTCAATGAGGACAGAAAATATCAATGAGAACGGCATAGGAAGTTGAAATCCAAGATTATCCGGCATAATGAGAAACATCTGGTGACCTTAGCCGACTCCTAAATTAAACCTGACTTAAAAGATGGTTTGGGGCTTTAGGAACAAGAGTCTTTAGGTATTATTTCCTTTTTGACAACTATTTGTGACTGCAAAAACAAGGTGACGAGTGCTTTGATGAATGTTTTTCACAGCTGAATTGAGACACACAGACTCACATAGAAAAAAGGCATAGAAGGTTACCTTTCAAAATAAATTCATATACCAACCCAGAAAACATCCCCCAAAATGACAGCATGTGAAGGGTTGTCCCCTTGGAAAAGGAATTCAGTTTTGAATTATCAATACCGTAGTCCTTGAAAGTCTTTAGTCACTTCGTCCAATGAAAAATGGAGATGTTTGACTTAGTGACAGATGATCTGCCCGACAGTGTTTTCTTTCTTCTATTGCTGCTTCAATTGTATATTTAGTGAATTACTTGTGATTGATGATAACATTTTAAGTACTTGCTAGTTTTTCCAGTGAAAAGATGGCATAGTTTAACTATCTTAATAGTTTTAGGTTTAAGTGTAGCATAATATATTTTTATAATCCTTCAATAGTGAAGCCACAATTTATACAAATGGATTCATTTTATCTTTATCCCAAGCAACTCTGACAAAAAGATGTCATTTAAAGTAATGTTGCTCATCATTCAGAGATGCAAAAGCCGAAGGCTGCATCGCTTTGATATGAAATAACTTTGTAGTTTTGAGTACCTAGCAAAATCTGTATGTGCCACTAACAGTAACTTAAGTAGTTTGTACAGCTGTGCTCCTGAGGGAAAAATAGCACCAATAGTTGTAATATTAAAATAAATAAGAGGGCTAAATAAACAGTTTTGTTCAGAAATACCAGCATCGCCCAAAAGTGGTTAGGTATCTTCAGGTAATTTCAAGGTTTATGAATATAACTGTGCACATTGTAAAGTGTTGGCAATTAGACTGTAGGCCTGCTGTTTTACCTTACGCAGTTTTATTTGGAGTCTGATGTATACCCAATTTAGGGTGAGTACCCTAAAACTTCAGAAGAAATTGTATGTATTAAATATTTTCAGCTTGGTCTTTTCCTAAGTGAAGAATAATAGTTTTGCTCTTACTTAGTAAATCTCACTGGGGGGAAGAAAATATTAGGGTTTGCCTACATAGTCTCTTTCAGTGCAACTACCACATCAAGTATAGTACGGCACTGAGCTACGTGAATACCAATAGCTAAGTTCTGTGAATGGAGAAGAAAGATAATTTTGGAAATGAGTTGATAAGAGATGAGGCCATCTCTTTTGTAGTGCCAGATAATGAAGTATTCACTTTAGCCTCTAGGCCTTGGAGAGAACCCTCAACATCCTTAATATTGAATGAACCCAGACCTCTCCTAAAACATACCAGTTCATATATATCATGTGTACAGCATTCAAGCCAGTTTTTCACACTGACAGCCTTCAACTGAGGTATACTTTTTTTTTTAAATTAAAATCAAACTAAGAGATGATGGGTTAAAGACATATAAACATGACCCTGAGTAATGAATACGGTGAGAGATGGAACTTATTTATAGGTAGTCACCTCCATTCTGTCCCAGATCTGGGGGTGGGCTGGGAAAATGTTTATGTGTGTCTGCATGTGTAAAGTTGATACAAGTGTGAACTTATCTGAATTTCTGATATGTGTTTCTGTCAAGCCTTTAGATGGTGCCTCAAGTACAGTGAGATAACAGGGTACCCAGAAGTGAGAGACCAAGTTCCTTTGCAAGTGCAGTAGTACCTTGGTTTATTCATGCTGACTTAGGCTTCAAGTATACTCTTTCTACTAATTCAGTCTGACAGCCAATCAGTAACAAGTTAAATCCATTAAACTAGTAATAAATTTGGGCTTTGTCTGAAGGCTAGCCTCAGACCCTCAATTGTACTCATGAAGTACTTTATAAATACCCAGTGAAGAACTTGGAGAGGAGGAAGCAAAGCTATTTGTAATTAAAGTTTTCAGTGTGTAGCTGGGGATTTTCCAAGAATGGATGTTTGTGAGGAAAATCAACTTTGCATAATATGGAATAATAATCTCTTCTGTTTGAGTAAATCTTCGTGTTTACAGAACACAATCACACACATTTGAGGATTTGATTTCTACAAAAGCCTTATGAAGAAAGTAGGACATGTCTCGTTATTCCCGTTTTACAAACTTTGTTAAGGATACACAGACATAAATGATGGTGGCCAGAACTCAATCCAAAATCTGTATTTTGTACTTCTCTGTTAAAATTACAATCATCATTGTTGGTATCGGGTTTTTTAAATGAGCTGGATTGATTAATGACATTACTCATCTGTATCCTTTCACAGTGTTTCCTCTTGCCTGGAATGTCTCCTCCCTTTTCTCCTGGCACTAGCTCAAATCCTACCTCCACCGTGAAGCCCTCCCTGATTATTCCTGGCGCTTTATCTTTTCAGAATTTCTAGTTTATACTCTAAAATTCAGCATTTAGTTTTTCCTGTCTTATATTATGTCCAAATTGAACTGTAGGAATGAAACAGACACTGTTCTCTTTGTACAAATGACCTTTAAACATCTGTATCCCTTAACCTACCTCTGCTTTCTCCTGTGGGCTTATCTGATGGCCTGTATCCAGAGTTATACCTTCAACAGAGGAAGTGTCAAATGTGTCTTTCTCTTAGTTTTCTTGCCTTACAGATGGGGATAATAATTATTGTTTTGCAGGACTGTGACAGTTGAATGAGAATAAATACAAAAGTACCTGGTATAGTTTCTGGCACATGGTAAGGCACTCAGTAAATAGCAGCTACTAGTGTATGATGCAGATATTAAAGTTTTGGAAAGAGTGAGAGAAAGGAAAGACATTGTTTTAAGTCTTTTTTAGCCTTCTTAGTGATTCCCTTTGGCTTTAGGCGTGCTTGCAGTTACACTGTTCCTTCTATGAACATCTGTGCTTTGATTACATAAACACTCCTGTTTCCCAGATTAGTCTATCCATAATAACATCTGTGAAAAGATGAGGTATGTGTGTAAGCATAATATCTATAAAGAGAGGTTAAAACCACTTCTGCATACTTATTGTCTGCCTGTACATGTCATCCAGTTCAATTTAATGCTGCCTTTGCGTGTATGCTGAGTGAAAGATGCAAAGATATTTGGTGAGCAACCCATTAACCACATTCGATAGAGAAATGGGTAGTTTTTTGCCACTGATAATCATGAACTTATAGGCTTTGTCTCCTGATTGCCCTGTGAAAAGTCCTCCAGTATATAATTACTAATCCAAATATAATCATGTGGCCTTAAAAATACTTTTTATAACACCGTTAGAAGCTTCCTGAGACTACATTTTCAGTTGTACTTTTTGATATAGGATGTGCTTAAAGCTATGCTTCATCCTTGGCAAAATCTCTGGTGTTGAATCCTTCCTGTTATGATAAATAATACCATTGAAAGAATTTTGCGTCATCTTGCAATGATCTAAACTTGATGTGTATATTAAAATAAGGGATGGAAAAACCAGTTCCTATCCAAAAAAGAAACCCCTGCAATTTTGGTCAATTTTAAAACTAAATTGAAACTTTATCCTATTTTTGAGGCTGTTATTGATCTTTTTAACTTGCTTTTTTCTGATGATAATTTGAAAACCAGAATACAGTTAGTTATCAGAAATCATGGACTTTAGATTCAAGGATGTTTCAGAAATGATTATAGCCAACATCCTGCCCAAACTAGTGAATAATATTACACAACCAACTGATAATTTAGGAACACTGCTTATGGAAGCCCCAGTAAAACTTCTATGCAGAGAACTTTCCAGAAATTGGCATTCCATATAAGAGATCTTATTTTGACCCTCTGTACTCCAGGACAATCATAAAAGGTTCCTCATGGGAAAGACTTGGCTTTGTTAATGCATATCTTTCCTACTTTTATTGGACGCTATTGCTCCTGGGATAGCAAGAATGTGTTTCTTTTCACATTTATATGTCATAGATATTAAAAGGAACATAAGAATGCTTAAAGATTCTCAATATCATAAATAGAGATCTTATGCTCTCAAAGGACCAGAACTTTCAATCAAAGATTTTTCCAGACTCAACTGACGTGGCATATGTAGCTTGTATGTGCCAATTGTCCATGCCACAAAAGAATGGAAACTGAGAACCCTGACAGATTTGGTGTTGGGTTTTAGGCTTTAATAATCTTACCACTGCAATTTTACATTTTCATTGGTGTTTTGAGAGTTTCTTAAAAACTTACAAAAGACAGATTTGAAGTGACTTTATAGGAAGGTAAGATGATGCATGGTGTGCATCCACTGCAAAAATACAAGATGAACATTATGGAAAGTCTTTAAATGCTTGATATCTTGTTTCTTTTTTCTTTTTTTTTTTTTTTTTTTTTTGAGGAGGAGGAAGGCTGGAATATTGAATGTACCTTACCTCTACTGGGAAGTAAAATTGGGAAATAGTCTAAGTATGTTTTTTAGGATCCCTCCATCCCACTCTCCATATCTTCTTTTTTTTCCTTTTTTTGGTAGACTCCCATCAATCAAGTGTCTTAGGTCTTCAAACTGACACACAAGCACACACAGAATATTCCACATCTAAAACATAAGGTAAACACCTGGTAAATGTTGACTAATGACGAAGATGAAGGTCCCTTTGACTTTATTTTAGCCACTTTTCCCCATGCACAAGGCTTGCTTTATCATGAATTCTACATTCATGATTCCAAAACAATTTAGGCTGTGTATACTCCAAGTCAAATCAGTCATCTGAGTTCCATTCATTTATTCTGGCCATTGACACTGAATCTAATCCACCTACTTATTCAATCCTGTTTAATCATTAAAGCAAATCACATGACCCAGAAAAAAATTTGCATCCTAGTAATTTTGTATGTCCAAAAAGTCAAATCAGATTGACTTTTTTTCCCAGTCCAATCTATCGCCTAACAGTTGACCTATAAATAGCCAATCCAGCCAGGAGTAAAGATACAGCAATTATGCAGATCCATAATACCAAGTCCCTCTTCCTCTTAGATCCTCTCAATTTCCTTCCTCCAAGGCAAGGAAAGAAGACATACATTCATATTGTTCGCCTTCATGATATACTTGTATCTCTAGCTGTCTCCCCTCCCTCCCCTTCCCCTCCTCTCCTCTTAACTCCCCTCTTCTTTGCCATATATATCTGCTACTCCTTCAGTAATTGCTCTGAAGTGAGATTAGAGTGCCAAGTCGGCAGCGAAGAAACAAATGCCTAAAGAAATACACTTTTTTTAGGATATCATGTCATAAAAATATCAAAAATACTGTGTGTTTATTACATTTCTAGCATGTGGAATAGAATGAGTCTAGGAAAGCTGTGGTACCAATTATTTTCAGTTAGATTGCAGCCATCTTAGCTTCTTTCAGAAGTTTTAAAAAAAATTACTTGTACTTTGAAATAATTGCAGATTCACATGCAGTCATAAGAAATAATACAGAGATCCATGTACTCTTTACATAGTTTCCCCTGATGGTAACATCTTGCAAAACTGCAACAAAGTATCATAACCACGATTTGACATTGATATGGCCCATTCATTTTATTCAGATTTCCCAGTTTTACTTTTAATTAATTGTGCATGTGTGTGTATTTAGTTTTATGCTATTTTGTTACAAATATCTGGATTTATACAACTATCACCACAGTCAAGATAGTGACCATCATAAGGATTTGCCCTTTTATAACTATATCAACCTCCCTCTTGCTCCCGTCCCTACCTTCTTCACTGGCACTGAATTCTGCCAATCACTAATCTGTTCTCCATTTCTAAAATTTTGTCATTTCAAAAATGTTACATGAATTGAATGATATAGTGTGTAACCCTTTGGGATGGCTTTTTTCCCCTCTCAGAATGATTCTCTGGATATTCATCTAAGTTGATCCAAGTATAGAAAGTCCATTCCTTTGTATTGCTGAGTAGTAGTCCATGTTATAGGTGCATCACAGTTTGTTCATCCATTCACTTGTTGAAGGATATCTGGGCTCTCTCCAGTTTTGAGTCATTTACAAATAAAGCTGCTATAAACTTCTGTGTACAGCTTTTTGTGTGAAATAAGTTAGCGTTACTCTGGGATAAATGCCCCAAACTGAAATTTCTAGGTTATATGGTAGTAAAATATTTAGTTTTATAAGATACTAACAAAGTGTTTTCCAGAGTGGCTGTATCATTTTACATTCCTGACAGCAATGTATGAGCAATTCAGTTTCCCTGCATCCTTGCCATCATTTGGTATTGTCAGTTTTGTTTTATTTTAGCCACTCTAATAACTGTGTACTGATGTTTCATCAAGGTTTTAATTTGCATTTCCCTGATGACTTTTTAAGTGCTTTTCATGTGCTTATTTGCCATCAGTATATCCTCTTTGGTGGACTGTCTCTCCCTGTCTTCTGGTCATTTTCTAATTGAATCATTTGGATTTGTTTTTGGTTTTTTTTTTTTTAACTGTTCTTTTTAGAGTTTTTTTTTTTTATTCTACATATTATCCCTTTGTTGGATATTTGGTTTGTAAGTATTTTCTTCCACTGTGTAAGTTATCTTTTCCTCCTTTAAAAGTATCTTTAAAAGAGCAAATGTTTTTAATTTGATGATGTCTGATTTATTATTTTTTTTCCTTTTATGGATTGTGCTTTTGTTGTCAAGTCTAAGAACTCTTTGCCTAACCCTAGATTCTTAAGATATTCTCCTATTTTTTCCTAAAAGCTTTATAGTTTAAAATTTTATATTTAAGTCTATGATCCATTTTAATTTTTATACAAGAAATGAGTTTTAGGTCAAGGTTCTTTTTTCATATAGATGTACAAATTTTCTGGCATCATTCGTTGAAAATGCTATCCTCCATCTGTTGAATTACTTTTCACCTTTGTCAGAAATCTATTTTGCATGATTCTGTGGATTTGTTTCTGGCTTTGATATCTTTTCAATTGATCTTTGTGTTTATCCCCCACAAATACCATACCGTCTTGATAAGTGTAGCTATATAACAAAACTTATTTTAGGTACAGTAATTCTTCCTAATTAATTCTACCTTGTCAAGATTGTTTTCACTATTCTAGGGCCTGTGACTTTTCATATAAATTTTGGAATAAGCCTGTCTATGAAAAATACCTGGCTGAGATTAGGAAAGGAATTACATTATACTTAAAAATCCATTTGGGGAGAGTTGATATATTTACTATGTTGAATCTTCCAGTCTATGAACAGATGATTTATCTCCATGTATATACTGTTCTTTGATATCCTTCATCAGTATTTTGTAGTTTTCAACATACAAGTCCTGTACATGGTTTATTAAGTATATGCCTAACTATTTCATTTCCTTGGAGAGATTATAAATGGTATTGTGTTTTTAATTTTTGTTTCCACATGTTTATTATTCATATATAGAAATGCAGTTGAGTTTTTGCATGTTTATCTTGTATCTTGTGAAATTGCTAAACTTACTTATTAGTTCTACTGTTTTTGGTAGGTTCCCTGGGATTTTCTATTTAGGCAATCATGTCGTCTTCAAATTTATTTCTTCCTTTACAATCTGTATGCTTCCGCCCTCACCCTTTTTTGACTTATTGCAGTACCTTGAACTTCCAGTACTATGTTGGATAAGTGTGGTAACAGCAGACATCCTTGCCTTGTGGATGATATTCAAGGGAAAATATTCAGTCTTTCACAATTAAGTATGATGTTAGCTATTGATTTTTGGCAAATGCTTTTTTTATCATTTTGAGGTAATTTGCTCCTATTTTTAACTTGATAAGAGTTTTATCATATAGATGTACAAATTGGTGTTGGATTTTGTCAAATGCTTTTTCACAGTCAATTGACATGATCCTATGATTTTTCTACTTTAGCTTGTTAATATGGTAGATTACACTAATTGAGTTTCAAATGTTGAACCATCTTGGCTTACTTGGTATAAATGCTACTTGGTCACAGTGTATAATTGTATTTTATACATTGTTGAATTCTGTTGCTGATATTTTGTTGAGGATTTTTACATCTAAGCTTGTGAGAGACATTGCTCTGTTTTCTTTTTTTGAACTTTTTTTCTAGGTTTGTTATCAGAGTAATACTGTCCTCAAACAATGAGTTGGCAAATGTTCTCTCCTCTCTATATTTTAGAAGACACTGGGAAAATCTGGTGCTTATTTTTCTTTAAATATTTAGTAGAATTCTCCAGTAAAGTTGTTCATAATAATCCCCTATTATTTTTTTAATGGCTGTACAATCTGTAGTAATAGCCCTTATTTCATTTCTGGTATTGGTGATTTATGTCTTCTCTCAGTTTTTGTCTGTTTTGCTACATGATAATCCATTTCATTGATTTTTTTCCCCCCAAAATCCAGCTTTTTGTTTCATGGATTTTCTTAATTTGTTTTCCCATTTTCAATTTTATTGATTTTTTTCTGTTTATTCCTTCCTTCTTGCTTTGGACTTATTTTGCTTTATCTTTCTAGTTTCTTGAAGTAGGAACCTTAGACTATAGATTTCAGATCTTTCCTTGTTTCTAATATAAGAATTTAGTGCTACAAATTTCCCTCTTAGAACTTTAGCTACATCTCATAATTGATATGTTGAAAATTTATTTACATTCAGCTCTGTGTATTTTTAAATTTCCTTTGTGACTTCCTCTTTGGCCCATGCATTCTTTAGATATGTGTTGTTTGATTTCCAAGTGTTTGGAGATTTTTCCTGTTTTCATTCTGTCATTGATTTCTGTTTTGATTCCACTATGATCAGATAACATAACCTGTATGATTTCACTATTTTAAATTTGTTCATGTTTGTATTATGGTGCAGAATGTGATCAGAATGTTCTTTGGACACAGAAAAATTATGTAGTCGGATGTTAAGAGGAGTACTCTTGATTTCAATGAGATCTTTTTTTTTTTTTTCACAGTTGAGTAAAGGTAGATTTATTCAGAGAGATACATTGAAAGGCAAGAGAAAGGCCATGAGGTGTGGGGGTTGGGTGCTCAGATTAAAAGTAGGTACACATTCCATAGACAGAATTCCGGCCGTCTCCGAAGAGGGAGAGAGAGAGGGGCAGCGTGCCATGTTGCTGGTTTTTATGGGCTTGGTGACTTCATATGCTAATAAGTAGAAGGACCAGTCTAAGGGGAAGGGGCTGGGATTCCCAGGAAGCTGGCCATTTCCCACTCTTTGACCTTTTGTGGCTAGCCTTGGGACTGTCATGGTGCCTGTGGGCATGTTATTCACCATGTTAATATATTACAATGAGTGTCTAATGAAGCTCAAGTTCTGCTAGAAGTTAAACCTCTTAATCCTCAAGGCCAACTAGGAGGTGAATCTTCTACCATTTTGGTTACTGTCATTCCTTGAGTGGCTGTGGCCTGCCCCCTTCCCTCCTGTCTCATTCCACCCTCAGATATTTTACTCCATACCACCCTGAACGCGCCCGATCTCGTCAATGAGATCTTATTGTTTGATTGTGTTTTCAGTTCTATGTAATTGCTGATTTTATGTCTATTAGTTCTATCAGTTGCTGAGAGGGGGTCTTGAAGTATCCAACTATAATTGTTGATTTGTCTATTCCTTTGTATAGTTCCATCTGTTTTTGCTTCTTGTATTTCTAGGCTGTGTTGTTTGGTGCACACACATTTTAGGGTCATCTTGTCTTCCTGATAGATTATTATATCATTATGTCATATACCTGTTTGTCTCTAGTTGTTTTCTTTGCTCTGAAATCTACTTTCTCTAATATTAATATAGATACTCCTGCTCCTTTTTGTATTAATTATTTCATACTATATCTTTTCCTGCCCTTTTATATTAAACATACCTATGCTATTGAAATTCAAATGAGTTCTTGTAAACAGTATATATTTGAATTTTATTCTTTTATCCACTCTGCTAATCATAACACTTTTGATTGGTGCATTTAGACTATTTATATTTAAGATAAACATTTTATTTATTTATTATTTTTAACCATTTTATTATAGTAAAATATACATGGTATTTATCATTTTAACAATTTATAAATGTATGATTCAGTGGCATTTTAAATGCATTCACAATGTTGTGTATCTATCACCAGTATCTATATCCCAGATTTCAAACATAAACTGTACACATAAAACATTTACTCCCCATTTCCCTTCTTCCCCATCCTCTGGTAACCTCTGTTCTACCTTCTGTCTCTATGAATTTGCTTATGCTAGGTACTTCAAATAAATCATATAATATTTGTCTTAATATCTCTGGTTTGCTTCACTTGCCGTGATGTTTTCAAGGTCCATCCATGTTGTAACATATATCAAGATTCCATTACTTTTTATGGCTGAGTAATATTTCATCATATATCATATATTTCATTTTATTTATATACTACATTTTGCTTTTCCATTCATTTACTGATGAATACTTGGATTGTTTCCATCTTTTGGTTATTCTGAATAATGCTGCTAAAACATCAGTGTTCAGATATCTGTTTGAATCCCTGCTTTCAATTCTTTTCAGCATATCCTTAGGAGTGGAGTTGCTGGGTTATGTGATAGATCTGTATTTAAACTTTTGAGAAATCACTAGTTTCCACAGTGGTTGCACAATTTATATTCCTATCAGTGATGCACAGATCTCCAATTTCTCCACATCACCTCCAATACTTATTTTATGTGTTTTTTCTTTTTTAAAAATGATAGTCATCTTTATAGGTTTGAAGTAGTATCTCATTCTGATTTGTGATTATACTTACCTAATGACGGATGATGTTGAGCAGCTTTTTATGTGCTTATTGATCATTTGTACATCTTCTTTGAAAGAAGTGTCTATTCAACTCCTTTGTCCATTTTTGAATTGTATTGACTTTGTTATTGAATTATAGGGTTTTTCAAAATATATTCTGGATATTAATCTCTTATAAGATTTGCAAATATTTTCTCACACTCTGTAGTTATCTTTTCTTCTTCTTGATAGTGTCCTTCAATGTGCAAAAGTTCTTAATTTTAGTGAGGTCTAATTTTATTTTGTTGTTGCCTAATCTTTTGGTGCCATATCCAATAAAATATTTCCAAATCTAATGCTATTAAGAATTTACTTTAAGGGTTTTATAATTTTAGTTTTAAGTTTAGGACTTTGATTCATTTTGATTTACTTTTAATTTAAGGTGTAAGGTAAAGGTTCACCTTCATTCTTTTGCATACAGATAACCAGTTTCTGAGTTTGTTGAAGACTGTCCTTTCCCCATTGAATGGTCTTAGCACCCTTGTTGAAAATCAACTGGCCACATATGTGAGGGATAATTTCTGGGCTCTGTATTCTGTTTCATTGGTCTATAGGTCTGTCCTTGATTTTATTATTTATTACTGATTTTATTTTTAGCAATTCTTATTGAAATTCTTATTCTTATTCCTCTGTTTCTCTTTTATTGTCTTCCTGTGGATTACTTGAACACATTTTAAGATTGCATCTTGATTTATTTACAGTAATTTTGAGTATATCTTTTTCATATAACTTCTGTGCTGTTTGCTTCGTGTATCATTATTATATATATGTGCCTTATAACAGTCTACTGCTGTTATCATTTTACCACTTTGAGTTAAGTTTAGACAACTCACTTCCATTTATGTCTCTTTACTTTCCCCAGTTTTAAATATCATTGTTTTTATTATAAATGTTATAATTTTTTCTATTACCAAATATGACTTACAAAATTCATGAATAAAAGGACAGTCAATTTTATGTACTCATATTTCTGTTCTTTTCTGTTATTTCTTCTTCCTTCCTGATGTGACAAGATTCTTTCATTTATCATTTTCTTCTTTGTTTGAAGAATGTTCTTGAACCAAGCTTTAAGGGTAGGTCTATGAGCAACCAGTTATTTTAGTTTCTGTTCATCTGAGGATGTTTGTATCCTTCATTGCTAAAATACTTTTTTGCTGGATATAGAATTACAGAGTTTTCACATTTGGGGAAAAATTCACCATTATTTATTTCAATACTCTTTTAGTCTCACTGTCTTTCTCCTCTCATTCTGAGAGTTTGATAACACAAATATCAAATCTTTTGTTTTAATTGAAGTACAGTCAGTTACAATGTGTCAGTTTCTGGTATATAGCACAATGTCTCAGTCATGCGTGTATCAGATATTTAATTATTGTCCTGCAAGTCTATGAGGGTCTATTATTATTCAGTGTATTTGCTCTCTGTTGTTTAGATGGTGTGAACTATATTACTTTGTCCTCAAGTCCACTGATTGTATCAGCTGTCTCCACTCTACTATTGAGTCTATCCATAGGGTTTTTATACATTCTTATTTTGTATTTTTCAGCACTGTAATTTTCATTTTTAATTACTCTTGTTTCTTTGCTGAAATTTTACTTTTTATTTGTTTCATGAGAATTTATAATTAATTGTTCAAGTATTTTTATGATGGCTGCTTTAAAATCCTTTTCAGATAATCCCAACATCTAGTTCATCTCAGTGTTTGTATCAGTTCATGTATTTTCTCATTCAAGTTGCAGTTTCTCTGGTTCTTCGTATGATGGGTGATTTTTTATTATTCCTTGAACATGGTGTCTGTTATATTAGGAGAATCTAGGACCTATTTAAATTTTTTATTCTAGCAGGCAGTCACCTGTTTAGGTTTAGCACTTGAGTCTTGGCCTACTTTTGCAGGCTGTGGTTTCAATAAGTATTGAATTTACAGAACCTTTAGGGAGCTACTTTGGTTTGCTTGGTTTATCTGGTGCTGCTGAAATGAAAGCATATGTCTACATAAATCTTATACACAAATGCTCACAATAGCCAAAAAGTGGAAACAGCCTAAATGTCTATTGATTGATGAATGTATAAATAAAATATGGTATAACCATACAGTGGAGTACTACTCACTAATAAAATGAATGAAACACTAACACACAGATAAGCCTTAAAACTGTAAACTAAGATATTATATGCAAAGAGATGTACAACCATAACCAAAATCAATTTTAGGATACTTTTATCACCCTGAGAAGAAATCCATATCCATTAGCAGATCTTTGCAGGTCTTTTCCTGAACTTGTACACAGTCTTGCTCATGTGTGTGACCTTCAGATGTCCACGAATATCTCAGAGCTTTTCAAAGTCCTCTGTGGACATCTTATTCCCCAGTTTTTCTTTTTTATATTTTTGGTCAGCCTCTTGTTAATTCCAACTAGTAATGCCACTCCAGGCAGCTGCAGTGTTAAACAATTGCCACTGATCATTTTTCATAAAGTCCCCGTGGACAAAACTGTTTGCAGCAGAGTAGGTTCTGTGTCTGGCCAAAGAAATCAAGCCCTGAAAATGGAGCTTTTCATCAAACTTCCAGACATCTCATATAGTAACAGTTATCTGGGAATGAGGCTTTTGGATTGCTCCAAACCTGTTCTGTTTTCTCCAGTGGCTGCTAGACTGCTGATTTTTCAAGCTACCGTAATTGTGAGGCTGTTGGGTTTTAAAGCTGGCATGGAACTTGGGATTCGGGCAAGTTAAAATGCTATAAAGCTCATTGTTACTAGTGAGATTCAACCATTTTTCTTCAATAAACACTGCTTGGATTGTTGTAAGCCCTAGTTAATTACCAGTGTTCTAAAAGTTTTCTTTGACAATTTTTGCCAATCTTGTCACTGCTTTTATGAAGGAGTAGATTTTTGAGGTCTTTACTCCACCATCCTTGAAGTGCTTTTCTTGGATGAATGATTTTAAAATGCTTAGTTCAACACAGAATGAGAATGTCTGTGTCTGTGTGTGTGTGCACATGTGCGTGCATACACATATGTCTGTGTCTGTTTTAATCTCATATAAGTAAATTTTTTTATTCTGTTCATCTACTTAGACTGTATACCTTCTGTATGTGTGTTGATTCTGGAATATTTATTTTAAAAATATGTTATTTTTCCAAATCTTTCAATTCTCCTGTAAAGGTCAGCCTGCTTTCCCTCTTACATCATCATCTACACCTTTGTGTTTGGCTTTTAGCAGCAGTGCAATATTCAAAACTTTATCTTTATGGCTTGGGCATGTGAGCAAGACACAAAAGATAATAATATAACATGTCTCCAAGAAAGCAAGAAGTTTGCTGATAGAAAATCTATTTAAATGTATTTAACAGCCTTTCATGTAGAAACTAAAGGCAATTCAACATAAATAGCATGAGTGTTTGGGACATGTGCATGTGTGAGTGTATGTTTTCTGTTAAAAAAAACTTTATTATAAATGTCCTCTAAGTTTCTTTTTTCCAGTTTGCTCTGCTCTACTAGCCAGGATCATGATGCAAACTAAGGATACAAATTCATCAATATAAGCAAAAAGAAACATATACTCATTAAATTCCCATAGAGAAAATCCATTTGGCAAAAAATGCTACTAACCTAAGTGTTAATATATCCAATTTACCAATATAATCCTGTACTTTAGTTATTTTGGCCATGTTAAGTTGAAATGGCACTCTTACCCTTTGGAATATTAAATGATTCTTTGCTATCAAATTGCACAACAGTTAATCATATTTCTTTCAGCACCTATCTTGTCAAAGTGTGAAGCAGGCAAAGTTCTGTCTTCAGTGCCCACAAATCCCCCAGATTCAGTTCCTTGATTTTCTTCTGTCACAGTACAAGGGCAAGCAAGTAACCCTTCTCTATAAGAGGCTCCCCAGGTGACCACAAACATGTTTTAATAACAGGCATTCTCATTTAAGAAAGGAGACATGAACTGTAAAGGGGAATACATCCCCACTCCTAAGATTCTCATCCTGTATCTCCCTGTAAAACAAGGGCTGTTGATGTTCTAATATCTCTTTCTTTCCTTCCTTCCTTGCTTTGTTCTTTGCTGCCTCCCTCCTCCCCTCTCTCACTTCCCTTCTCTTCCACTCCCTCCCTCCCTCTCTTACTTCCAGGCACAGGTGAAACACTTCTTTTCACATTGTGTCTCTCAAATGTGGAGTATTAATCACGTAAGTGCATAAATAACATCATGCTGCTCAACTGAGAATTTTTTCAAGCAATGGAGGCTAGCAAGCTATATACCTCTCCCCTTAACCTGAAATAAAGTGGCAAGATCGGTGACTAGAACATTACAATGCTAAACAGACTAAAACTTCCGATATCATTTAGTTACCAGTGAACAAGAAGAGTTTCACTGGTCTCTTCCATTTTCATGTTTAAAAAAAAATTCTCCTCTTAGGAGACCACCTGTATTCAGCATATTATGACCTTTTACACAAAGTATACTGAAACTCAGTCACTGATCAGCCCAGACTAAATAGCAGGCAGCAGTTCCCACATTTACCCAGAATAATGCCATGTCTTTGTTCATACAGGGGCAGTGTAGTTAAAGTGGGTTATTTCATTTTGTCTCTGGAAAGAGAACATCAAAGGAATATAAGTACTTGAGTCAGACAGATGTAGGTTTAAATCTTTATTCTGTTGTGTAGTTGCTATTTTGCTTATATATAACATCTGAATATCCTGTGCCATATTGAGGGTTGAGATGTTGGAAGTTGAGAGGATTAAATGAAATGATATACGCAAAGTGCCTAATGCTGTGCCTGGTACGTAGTAAGCACAGTGATTAATTTTGGCTGCTGCTGACATTCTGGGAGAGTTTTCAGGACCTCAAGTCCTGTGGATCCCCAAATGGAACCACTTCATACTTTATAGATGTTTTCTGTAGTGTCAGTTTTCCTTAGTGCCTTCTAACAGGAGAAGAACAGTTAACTGTGTAGCAGGAGATGATTAGGGACTGAGGCAAGAAGGAGCTCATGCTAATGACTTTTTCCCCTATGGATACTGTCCTTTAAGTCTTTTAATCATCACCAAAGTCTATTTGAGTTAGAGTTTCCATCTTACTAAGTGTTACCCTAGTGGCTTGAAAGGGTTAATGCCACTTCCAAATGGAGTATTTTAGGCTTTTTAAAAAAATCTGAACACAAATCCCTACACATCTGTGTGAATTAATCTGGGCCTGTTTTCTTTCCCCCTGAAGGCTCAAGCTGTCGAAAGAGTAAGTTTCTAGATTCTCTTAAGCAATCTATATTTAAGAAAATCACTGGACCTCTTTCATAAGTAGTTCCTTTCATTGTGGAGAACAATCCTGTCCTGTCATAAATCCACTGCAATAGGAATGAAGTGAGTAATAATAGCAGAACATAGCTGAAGAGCAAGAAAGTCGGTGGAGGCAAGAGGTATGTGACGCTTAATTCAACATACAGTAGAAAGAAGCATTTTCTAGGTATATGTGCATTGTGTGCTTGTGTGTGTGTGTGAATGTATGTGAGCATGTGTGCATAATTTATAAAGTGCAGCTGCTTAGGAAATGAGTATCTTATTAGAGATGTTGCTCTGTTGATTCCTAAACAAACAGAACCCTGGAAAACACCCACTTTGAGCTGTACTCTTGGCTTGCAAAGCCCTCCTTCCCTGCCACCCTCCCATGAAAATCTTTCATTGGGTATCATTAATTCCTCCTGCCTGGGGGTGGTCCCCAAATTATATCATTACGGGGATGCCTAGTGCTATCAGAAGTTGGATTATTAAGGAGCTATGTGAGGCTTTGTTTCCTCATAATGAAAGCACAATGGTCATCTGAATGGAGATTAATATCTCACTTGGGGTTATGTAATATTTTCTTTATTCCATTCCAGTTGCAGTCCCCTCTTCCTAATTTTTTCAAAATGCCACTGAAACCTATCTTATAAAATTGCAAAGTAAGCTGATGGTGATGAATCATTGTTACAAAGAGAAATTTTGCTGCAGCTGTGGATTTGCATTCCCTATGTCATTTTTGTTAAAATGAGGAATGCTTGGAATTTATACATAAACAACTTGCATATTGGCCTTATTTATTAAAGAAGGCTCTTGAAATAGCAGCTGGTTTTAATTATACCTTGTCATTGTGTGAAGAGAGAAAAAATTGTCTTCTTGCACTTAGCTATTTGTTATCAGTTTAGGACTTTTAAGGAATAGCTTGTTAAAATACTATTGAAAAATTAAGATCAGAATGATCGTTCTCAGAAACAAATCTATGAATTATCTTTCTACCTTGCAAGTCATCAAACCATGGCCTCTGGGAGAGGTAGCCCAGTTGTTTTAGCATCAGTGCTTTCCCTCACTTCCTTCCCACTCCTCTTTTCCAATGTAATTTTTCAACTCTGCATCAAAATTAAGAGGTTAAATTCTCCTGCCCCAGCACACGTGGCCTTTTGCCCAACTCAGTTCACACTATTCATCCTTAGATCAAATCCCTAGAACATTCTCCTGATCTGCCATCTGTGGCCTGACCCCATTTTCTCTTCCCTCTGGTAGGTGTTAGAAAGATTTTGTTTTCTGTCTTATGAAACGCCTGTCTTGAAATCACTTGGTAATCCACTTAGCTGAATGGTTTACTCTGTGAAATGTGGTTATTTGGAATAACAGCAGATAAGAATCTTGTTAATTTGGTATGTTTGGGATAGCAGAAAGTATCACTAGTTTTTCCTTTAGCAACAATACATTTACCCTCTATGGAATAGGCAAGTCCATGTTTGTTTTTCCACAAATGTTGAATCAAGCCACAATGTTTTCCTTTGAGTAGATAAGCATCTTTTGAGCATCTGATGTGTTGTCCAACCAATGGACAGTAAGGGGTGGGAGAGTAGGTGGAGGCAAAGGATGTTGAAAATGTGGATCCTACTCATAAAGACATAAATCAGCTCTTGGCTTCCTGTGAAGGAACTGGATTATTGATTTGATAACCCTCTCAGAGCTTAGAAAGGTGCTAGGTAGTTCCAGCTCAGGGTTCTAATTCTGGTTTTGCTAATAAATAGGTATTTGACTTTAGGCAAAGTCATTTTACCTCTTTGGGTTCCTGTTTATATATAAAATGGAAATTGGGCTAGATGCTTAATATCTCTCTCTCTCTCTCTCTCTCTCTCTCTCTCTCATGCATATGACCAAATAAAACACATACAAAGTAAGCAGTCAGTAGAGAAAATAATGAGTCAAAGAAAGCTCCTTCTAGGATATTTCTTGAATTTTATTTTGTCTCTTAAGTATACAGAATAATGACTGTGCTGAGAAATTTTGTCCTAACTAAAGATTAACTAAAATCTGTGAATAAATCACTTTTCAGCATGATCTTAATATCTGTCCTCCCACTTTAGTTCTGCACGCAGGAAGCAATCGAGGCTAGTTTTATGTTCTAGTCCTGGGCATATCCTACTCATTATAGATTAAGAATTTCTAGCTTCTGGCAGAGACCATTTATAGCATTCTGTCAATACTGGATTATATACTCCAATTTTGACTGTACATTCCTTGAAGGCAGGGGCTGTAAAATCTTCTTCCTTTCTTCTTTACAGTATCTAACACAGTGCCAGGTATACAACAGATACTCAGTAAATATCTTTTGACACAGATATCTTTGGGAGATGACATTGAGATACAGCATCAATGTTTGGATATTCCTATTTGAAATTTGTAAAGATTATAAATTGGACCAACAGAATAAGACTGTGGTAATAATCAAAATCACATCAGCTCTAATTTATTAAGTGCTTACTATGTGCCTGGCATTTTACATATATTACCTCATTTAATCCTTATAACAAACCTATAATATTCTAATATTTGCATTTACTTGTGGGGATACTGAAGCATAGAATGTTTACATTATTTTTATAACATCATATAGCTAAGTAGTGGAGCTGGGAGTCTAATCCATGTCTGATTAGAAAGCCATTAACCACTGTTGTATTGCCTTAGTTCCTGGGCCATCTACAGAGAAGACAGCATAGCATTCACTTCTTTTTTAAGCTTCAACCCTGACAGATAATCCATGTTTTCTTCCCTCTTTGAAACTGACTCTACAAAGGCTTTTCTCCTGAGAAAGTAAATCGAACTTATTATCAAGAATCTCTTTGAATAGGAAAACACATTCTCATTGCGTACTATCAAGTCACGGAAATGAATAATTATGGAAATTAAAAGCTGGTTCTTATTTTAAAAATAGATTATTAGTTGTAAACTATTGTTGATTTATTTCCGTCTTCTTAGTTAAAGACAGACTTGTTTTACGTTAAGAGTGTTAACATAAATGTACGAGGATGTTAGTATTCTTCACAAAATTCAACTTTTTATAAAGATAGACCCTATATTTGTAGGCAACTAATGTCTGTCCTGATGAGTACTGCTTAACCTACGGTTGAATTTTAACCCGACTCTGGATAGGGACCACTCATAGTTATATTTGCAAATCTAAGGAGTAGATAAATCAACCATTCTCCGCTTAGTGGATTGCAAGCCCAACAAGGAAAATGATGTCAACATTTCAGAGTGGGGAAAATTGACCTGCTTTTTCTGTGCAAAGGGCTCTCTGTCTTTGTTCAAGGACAATGGGCTTTTAAGCAAATACTTCTCTGACTCAATCCAGCTTTAAAGCTGCTTGTGGCTGCTTTGTTAGCTGTCAATAAGCCTGTTATCTTTGTTCTCTAGATTTTCTATCTTTTAAGGGCAAAAGATCCCTTGAGCATGCCTAGTGTGCATACTTTATCCCTGACATTATTGATGTCGCACATATATCTTCCTAGACCATCCAAATTGGCATATTCCAAGGATTTGCGAGGGATAGAGGTAGCACCACTGAAAGCCAGAATTGATGGTTCAAGTCGCACAACCAAGTGGTGATTTTGTCCTCTGAATGAGAAATCAGAACTCTGAACGTCCCCAGTCATGACTGTGGTCCTTAGGAAATTGACCTTTGTGGGACTGGACTTCTTGATGTTACAGAACACCAAATCTCAAATAATTTAGGCCTTTTATTCAGCTGCTTTTCATTGTCAAGACATATTCAGTCAAAATATTTTTGGAAAATGCATGCTTTTAGCATAAATGAATAATAAATTGACTCAAGTTGGTTGGAAATTACAAGTTAAAACTGCTCTATCTTCTGTAGCTAATATTTTTTTGGCACTGGGATTATGTTTCAGGATGGGAGAACAGTCTGCATGAGTGCTCTGATTGGTCATAGAATATTAATTGGCTGCAGACATGGTGTTTAGAGCTCCAATTTAAGGTTGACAAAACTGATAGCTTTCATTTATATGCAAAAGCTCTAACCGTCCCTTTAAGACGGATGATCGGATCCTGCTTTATCTGCCACTCTTTCTTTGCTTTTTAATTGATGAAAAAGAAAGAAAAATAAAAGACAGAACCATCTTCATACATACTATTCAAAATCATCTTGAACCAAACGGGGTGCCTCAATCATCTTCTCAAAAGCTCATTTGTTTTCTTTTCATCAGATTAGGAAGAGCATGAGTTGTATCTTAGTCTTTTCAGGTTGCTATAACAAAAAAATGGCATAGACTGTATGGTTTATAAACAACAGAAATGTATTTCTTACAGTTCTGGAGGCTGGGAAGTCCATGATCAAGTCACTGGCAGATTTGGTGTCTGCAGTGAGAGCCTGCAGGTGAGAGCCTGCTTCCTTACTGACAGTGGTTTTCTCAGTGTAGCCTCACATGGCAGAAGGAGCAAGGGATCTCTCTGAGGTCTCTTTTATAAGGATATTAATCCCATTAATGAGGGGAGAGCCTTCATAACTTAAGCACCTCCCAAATACCCCACCTCCTAATACTATCACTTTGGGCATTAGGTTTCAACATATGAACTTTGAGTGGACACAGACATTCAGACCATAGCAAGCTGGTATAAATATTTATTCATTGAAAAGTGTCAAACACAGGATATTATCTCTGCAATTTTAAGACTTTAACAGTGTATCTCTAGCCTTGTAAGAGATATTGACAACTAAAGAGCAATACAATCTGATTTAAGATCCTAGTGTAATGAAGTACTACTTACCTTCATTGCTTCCACCATGCCACTCAATTGCTTGGACAGGTTACTTAGGGAAGGCGTGGTTTTATATGAAGATAAAGAGCAACCACCAGTTTAAAAAATATAGATAGATAGATATAGATATAGATATAGATATAGATATAGATATAGATATAGATATAGATATGTATCATGGACCCCAAAGAGCAACATATTCCAACATAATTTCCTGTAGGTTAGAGTTAGATTCTGTTTATAAAATAGAAAACTCTACTAAATAGTTTTTCAAACACGTAAGCATTTATTCTTTCAAAGCAAAAAGAATCAGGAGTTAGTCCAGATTTGGTATGGAAGCTTCAAGAAGTCATCAGAGATCTAGGCTTTTACTCTCTTTCTGCTCCTCCATTTTTTTGCATTTAACTTCCATCCCCAAATTACAAGATGGCTGCTGGCGCTCCAGACATCAAAACTATTTTCTATGAAGCAGATTACATGAGGTAATTATCACCTGGGAAATAAGAACCAGGAGAATACTGAACATAGGATAGGGGGCTTTGTGATAGGGATATAGGAAGGCAAAGTCTAGACAATGGGTCTCCAGTCTTACCATATATATCTTCAGAATCAGCCGTGAGGGATTGATTGAAAACATAGATTTCCACCCCTCTCAGATCCGCTGGATTGTATTCTTTAGTAGAGGGACCCAGGTATCTGAATTTCTCCTAGCCTTCTAGGTAATTCTGGTGATCAGGTAATGTATTTTCCAGGGTGACATCAGCAGCTGTAAGAAGCAAACCCAAAGATGTATAATGGTTGAAGCATAATAGAAATTAATGTTTTTCACACAAAATCCTAAAAAAGTGTTATTAATTCAGGAACCTGAGTTCCTTCATTCTTGAAATTTTACCATCTTTAGCATGTGGCTTCCAAGGTCCCCATTATCATCTGTATCAACCTGATGAAAGACAAAATGACATGAAAAAAAACTCATGTGTGAAATTTTTATGGGCCAGGTCTGGAATTGATATAATCACTTCCATTCATATTGTACTGGCTAGAACTCAGACTTACAGTCCTAATTGTGATGGAGACTGGCACATATAGTCTAGGTATCTGTTCATAAAGAAAAGGAAACAGAAATTTTGTAGAAAAGCTAGCAGTCTCTGTCACAGGAAAGTTTGAGGATAGGGCTGGCTTCATGGGCGTGTGATCTGTGTAGTCACACAGTGTCTCGTGCTTAGAAAGGCCCTGCACTGGGTTTAATGATCTGCTGTTACTGTCTTGAAATTCTTAACTTTTGAACAAGAGGCCTCATATTTTCATTTTGCGCTGGCCTCCACAAATTGTTCAGCTTGTTCAATTTGGGGAATAATGGCTCAGAGCATGAGGCAGAGCCAGAGAAGTGTGGTACAGTGGGAACTTTGGGCAGTCAGTAGGCACTGTACTTCAGAAGTGTTTATTAATGAATCAATGTTGTTGACCACCAGAGAGCCCTCTCTCAGGGTGCTGTCCTGTTCTGCATTTTTTATCAGTGACTTAGATGACATATAAATTATACTTATCACATTTGCAGATGAGAGGAAGTTGGGAGGGACAGTTAATTCTTTGGAGGACATAATTCTTATTCAAAAAGATCTCAGTAGTTTGGAATGATGGGTTGAAACTAACCAGATGACATTTAATCAAAAAAAAATGTAAAGTTTTTCATTCAGGTCCAAAAATCCAACTGCAAAAGTACAGTCTTGGGATTTTATTTGGCTAAGAGTACAAGAAGTGTGATTAACTTGCCAAAAATGCTAATTCAGTCTTAGTCTGCATCACAGGAAAGTTGGGTCCAGAACAATAGAAGTATTGGTTCCACTGCACTTTAGATGACATTTGAAATCATGTGTTCAGTTTATTTTGCCTTATTTAAGAGACCTATTGACAGATTACATTTTGCCCAAAAAAGGATGTCTAGGATGGTAAAGGGTTTTGGAATACATGTCACCTAAAAGACAATGGACAATTGAAGGAACTGGAAGTGTTTAGCCTGGAAACGGTAAGATTTTCAGGCAGGCAGAGGGTGAAAGATATCAAGAAATCTGTCTGCAAATATTTTAGGCATTGGTATATAGAAGGTGTATGGTTTACTATGTGTTATTCTAAGGAGCAGAAACATACAGACAAAACAGGCAAAGAGACAAATGTTAGATGAATGTAAAGAATAAAATTTATTATTATTATTATTGTTCTCTTTAAAATTTATTTGGGGGGGTGAGAGGAAGTTAGGTTTATTTATTTATTTATTTTTAATGGAGGTACTGGGTATTGAACCCAGGACCTTGTGCATGCTAAGCACATGCTCTACCACTGAGCTATAGCCTCCCCCTAAGAATAAAATTTTAAGAGAGTTATTTAAAATTTAAATGATCAACCTTGTGAGGTAGGGAACCTATTGCAGAGAAATTATCAAGCCAAGACTAAATGCTGACGGAGCTCTTTAGAGAAAATTTATGTGTTAGGAGGACTAGAGTCTTTCTAATTTTGATTTTGTTTGGTAAATGCTTGTTGAAATGACAAAATGATCAGGATTCTCTAAAGCTTCTTCTTAACAAGGACTCTGGAGCCACACTCCTTAAATTCAAACCTCAGCTCTATTTCTTACCAAATATGTTACCTTGGGCAAGTCACATAATTTTTTGATATCTCAGTTTTTTATCTATAAAATAGAGATAATAACAGTGTGTACCTCAATCATAGAGTTTTTGTAAGCATTAAATGAATTAATATCTGTTAATTCCGTAGACCAGTACCTGATATATACTAAGTGCCATAGAAGTGTTATATATTATTTTCTAGAAATACAGTTGGTGATGATTCTTCTCCCTTTTCTTCAGTAAATGTAGCTTTTCATTGCAGTTAGATAAATTTATACTAGACATAAAATAGAATGCTATGGTGACAAAACCTTTTAAAATACTGAACAAGCAACCAAAATGGTCCTACAGATTTCCTCCTTGCGGACCTCTAGGAATGGCATAAAACAGCTAGCTATACCTCTGGGATATATTGTTGGCAGTTGTTACTTTAGGAGAACATTTCCCACTTTATAGCTTGTATCTTGAGAGTACTTTTTTAAACCTCATAGGGCTTTGATAATTTTTTCTTTCATTTGCTCCTTATATTAACCATATAAACTGTACAAGTGATTATCACCCCCATTTTGAAGATGGGGAAACTAAGCAACTGAAAAGTTAACAGAATTGTCCAAAGTCACATAATAAATTATTAGTGGAGCCAGGATTAGAACTCAGATTTTGGAGCTTTCAGCCCAAGTCTCAAACAGTATACCACATGGAGGGTAGAGCTGCTTTTATTCTGTCCATTCTGTGGAAGATATTTCGTTAAGCTGATGAAGTGGCTTCCATTTTTGTGTCAATAATTTGCCTACCTGCTTTGCAGCAAAGTTGACATCAGACTGAAACTCCAGCCAATCAGCTCAATTTCCTTTTCATTTTGCAGGGGTATGGGGAGTCAACAAAATTATTGACTTAACTTCAGTGTATTATCTGCATAAATACTATTGAAAGATACCTGCCGGCTCATCCATTTCCTTACATATTATTATAGTTATTTTTTTAAACTCCTAGAGAAAAATGTGACCTCCTTACCAAGGCAGAAGTTGGGCATGTGAGTTTTAGATCTGGATTTCTATACACAAGTACTGTGATGGCTCGAGGTATTGGAAAATTAGATTTTTGAAGTGAGTGAGACTTGCTTTGGTAATTCTGTTGTTCTGTCTACCCTACTCCCACTTCTTCCCTGCAGTATCCCCACCCTTGTCCTTTCAACCTTTGTCTCAGTCATATATTACATTTGATTCCCTCCCTAGAAATAGATATAGCTCAATGTTCTCTTAATTTGGTAAGTTAATAATAATTGCTAACATTGATTGAGGACTAACTATGAGCCAGTTCTCTACTTTGCACTTTTGAAGCATGATCTCATTTAATCCTCATAACAATCCTAAAGAGTGGGTGCAATTACCATCCACAGTTAGACATTAAAGAAACAGAATACCCACAGGGAAATATACACAAAATGTTATGATAACTCACAGAGAAAAAAATGTGACAATGAGTGTGTATATGTCCATGAATAACTGAAAAATTGTGCTGAAAACTGGAATTTGACACAACATTGTAAAATGATTATAAATCAATAAAAAATGTTAAAAAAAAAAAAAAGAAACAGAATACCAAGGTTGTTAAGAAACATGATCAGTATAGTCCCCTGTACTACACAATCGGTCCTTGTTTTTTATCTATTTTATATATAGTAGTGTGTATCTGTTCATCCCAAACACCTAGATTATCCCTCCCTCCTTTCCCCTTCAATAACCGTAAGTTTGTTTTCTATGCCTGTGAGTCTGTTTCTGTTTTGTAAATAAGTTCAATATCTTGTAATAACCTATGTTGGAAAATAATCTGAAAAAGAATATACATATTATTTATAACCTGAATTACTTTGCTGTACACCTGAAACTAACACAACATTGTAAATCAACTATACTTCATTTCAATTTAAAAAAAAAAAAGAAACATGATTAAGGTCACACAGTAAGTGGCAGAGCCAGATTCAAACTCAGGTATTCTTAACCCAGAGTCTGTGCTTTCAACAGCAATATTACACGGTTTGTGACCTAGATAGTGGGTGGCAGATGTTTTTGAAAGTTGGAAGAGGCTTTCCTTTTAAAATCATAACATATAAGCAGCCATCTGCTCTGAATTAGGGTGAGATCAGCCCAATGCTGATGAACATCACAGACATTTCCAAGGTCTGGACACACATGAGACAGGCAAGGATGAGGAGCTTTTGCTGTCCCAGGAACTGAAATTCCCTCTTCAAGAGCTGGACAGTGCTTTTTATTTCTTTTAGGCTCTCTGAGACTTAAGTGGCTATATGCTAGTGAGTTCCAGTTCTCGGGCTCCTACTAAAGCATTGATGGGACATCAGCCCATAGACAAAGATCCTGAAGGTCTGGGTTTCAGTTAGACTTGTAACTAGCCTGGCAGGCTAAAAGCAGAGCAGTAGACACTGAGTCACCCAATGCAGCAAGATTGATCTACAGTGTTTGAACTGGTTGGTAACCCCAGGTAACCACCCTCACAGAAGAAAGTTTTCTGAAAAGCCTTTGGTTCTCTCACAAATGACCAGACCACTTCTTGACTAAAGACACTATTAGAGAAAGTGCATGTTTGCTATAGAAATACCCACTGGCACCAGATCAATGTGGCATATAAGGCCAGAGCAGCCTTGAACACTTGGGTTTCATCTGTACTGGAATATTCTGCAGGGAAGCATTAGTTCAGATCAGTGGATGATGGGGAGAGGGGGTACGTACAACCCTCAGGTGAATTAGAACATACTTGGAAGCTGCTTCATTTAAACCAGTATAGAGAAGCCTGTGGTGTGGAGTGACAGGAAGTGACTATCCTGTCATAGTATTAGCTTGCCTTATGATATTCAAAGCCTTCTTAATCAAAGGTGCAGATTCTCCTTCTAAACACTGAGTCCAATCTCTTTACAAAATCATTTTAAGTAATGAGGGATAATGACAGCTGAGGAAGTGCTTATCCTGTCAGAAAATATGGGGCTATCTCTAAAGTTCCACAGTTAGAGGAGAAGTTTATGAATTTGATTCAGGAACACAAGGCATTCTGTTTTAGGAGACTTGGGTCCTACTTTGAAAAAATTTCTGAGATTTCATCTCTCAGTTTCTAGAGATAGCAGTCCTTGCCCTACTAGCCTCCCAGTTGGACCCAATGAGATAATAATTGAAAGGAGAAAGTGCTTTGTAAATTCAGTTGATTTTTCTCTCTTATCTTCAATTCTTCTGCATTCAGTAATCACATCTTGAAATCACCTAGCTTGTATTTTCTCCTTGGAACTGTGAACAATCATAATTGGCTTCATTTGAAAATCAATTTCAACATCATAGGTCATCAACTTATATTTGGTTAATTAAATTAGTGCTCGTCAGTGTTACGAAGACAGGGAACAAGCTTGGAAACCTCCCAGAGGGTTGCCATCATGTGGGAAATCAATCAGGATTTGTAAGGGCCAGGTTCTGACTTCAGTGATGAAAATGGAAAGCAGAAAGACTTTGTTTTCAGATACTTTCCTGGTAGGATTGAGTTCGTTTCAAATACTATTACATATTCATCCTAGAGAGTTTTATGGGGAAAGAGCCAAGCTTTAAAATCAGACAGACATAGATGTGGGTAACAGTTCTGCCCCCTTTGCTAGCTGGTCAAGTTACCCAACCTCTCTGAGCCTTAATTCCCTCAACAATAAAACAGGCATAATAGTAGTACTCACCTCATAAGAATGTTGTGAGGATTAAATGAGACTAGGAAACTACAGAATAGGAGTCAGAATTGGAGTTTAAATCCTGGTTCTGTCCCTTAGTAGCTGTGTATCCTTAGGGGAGCAGTTTACCTTCCCAGAACCTCAGTTTTCTCATCTGCAAAGTGAAAGTAACATCCTACAATTTATAGATTTTTGGTGACCATCCATGTGACTTGCTGTCATGCAAACAAATGGGTTAATCATGATTATGATTATGAAATCATGATTATGAAAAATTCTCTGGACATGTAAAGCAAACATGAATGGGAGGGTAAAGGGATAATGCCTGGTGATTTGATAACCGCTCTTTCTTCAACTTCAGACCCCAACTAAGTCAGTCTGCATGTTAGAAAGGTTCTCCACTTAGAAGGACAATTTCTTCCTGTGTTTTAAATATCGTATCATGTTTAATGATTCCCAAAAGAATTAGAAAATTATTCTTGGCATGAAACTTTTGATTCTAAAGTAATTGCTTATTTAATATTCACAGCTGTAGTCCTCACTAGGGACTATAAGCACATCCACATGGTTGAAATTGCTTCAGTGATATTTTGCTTTTTCTTATTCTATATTTCAAAATATTATATTGATAGGCTATGAATGCTGAATGATTTTGACAGCTGTAAATAAATAAATCATTACGCTGAAAACAATAGTATCAATACCAGCCAAATCTACTCAAATAATTGTCTTGATGGACTTCTGTTTGAAATACAAAGAATATGTCTCCATTTACAAACTGATTTGGCTGAAATGAGACCAGGAAATAAAAGTTCATTTTATTAAAATACAACACATGCAATGTAGGTTCTTATTCCATATGCCAGACAAGATGTCATATTCTTCTTTAAATTCCATTTGTATTTTATTTGATTACCTGTTTTGGCATTTTAGTAGGCAGAATAATGGCTCTGCCAAGATGTCCACATCATAATCTGTTAGGACTATGTTAGATTATATAGCAAAAGCAAATTAAGGTTGCAAATGGAATTATGATCGCTAATCACCTGACTTGAAAGTAGGGAAATTATCATGAATTATCCAAGTGAGCCCAATGTAGTCACAGGGGTCCTTAAAAGTAGAATAGAGAGGCAGAAAAGAAGGTTGGTATGATGTAATGTGAGAAGAACTCAACCTACCATTCCTGGCTCTGAAGCTGGAAGAAGGCCAAGCACCAAAGAACGTGGTCACCCTCTATAAGCCGGAAAAAGAAAGGAAATAAATTGTCCCCTAGGACCTCAGGAAAGGACACAGCCCTGCCAACACCTTAATTTTAGTACAGTAAGATCCATGTCAGACTTCTGACCTCCCAGACTATGAGATAATGATAAATGTGTTGTTTTAAACCACTAAGTTTGTGATAACTTGTTACAACAGCAATACAAACTAAAACAGGCAATTACCTCTATTCTTCATTTACTACAGCCATTTGTACATGCCTGTCTTTCATACTTGATGAACCCTTTTGATATGGCTCCATGTATTCTTCAGATTTGTACTTTGCATCCCCAAACCCAGCATAGACACACAACTTGTTTAGAAGGACTATAAACATTTGTTAACTGATTGAAAGAATGAATGACACCAAATAATCCAAGATTGAATTTTTGTCCTACTCTTTGACCTGTAGAATTCTGTAGACACAGCTAAAGGTATTCAGTCAATTTTCCCCAAACTCCATCAATTCAATAAAATAACTGTTTTTGAGATGCTTATATGGAAACAGTAAATAGGATATGTTTTGAATGAAGGAGAAAGAGTCTTAAAAAAATAAGGAAGAGTGGAGATTGTCACTCTAAGTGAAGTAAGTCAGAAAGAGAAAGAAAAAAATACCATAAATCACTTATATGTGGAATCTTAAAAAAGGACACAAATGAACTTATCTACGAAACAGAAACAGACTCACAGACATAGAGAACAAACCTATGGTTACCAGGGGGTAAAGGGGATGGGAAGGGACAAATTGGGAATTTGAAATTTGCACCTCTTTGGGATTAATGGAAATGTTAGCTATCTTGATTGTGGTAGTGGTTTCATTGGTGTATACATCTATCAAAATTTATCAAATTGTATATCTGAAATATGTGTAGTTTACTGTACAGGAATCATACCACAATAAAGGTGTTTAAAAAAAAAAACAAAGAGTGGTAATAGCTCATAGCAGCTATGAGCTCAAATTCAACAGTCAAATAGCCTTAGGTTGAATCCTGGATCCATAATGTATTTATCTTGAGGCAAGTCACTTTATCTCACTGAGCCGCAATTTTCTCATCTGTCAAATGTTGACAATATTAGGACCTACTTCATGTATTGTTGTGAGGATTTAATGAGGGAATGAATGTAAAAGAGCTTGGCATGAAATGCATGCTTAATCAACGTTAGCCATGGTGCAGTGGCAAGAATATTGATCTTTAATTCAGGAAACATGGGTTTTGGTCTTCTGCTTTATCACCAATTTGCAATATGATGTTCAGCAAATCCCTTCCTTTTCTGCCTTTCAGTTTATTCATCTGTCAGAATAGCCAGATGAGTTAAATAAGAGTTTGTCTAGCTGTAAAATTATCTGTCCTGTAGTATCTTATTATATTCTTAAGCATTACTGTCAGGGCCAAATTTCTAGAATCTGACAGAATCGAATGAGGATCTTGATGCAAATTAAAAATTGATCTCATAAAGATACGGCATATATATCTATACATCTACATATGCACAATGGAATACTATTCAGCTGTGAGAAAGATGGAAATCCTGCCATTTGTGACCACGTGGATGAACTTGGAGGGCATTATGCTAAGTGAAATAAGTCAGATAAAGACAAATACTGTGTGATATCACTTATATATGAAACCCCCCCAAAAATCCAAACTCACAGAAAGAGACTAGAATGGTGGTTACCAGGGGCTGGAGAGTGGGGAAAATGGGGAGATACTGGTCAAAGAGTATAAACTTCAAGTTAGAAGATGAATAAATTGTGGGGATCTAATACACAGTATTGTGATTATAATGAATAATACTGTACTATATACTTGAAAGTTGCTAAGAGAGTAGATCTTAAATGTTCTCACCACAAAAAAAAGAAATGATAATTATGGGATGTGATAGAAATATTATTTAACTACATGGTGGTAATTGTATTGCAATATATAAGTGTATCAAATCAACACACTGTATACTGTAAACGCACACAACGTTATATGTCAATTATCTGTCAATAAAACCCCCCAAATTAAAATCAATCTATCTTCTATGTGTAACTTCCCATTACTTTGGTCCTAACCATATCCCAAGTTCTGTGTGGAACTCAGTAGTACACTATCTTACGTGATTTCCTTGATAGTAATCACATTGGAATGTGTCAGACATCAACAATATAAGGGTCCAGGGAGTACTATTTTTGAGAGAGAAGGCAAAATCTTTCTTGAGGGGAAAAAGGCAAGATTGAAGAAAAAGCATGCTCTGTGAAGAAAAAAAAATACCATCACAACCTCTGTTTAAGTTTCCATTTTCCCCAAGGTTGTTTTCTTTTCAAGTTTGAAGAAGTTGTTTTATGTCTGGGCAGATTTGTGCTGAATAAACATTGTTCTCTCCAGAGAAGGGCCCTGTGTCAAATGGCATTGAAAAGAAATTGCCCTGCCTTTATGCTCACGCCTTTCCAAAGCTCATGCATTGCTTAAAACTCAAATATTGGTGGAAATAAATATGGAATCTAGAGGAGAGGGCACCTCAAGGCTCTTCACAGCAGCCCAGACCATTCACGACCCTCAAGGCACATCCACTGAATTGCAAGGCAGGACCCAGTCTTTGAGTCAGATGCCCAGAGAAGTTGCTAGGGGGCCTGACCTGTGCAGGGGCAATGGCCAGGTGGGTTGCCCTTCACTTCCCTAGCAACTCAGCATCTCCCTGTTAAAGAATTACCTATTGCTTCAAAGGAAGTACCTGACTTTAAGTTATATGCTAAATAAAGACGCATACTTAGAAAGGCTTCAAATGATGGCAGGAGTATTTTTAATGCAACTAGAATGTGTTTGTTTTAAAAGCAATTGAATCCTATGAATATGACCTCCTGTCTGTTTGACTCTGGTTCTCAAGAATTTTATCTTCACATAAGGAACATGAGCCACCACCATCAGTGATAGTGACTTACTAAAGGAAATTATTCTTAGTCAGGAGTAGGGAAGTGTGGGAGATGCATAACAAAATCTCTTAAGGTCAAGCCACCAATGGTTTGAAACAAATCTCTGAATGACTCTTGGAATCACTGGCTTTATTTTTTTTCTTGACCCCATCCCAGCCTTTCTACTACAGCTGGAGCACCTACAAAATACATATTCTCTGTGGACAGAGTTAATAGACAAACAGTATATGTCAGTCTGCCACTCCTGTTTTAAAAAAGGCAGAGAATATTAGAGTTTTGGTGGAGTAAATATTTACAAGAAATTAATTGTTACAGTGTTTTGTTGATGGAGGTAGTAACAGGCTGAAGTGAAAACAAGGCTTGACTTTTAATGGACAGTGATGTACTTCTTAATTTAAAACATGCCAGGGAACTCTTTCCTAAGATGTTTTTAAGTGGAGAAATCACTCATAACAATGCTGTTTGGAATCTTGAGGAAAATAACTATCTGTCTTCAGTAACGTCCCTATTTGTTGACCAACACCGGTGTGAAGACAGGTGGTCAGCGGAGGGTCCTGGGGCCAATTATGTGCCTGCTGTTTAACTGCCTCCTAAGTAATAAAGCCTATTATTTCACATTTTGAGACATCCTTTGAAAGCAACTAGCCTTAGGAAAAGAGGTTCAGATGTCTTCAGTTCATACCAAAGTTTAAATCGCAGAGAGTTCTTTGCAGCCAGATTTGATTAGAGAGAAAGAACATTGGGTGCTTAAAAGCAGGCTGGAGAAGAAACTCTTTTGAAGTAGGGTACATAAAACAAGGAAGCTTAGGGCAAAGGGGATATATTATATTTAAGACTGGTCCTGTTTGGGTTTATAAATTTGGAGGATTAAAGATGGTATTAAATAATATTTGTTATTTATTTTTCCTGGATGATCACCTAGATCAGGGGATTCTCAGCCTAGTAATTCTAGACATGACATATTTACAACATATGGGACTTTATAATCATTAAGTAGTCAGTAAAATATGTGCATCATAATTCAGAATTAGGAAGTCTATGAAGTTAATTCAGAAAAAGATGTTCCTTTCTAAGGAATACTAGTGCTTATGATGTTTCCAGAATGCAGCAATTTCTGGATTCATTTTTATCAATTTATGAAATCTTGAAACTAGTTAACTACTTTGGCTAGGCTTGACCAATCTCCCTTCATGATTACAGGAAACCATTAAAGATATTAACAAGATCCCTGGCTCTGCCTCGACTTAATGTGCTTAGTAAGGACCTCCATTTTCTTTTCCGACATGAAGACTATTCCCAAGTCTCCTTTTCCAAGATCTTCAATTCCCTCAGGACATCAGAGAACCTAAGTTTCCTGCAAGACAGTGGTTCTCAGCCTGGGGTGGTTTAGCTCCCCAGGGGCATTTGCCAATGTCCGGAGACATTTTTGGTTTTTTACAACTGGGGGAGAGGGCTACTGGAATTAGCAGGCGGAGGCCAGGGATGCTGTTAAACAACTTACGATGCACAAGACAGCCATTTACAACAGAGAATTGTCTGGCACTGAAAGTTAATATTGCTGAGTTTGAGAAATCTTGCTTTGGGGGGATTCTTCTTTTACTCAAGGTGTGCATGCCGTCTTGACCAAGATCTGGAGTTAAAAACTTGTCCATTCAGCCTCTCTTTCCTGGGATTTTGAATCTTGAAAAAAGTGACCCAAGGACAAAAAACAAGACACAACACGACAAAGCAAAGCATTTAAAAAGAAAAACACAGTTGGAATGAATTCAATCCAGTGATGAGATCAAGATGAAATTGTTGTGTAGTGCCTTTTGCCTGTGCATCTAGACTTGATCTGGTTTCTTTCCTGTATCTAAACTTAGTTCCCCAGACATCCTGTTCATCCTTGAGATACCCTTCTGATAAGTTCCCTTTTTGCTTAAATTAGTTTCTGTTCACTGTAACCTAAGAACCCTATGGGAAGCACCCACTTTTGGAGAAAGAATACTGTGGGAAAATAACTTGGAGATTGTGTTTATTTGTTCCACAGTGTCAGACACTTCCTTAATTGCTGGGTAATGTGAGACATGATTCTTATCTAGGAGCTTCCAAATCTGGTTAGGGAGACTAGATATACCCATGTAAGGTGAGGTTTACATTGTATTCAAAGCAGTGTATACCATGAACCAAATGCGGAAGGCTTTCTGGAGGGTGTAGGACTTAAACTGACTTTTGGCAGATAGATAGGACTTGGGATGATAAAAAGGAAAGGGAAGATCTTAGGCATCACAGGCATGGTAAGATCAGGCAGAACTCATTTCAGATCCCTGTTTTACAAGTCCAGAGCTCCTTGACTTTGGAAAAGTTATCTGTAGAGTGTAATATAAAATGCCTTAGAACAGTGACTAGCACAGAGCAGATTCTAAATAAATGAGAACTCTGATAGCTATTATTATTTGTCTCCAAGTTTAGGGAAAGTGTTTAAGCCAAGATGCAGAGTTTGAAATTAATGCAATGTATTAATAGGGCAGATAAGGAAAGTAACTTGGCCGAATAGTGACGAGCACAGAGCAGATTCTAAATAAATGAGAACTCTGATAGCTATTATTATTTGTCTCCAAGTTTAGGGAAAGTGTTTAAGCCAAGATGCAGAGTTTGAAATTAATGCAATGTATTAATAGGGCAGATAAGGAAAGTAACTTGGCCAAACAAAGCACAGATAAAGTAGAAGAGTAGTTAAGAAGGCCGGAAGGGTTGGTTTGTTTTTTGTTGTTGTTTTTGTTGTTGTTATTGTTTTTTAAGTCTACATTGTAGTTGCCTTTATGTTCATAGCTGACAGGTTCAGATTTTATCCTCTTATGTAGGAGACATTGGTAGATTCTATATGGTTAAATGTTGTGATGAAAATAGTGATTTTGGAATGCGACTTCAGTGCTAGTGTGTTGAATGGATTTGGACGGATCCATTTTATTGACCTTAACATACACAGTCCATAGTGGCTTCATTCATAGAAATTAGAGAGTCACTTTATGATTCTAATGGGTTCATACATTTAGTGTTCTTGCATCAAGCTGTCCTTCCTCTCCCTTCTACTTGGCTCTCTGGCAAGTCTAATTAAACAGAAATCAACAACAAAAAAGGACGATGAAACTTGTAATGACAGTTTTTAACGCTTAGTCTTATAGTCAAGTAAATTGATTTATTTAATCAAACAATTAATTCTACTGAGTTCTTATACTCGGTTCATGGAAATGGACCAATCATTTCAGTCAAACCAATTGATCTGTTTCTGCAGGTGGATACAACTTTTCCCTTTAATAGAAAAAAAAAAACTTTCCATTCTTCTCTGGAAAGTTAGTGTCGAACATATAAAACCTAGCTTTAGGAAGAAGCAGGCAGTAACAGTAGTAGCTTCACTAGCACATTAAGACTAATGTCATGGCATACTCAGTAGAGTAATTATATTTAAGGATAATTAAACATAAGCAGCTACAGAGGGAAATGCAAGGGAGGAATTGTGGACTAAAATGTTAGTACCAAACTGCATCCCGAGCTCCCATTCTTTCAATCAAAGCATGAAGCTGGAGCAGCAAATTCAAAGACTAGCTCAGACCCCAATTAGTCCCTCTAGAGGTCCATGATAACTTTTCTTATAAAATTGTAAATCTCCACTGTGTTGTTCATGGGGTCTGGTATCGACAGTTCTCCCCTTCATTTCCCAAACAGTAACTGTGCATTTTAGATGAGATTTAAAAAAAAAGGAAGAAGAAGAAAGAAATGAGCTCATGGCAGCATGTGCTCTAGCTAATCTGCAAATGCTATAATTATGCTGGGCGCTGATAGATTTGTCTATGGGCTGGTGGTCAGGATCCAGATGAACTGCTGCAGTTGCTGCTTTATCATCACAAATGTTCTGCACTTCTTAGCAATTCCCAGACCTAGACACGATATTGGAATTTAATGAGGCTCCAAGCCCATACATCCCACTGAGATGTGTTAGGATCTAAAGTGCAAGTTTAGATCCTCTTTCATTCATGGCTTTGGGAGAAAAAAATGTATGTGCATGGAATGTCCTACAGAAATCATGTTTCAGCTGGCTGTTTGCCACAAAGCCACTCCCACTGGCTTGGCAACCTTAGCATAGTTAATTAGGGTGTAGTCAAAGACACTAAAACCATTGATTCAGTACTGATCGTTTTTTACCCATTTCCTGCCTACAGCTTATATCTGTCTTCCTATCCATTCTGCCTATGGGGGCTTTTGGTCACAAGGGGGCACCAAATGAGACAATGTACGCTTCATTTAAGCTTCATCTCTAAGGTGGCCATAATTGTAACCATCTTCCTTACCTTCCAAGGTCATTGTGTAGATCACATGAACTAATGTATCTAAAAGCACTTTGACAATTATGAACCACCTGTAAATGTAAGGCACTTAAAATTATCAACACTAATAAATATCACTTCAGTAATTGACATTTAACAATAATAAAATTAGAGTAAATATATCCATTATCCATGGCAGGAGATAAGGATGGGGGGCAACAATGTCTCCAAATTCATATCCTGATGAAAGTAGGACAAGATATTTCTCTTTGAGCATTATAAACATTACTTACAGTTACTTCCCGCCCATCACATCCCAATTGGAGGCAGGACATATTTGAAAATAAGACTAAGAACAGTTTCCAGAAATCTAAGTGTCTGTAATATCGATGTGTAAGGCAAATTGACAATGGTTCTACAAAGTAACCAAAATGATTATTTTATAAATAAAATGTAGGTGGCTGGACTTTAATTAATTAAAATTAAATAATAAAATTATTCATGTTTTGAGTACACAATATATGCATGTTATTCAAAATGTATAAAAGGTATACAGTGAAAATGGAATCTTCCTCTGCCTGTCCATACCACCCTTCTCCCACCTCACACTCTACTATTCCTCAGCCACGCAGTTTCTCTCCTTAGAGGAAATCGCTGTTACGAGTTTCACATGTATTAATTCAGAATTATGCCGTACTTATACAAACAAGTTTATATATACATGTGTGCGCACAAACACACACACACACACATATATATTCTACACAAAGGATAGTATACTGTGCACTCTGTTTGTAACATTACTTTGCATTGAATACTCTATCTTGGAGATATTTTTATAATAGATACACAGGTTTGCCTAATTCTTTTAAACTGTGCGTTGTAATACATCATTATATGGAAGTAACATAGTATTATTTAACCAGTCTCCTACTGATAGATAATTTGGTTGTTTTCAGTATTTTGCTATTACAAACAATAGCAAACAATAAAATTGACCCGTGACTGGGTTTTGAATACAAATATTTAAATTTTGTTTAAAATATATCCTTTATATTTCACATGATATTTAAATGTAAGATTAAGAGTAACTGAAATATTGAGGAAATGGAGACTACAGATATTGTATTTGTATGTTTGGCTGTATTTTGCCAAAATCAACTTAGAAAAATGTATTTTTCAATTCCATAAAAACAAGATGTCTTGCAGGCCATCAATAAAGATTTGTTGGAAAAATGAGAACAATTCACGAAAAATTTTCCCTTAGCAGTTTGGATATCAGGAAGATTAAGCTAATGTTATGTAAAGCTCTTTCCTGGTTCATTTGTTTGTTATGAAAAATTATTTTGGGAATCTTGCCAAATTTGTATATTTCCCTAATCTTACCTATCTTATGATTAACTTAAGTTTCTCTCTTCCTCTAAATATCTTTGCAATATGAAATGAACTTCTCTCGTGTTGTCAGGGAGTTCCTAAGCCAATCAATTAACAATGGTTTAATGATTATCTCTAATTACCCAGCTCTATTCTTTGTCTCTTGTGAATTACAAAGAAGAATAAAACATTTCCCCTTAATAGGTAAGAGTCCAGTTGGATAGTTGACTACTATATATGAAATAGATAAGCAGCAAGGTCTTACTGTATAGCACAGGGGACTATATTCAATAGCTTGTAATAGCCTATAATGAAAAAGAGTATAAAAAGGAATATATATATATGTAACTGAATCACTATGCTGTACACCAGAAATCAACACAACATCGTAAACCAACTATATTTCAATAAAAAAAATACGGGAACAATTAAAAAGAACTCAGGATATAAATAATAGCTTGATATAAGATTTGGCATGAAGCATTTTGTATTTGTGC
Source organism: Camelus ferus (assembly GCF_009834535.1). Lineage (NCBI taxonomy): Eukaryota > Metazoa > Chordata > Mammalia > Artiodactyla > Camelidae > Camelus > Camelus ferus. The sequence continues at coordinate 70,443,319 of NC_045732.1, read as the reverse complement.
CAAGTCCTCACACTTCTTTTTTCTGAAGGCCTCTTAAGTTTGCCTCCTTTTAAAAAAAAACTTTCCCCAGACTTTACCACTCTGACTCCTCATCCTCTCACTGCAGCATTGTTACCTCATACTCTTAGCTGGTTTTGTTCTTTTCCAGCCCATTCTACATTCTATGTATCAAGCCAATCATCTTTAGACAGTACTTCCCTTGAGTCTTTTGTTACTGTTGTTCCAAAAGTCTACAATGGCCTTCTGGTCTACTACATCGTGTCCAAATTCCTCTGCATGTTTCTCAGGATCTTCCAGAATCAAGCTCTGTCCTATCTATCTCCTGTTATTTCCAATCACTCCACATCATGACTGACTTGCTTTTACCCCACCCACCCAATTCCTTCTTACCAGATTATTCTACTCTAGTTACAGTATGCTTGCTAAGTTCTACCTGTGTTTCTCAATTTGTGTTATTAGTTTTTCCTGCCATTCTTCTTCCTTATTCTACCACTCCAAATGTTCTCCATTCCTTAAAGTCTGTGTGGAGACCCATATCCTTCAGAAACTTTCCCCAACCCTGCCAGCAAATACTGACCTCTCCTTTCTCCATTCCTTTACCATATATAGCCTTATAACTCAAATGCTACATTTTTTTTACTAGACTGTTTTCTTTGTTCTATTATCTCTTTATTTTGATGTGCTGATTCTGTGTTCATATTCCTAGAATGTAAATTGCAGGCAAAGATAAAAACTTTACTTTCTTCTCCCTTAATACTTAGCACAAGATTTAGTGGACAGAAGATGTTCAATCAGTTTTTTTGATCAATTATGCTACTAAATGTACCAGTGTTTTATCATATTGTTTTAGAGGTTGAGGTGGGGAATGAGGTATGATTCAGAGGTGCAGAAGGTTCAACCCACTGGCAGTTTCATTAAGAATATTTAGTACCACAAAGTAGGAATGAAGATTTAACATTTATATGATTATACTTTTAAAATCTATATTTCTTCACACTCACAAGCTTATACAACAACTCAAAATAGACCATTTGTTTGATCTTGTTGGCAAGTGTAGCTGTCAAAATGACCTATTTACAGTGAATTAATGCTGCTCTAAATGTGCTGGAGAATGGATATTGTATGGGTATAGTAACTACTCAAGTAGGAACACTGTCTAATAAACGTTTACACAGTATCAAGTCTACAAACGTTAAATATCATACACCGTAGAATCTTTCTCATCCTGTAATTTAATCTCAATTTTTCTATTACCTTTTTTCATTTTCTCTTCTAGCTTTACTCACAGACAAGCCTCCCAAGCCATTGTTCCCCATGGAGAATCAGCCAAGTGTTATAGATGTCCAGCTGGGTAAGTCTCCTTCCAGGAATAATAGATCCTAAACTTACTCTCTGTTAGCAGATGGGAAAAATTGCATGAACCAGGAAAGGTTTATTGCTACTGTTATTACATGCAAATCAATTTGTGCCTGCTCATTTATAACCTTGGAGTTTAGTGCAATAGCAGTTTAAGGAAATGAATTTGTATTGCATCAAGGAATGGTAATACTAATTGGTTACACTGGGTATGAAGTGTGCTGTAGGACAGAGCTTTTTAAGTCTGTGATTGATAGGTTCATAGGTGTCATGCATTGGTGATTGGTACAGAAAACTTCCCATGCTTGTCAGCCCCAAATTTGTATTTAGAGAGCATTAACTCATGCTGAACAAGCACTTTTTAAAATAAAATAGCCCCTCAGTACAGCCTTCAAAATGATTTGGTAATATGACTTCCAATGGCACAACCCAGGGCTATTTAAAACTTGTTTTTAGGTTGAGATCCTGAATATTTATGAATCATATGGTGTTGGAAAAAGTAAGTTGATTTATGGGTGCTCTTGTCTTTTTACAGACTCAAATAAGGACACGAGGTTTTGAGCCTCCTTTTTGAGTCTCCTACCACTAAATTTATATTTCAAGAACTGTAAGCTTGAAACTCAGAGGCCTGCTAGTGTCTCTTTCAAACCATGGCCTTTAATACCTGTGATCTTTAGTCTATCTTAGGTTTTATTCTATTCTTCAATTCTAATAATTTCTTCAGTTCTAAACAAGAGAACTGAGTAAATATGCTAGAAATGTATTTGACTTACTTGGGGCATATGACTTATTGAAGTGTGTGACCATAGTGATACGTACCAATTATATAGCGAGGGAAGATGAATTGGCATCAATATTTCACTAACTTTGGTAGTTTTTGACTCAACTTTTGATCTTTTCAATCCACCTTGGATTGTTAGAGGCTTATTTCTGTCTTGAAAATAGGTGAGGGAAAATTACATTCCTAAGAGCTTGGTCATTTTTCTAAAATGAAATATAGCACGTTATATTTAATGCAGCCTAGCAGTTTGAGGACCAGAGTTAAGTATTTTAAAACAAAAAGAAGAGAAAATAATAAACATGTTGTCAGGAGTGGGCTATGGAAATGGTGAATATTTTGTAGATAATGTTGAACTATTAGACTCTGGCTCTCCCCCCACGCCTTGTATATTATTATGCAGAGTCATCACATTTTGTTAAAACCAAATCTAGATGTGCTGACACTCCCTCAGTAAGTTTTACTTACATCTTTCCATTCACACTGATATAAAAATACTTCAAGGGTACTCTGTGGTTTGCCAGGGGTTACATGAAGCCGTAAGATAATCTCGTATCATTTGTTTTCATGGAGATTCAGGTGGATAAGTTATTTTTATATGAAAACATAAATTGAGAAGTAGAAAGCAAAATTCACACAACTATTTCAAATAAAACAGAACTAACTTTTGTGTTTGTATCCCCTGGGTGGATATGTCTTCATTCTCCTCTGTCATTAAGAAAACTTCAGCAGAAGAGTTTGAGGAATATTGTTCTAAAGCAAGGAGGGAGACCCTTGTAGGGAGTAAAATTCATTCAGGTTCACTGGGTGTCACACTTGTGTGTGCTATTCAGGAAATCTCTGAGATGTGTGCTTTGTATAAATATATATTCCAACATAGGTATATATGCCAAAATAACTCACCAGCATTACCCTGTAAAATTACTAAAGCAATTTGCTTCCAATTTACATTAGATGCAAAGCTGAACTTTTCAGTTTTTAGTTTGTTACACAATTTGGAAACAACTTTATTGACAGAAAGATGGAGACCTGCCCATTTTTCATTCTAGAAAGGCTGTTTCTCCAAGATGCTAAATCAACCGTGTAATTCAGAGAAAGAAAAACAAAATCAGTTAAATAAGATCTTTAGCATTTCAAGGAGCACATGGCTGGTTAATTTTAAGTGATTTTAACTTTTCCACAGATTTATTTAGTTCGTTTATTCACAACTGGAAATCATTTTGTAATTTACTCTTATGCCTCAATACTAAAGTGATGTTAGGAGCACGATAAATGTCAGAGAATTCTTTAGTGTTGATGGGGGCTCTGCAGTCAGAATGATGAAGGTTTAGAAACCCCAGGCATAAAAAAGAGCTAGAGACAGATAACTGGCGTGATTGGACATCTCTGTCTATATCTTGAAAACATTCAGAATTCAATCAGGTCATGAAAACTTCTGGAAATTGTTTTCGTTCATTTTTAAAAGTTTATAAAGCACATGTAGCTTTAGACATCCTTAAACTAGAACTAAAACCAGAACTACCAAAAAATACAACAATCCAAGCCAAATGACTAAGTACATTACCAAGTTCAGTTTTCCCAAATCTCAATATTTAAAAATCTGAGACAACATTGTAGTAGATTAAAGTTAGCCACAGTTTTTTTTTTTCCTATTCGTACCATTTAAACATAGTTCCTCATTCCCCTCCTCTTGAAACTGGACTGGCGTTAGGGATGTATTTGACCAATAGAGTACTGCAGAAATGATATTCTGAGATATTAGAGGCTGTGTCAAAAGATATCTTGTAACATCTCTTCATGTCTCTTGGTCTGGTCTGAAACTACCATGCTTTGAGAAACTCAAGCTGCATGTAGAGGCCCTAGAGGATGAGACTTCATGTGGAGGAAGAGAGGCCAATAAAGCAGCCAGGCACCGGACACGTGAATATAGAAGCCATGTTGGAAGTGGACCCTCCAGCCCCAGCTGCCCTGGCTTATGTATGCCATGTAGGTCAGAGGCAAACCATTGAGCTGAACTCTTCTCAGATTTCTGACCCAAAAATTCATAAGCAAAGTAAAATGGTTGTCATTAGGCACAAAGCTAGGTGTTTGTTAAACAATAGATACCCAGAACAAACATTAATTTTCCCTAGAACATCTTTAACTCCATTTTCCTCATGAATAAGAATCCCACGCAGGCATTGTATGCAAAATTAGAAATATTGTAAGAAATATTTGTGTACAAGCTTCAAGGTAGTTTTAGAAAACATGGTCTGGAATAATTATTTATGTATTTGTTTAAGAATTACACTCAGGTCTCAGTTCTGCATATTTGTAAAGGCAATCCAGTAAATTAAACATTTTAGTATACATTTTAGTGCATGGAGCCGGCATCAGTACAGATGTTTTGTTGTGTCTCTAGAGGAAAATAAACATCTTGACTTTCTGCTATAGTGTAATCCATTAGTCATCCACAAGATTCTGGAAATTTACATACTTTTTGCTGACATAGTGATGACAGTTTGGTTGTTGCTAAATTGTGTTCACATTGTAATGCTGAAAGAAGATTAATCTTAACCAAATAACTATATATTTTGAGATGTTAAACATGTTCTTAACGAAATAGTATTAAAACTATTGCTCTCACAAAGTAAGCCTATTCAGCTAAAGCTGCCTGTGGTAATGTGTAAAATATAAAGATAAAAGTAATGTACCAAACACTCACACAAATCTAATTTGGTCTTGTATCTGCCATTTCTTTTCTCCCTCTGGAGGTAAATTTAGATTTAAATTTGGTGAATAAACCTTTGCTATACCAGGGCTAATTATGATTTTGGCAGTTGAAAAGGAATATATTTTCAATAATTTTTATAAGAAAAATAACACTGCATCACATTATATTAATTTATATTGTACTTTAACACCAAATTATTAAACCATCATAATGACATATGCCCCACTTGAAATGTGTTGATGCAAGGTAGACCGCTTCTTTTGGACACTGCTTTTTTAAGGAACCCAAATGCATGCTTTGCAAACTGTAGCAGACTTCTAGAAACATTGAAACAGCCATGAACAAACATGGGTGAAAAGATTTTGAGATCTGACATTTAATTTCAATTAAAGGTGAATTTGAAAATATGCCCTGTTCTTCTCATTGATGATGTAAACTATTTTTCCTGGAGGTTTCCTAAGACTTAAATTACCAGTCAGTGTTGTGCAGAAAATAAACACCATTTACTTCTCTTTTTGTGTCAAAGAGTCAAAAAGAAAGCCTGGGTGCCTAAATCATATAAGAAAAACTCAAACCAGTGAAATAGTCCAAGCTAATTGAATACCAGATGAATCTGACCCGGTATGAAAGATTCTCTTCATTTCCCTTCTCTTCTCATTCAGAATTTATTTTATTTTTACAGGCTGTTTAAATTCATATTTCATGACTGTGTTAGGTGCTACTGGCTCAAAGTTTCTCTGTGTATATAAGGTGTGTTAATCTTCGTCAGAAATCGATTTCACCTGCATGTCAGTTTCTACTGAAAATTATATTCAGTCCCCCAAGAGACTACTGTAAAAGACTATAAGAGAATAAGGCAAAATATAATATTTAATGCAAAACTCAGGACCACAACACAAAAATAAATAACTAATTTAACCCTGAATTAGGAAATTAGATGTGCAACCAAATCTATCATTTTTTAAACTCAATTTACCTAAAAACATTTTTTGACTTCTTAGTGGATGACAAACACTGTGTTAGCTCTTGGGGATATAGGAGTGAATAAAATGAGGTCCTTGTCCTTAAGATGTTTCTCAGTCTAGTGGGGAAGACAGATGTGTAAGCAGAATTATAATGTAATATGATAGCTGCCAAAACAGAGATGAGAAAAGGGAGAGTGACTTTTTCGTGGCAAGACCTCATAAATTAACAGTTCTGCAGTCTTTGACTTTAACTTAATGTAATGACAAATTTGTATAACTTCAATTCAAATGCTAAATTTATTTGAAAACAATTTAAAATTGCCAAAGATAAAACCTTTGGAAATAATAAATTGTCCACCATTTCTTCAATATGGCAAATACTAAAAATGGCAACTTATGATATCCCCAAGTCTCCTCAGTTTAGCAAAATTAAGCCAAGTCTTTCTAGTTGTCATAGAACAAATAAACCAAAGCAAGTCACCAACTGAGTTAAAATGTCAAGCCGTAATTAATACCAATACGAATAGCAATACATGATCATTTCATTAGCTCGGATCATGTCTTAGTATATGCGTCGAGTGTATAATGGCCATAGCAGGGGATTTAATTTTTTTTGCTTTTGTGTGCTCCTCCTATGCTTTTAGCTTCAAATAACTCCTTGAAAATCGTCATTTGATCTTGAAAAAGTAAAGACTTTGGAGAGGAAGAAGAAGGGTATCCTGAGTTCACTCAGCATTCTTGGCACATGTAATTGGAGCTAGTTCATGGCAGCATTCACTGTCCCTTGTAGATATTCTAGGGTTAGTGAGCTGTTTCCAAAAGATCTATTTTTTGCAGCATAACATGTACAAACTTAGCATGGACTACCCCAAACTGCAAACCATTCTATTGCCCAGATTGTACAACATGTGTATTAGGTACAACTTTGGAAATTATGGGCTAAGCCTTTTCCCTAAGAGTTGGTTACCATATTAATGCTTGAAACTGTGACTGGTTTACTTACTTCGTGTAAGTTTATATAATTTAGTCATACTTGCTTTGAGACTCTTGAAAATGAAAAGAAAAAGTTTACATTTTACTAATGATTTATCTGTAATGTAACAAGTTTATTATGAATATCTTAGGAACAACATGATTGTAGACCAGAACTCTACCCCATATATTGCTATTTTGGGGGCACTGATGAAATTTATGTCTCATTGGGATATTAATATAAGCTTGAAGGTGTTTCATCACACTTTCATTAATGCCAATACCATGATTTTACACATATCAAAACAAAATTATTTGAGAGTTTACTATTTATAGCCGCTACAATGGGCATTTGTGCATACACTCTCTTATTTATTCCTCATAAGAGCCCAAAGTAGTCGTAGGTATTATTGAACCATTTTGCATGTGAGGAAACTCGGCCTCATACAGATGAAATAACTTTTCTGAGGCTACATATTTAATAAGTGGTAAAAATGGGATTTCAATCAGATTTGTCTTGACTCCAAAGTTATTGTTATTTTTATTATGGCATACTGAGTATGATAATTTATCTAGGCCCAAAATTATATCGTCAAAAAAGCTACTAGGCTACTAGAGACATTTTAATAATAACAACAGCAACAATAATAGTAACTATATATGTATTATAACTCTAAATAAAATAATAACTATTTAACAATATCTCTACTACTACTACTACTAGTTATATTGTTATAACAATATGTAGTGTGATTTAATAGTAGCTCTACTACTGCCACTAGTTATTGTTAGCAGTTGTATACTAGTAGAGCTATCATTTATTGCTGGCTTACCATGTACTGACATTATGTTAAATACTTTATATGAATTATCTCATTTAATCCTCCCAATAATTTTATGAGATAGATACTATTTGTCCCATTTTTATGAGAATTATTAAGATACTGTTCATATACCACACAAGTGACCCACTTCAATCATACATTTCAATAGTTTCTAATATAGGCAGAGTTGTGCAACCACCACCACAATCAATTTCAGAACATTTCCACATTCCCAAAAGAAACTTCAAACCCATGAGCAGTCACTTTTCAGTCCCCTTCTACCCCCTCCACCATCTCCAGGCAACTACTAATCAATTTTCTATATATTTATATTTTTGTATGTTGCTGTGTATTTATATTTCTGTAAATTTGCCTATTCTGGACATTTAATATAAATGAAATCATACAACATGTGGTCTTTTGGGACTGGCTTATTATGCTTAGCATATTGTTCTCAGAGTTCAAACATGTTACAGCTTCTATCAGTAATTCATCCCTTTTCAATTGGCAAATAATATTCTATTATACAGATGTACTGCATGTTATTTATCCATTAATCAATTAAAGGACATTTTGGGTATTACCACTCTTTGCCTATTACAAAACAATGCTGCTTATAAATATTAGTGTACAAATTTTTGTGTGGACATATGTTATCAATTCTCTTGGGGTTATCATTCCTACCTAGGAGTAGAATTATTGGGTCATCGGTCACTCTATTTTTAACTTTTTAAGGAACTGCCAGATTTTCGTCCAAAGCAACTGCACCATTTTACATTCTCAGTAGAAATACACAAGGATTCCAATTTATGCACACCCTCATCGACACTTGTTATTTTCCATTTTTTATAATAGTTATCCTAATGGGTATTTTGTAGTGTCTTATTTTGGTTTTGATTTGCATTTCTGTAATGATTAATGATGTTGAGCATCTCTTTGTGTGCGTATTTGCCATTTGTATGTCTTTGGAGAAATGTGTATGGTCCATTTTTAAAAGGAGAAAATTTGTCTCAGAGAAGTCAAAAACACTTACCCAAGTTGGTAAGCAGTTTATAATGAGACCTGAGTTGACACTCTTAACATTTACTCATAATGTCCATTAATGTTCTTACCCATAATGTCCATTAATGTTCGTACTGTTTTTTACTCAGTCTTCCTGCACTGGGGACTTAGTTTTGTTCCCTTTTTAAAAATGGATTTTGGACAGAAGGCAAATGATCCTATAGGAGTAAGTTAAAAGAATATTTAGTGTGAAAATAGAAATGAGTAAGAGAGCATTATTTTGACTTTTTGACCTTTGTAACTCAGGCCAACACACTTTTCCAATGACAGACTAATTCAGAAGCTGCAGACGACCTGAAAACTGGCTATGAAACACAAAGCAGTATAGAAAACCTTTCCAAAGGGATGTACACTTAATGGCCAGAAAGCTGCATGTACTCTAGCATCTGAACTGATATCAAGAAATCCATCTGTGTCACTCATTGACAGGAAGGATAGATTAGAGACTGAAAAAATAAATTAGGGAACTCTCTGCTTTTAGAATTTATTAGGAATATGTGTCAACTGAGGACACTTCCCTAATAGCATGTTCTGCCAGTATTAATATCAATACCATCACTTTATAATACTTTTCAGCAGTTCTGTCTTCTAACACATGTAATCAGTGGATAATGGATGCTTTTAAAATATCCAGAAACGGGAAAAAACAAAGCTACACATTTTGACTGTGTCTTAACATCCAACATGAACTGGGAGAAAAGAATAATTTAGGCACTCCTTCCAACTCAAATAGCTTATATTATTTTATATAAATAAAAGTTGATTTTATATTATAGGTAAACTTGTAGAAAATTGAGGGAAATATCATCTAGCTGGTTCATAATTGAGGTGGAAGGGTAGCTTTGCATCATTTAGATAGGTCCCTTAATTTTATCTTCTACACTTTATTTGTACAGATATGGCTTAAACTTTAGAAGATCTTTTGCTCCTTTAGAAACAGTTCTTTCCAAAAGTTACTTAGAGTTATCAGGCGTGGTATATAAATATCTGGTTTTGTTAATAGGCACATGTGTTGCTGTTAATCAGAGAACACCAGAAATCTTCCCAGTTTCCTTCCCATCTTTTCCCTAATTATCTCCTGCATTATTACAGTGAGCAACCATCGATCAGAGTCAACACAAAATAAGGGCCAGGCAAGAGGTCTGGAGGAAAACCTCAGAGGTTTTTGAAGCCATAGCTGGTAGTCTAGAGTCACAGTAGCAATCTGAAGTCTGGAAGCTTACAGCAAGGTCATGAGCAAATAGGTCACATCATAGAACACACGAATCTTGGATTCCTAGCAAGGTAAGAAAGTTAAAGGCTGAGAAGCAGTAAGAAATCAGACAGCAAATGGATACTGAAAAATCAGACAATCGCATTAGACCTATAAGGATCGGCACTTGATTCCCATAAGAGAAAGGTATTGTCCCTGTGGCCATAGTCCCTGAAAAAGAAAGTTGGAAGGAACTGGGGCTTAGGGTGATGAAGAAGAGGGCACACCTGGCAGTCAGGAGCAGTTTAAGACCACATGGGTGTGAAAAGGAGCTCCATCAAAAAAAAAGTGGAGGACAAACATAGCCTAAGACTACTTCTGATAGAAACAGTCTCTTTTTTGCCAATATCTGAATTTTGAAAATTGAATTAATAGTGTGTGTATCATGTCCAAAAATATACTTTGGTTTTGTTTCCAAATGCAATAGCAACCCAGGAGGTCCTGTATATTGGTATTTTGCATATGCTTTAGACACCTGTTTGCCATGACCAGAGGGTTTGGTCCACTGAGGGCCTATAACAGATTGTTTTCCTTAGTTGCAAATGTGTTGAGTGGCCACCCATTGCTATAATGATTTTCCATTAATAACTAAGCTGTTCAGTAAGATTTTTACTTGGTGAGATGATAACCATAGTGCGTCTCAAGGCCGACTGTGATGATGAGTCAGCAAAGGAACAAAAAGAATGTGAACATTTGGAGTGAGACCCTGCATTAGAGAGGGAGTTTTGGTCAAGGTCCAATTTGCAAACCCCTTTGCCTCAATTATAGGAAAATGTTAAGTCCTTCAGAAAGGAAGAGGATTGTGATAACTCTAGATAAGAGAATTTCAGAAAAGGAAGCATTAATTTTAATAATTACATCTCATGTTTATGCAGTATACTCCTCGAAGTAACTCAGAACTTTTTTTTCAGGTACAATGTAATTAACTTCTTTAATATTTTTGGAAAGTAAGATGAGTTGTTATTAACCATTGATGTGTGGAGATTAAAGTTCTTTGTGACACCGATAGGCAGTTTGGCAATTAAACTAAACATACTAGTGAGGAATCAGCTGGATCAGTACTGAGTAAATGATTATTAGTCTGACCAATTATCAGACAGCTCAGAATTACTATTGACTGTGCTGTTGTATATGTACAAATGTGTAGCAGGGATGATCGGTCTACTCACTTCTGGCTGCGTTGGTACTTCCTATCTCAGTACAGTAATTAGCTTATTAACCTAATAACAGCTGTTCTCGTAAGTGACCACTTAGTGTATCAAACTAGTAGCTCTTAAACTTTGCAGATTGGTAGCCTGTGTTTGTGTTTACTCTTTGGTTCTATGTGTTGATTCCTGGTATCTTAGTTTGTACATTCTTCTCATGTGCAGACTATTCTTAAAGGGGACAGGTTAAAAAAAAATAAAGTGGTGATAGCAGTGGGCACAGGTTAAAATTTGCAAAAGATGAGAGGGAGACCCTGCCTTCATGTAATGTGTGGAAATAGCTCAGTAAGAATGGAACTTCTCATTTGTCAAAGGCAGGTCCATGGTTCTATTAGTCTACTAGGCTATTGTTTCCTTTAAACCTTTTATTTGACTTCTCTTTTGTCCATGTGTGCCAATGAATAATTCTGTTAGTAATCTTCGAATTGTCCTCTTCAAATGGATTGTTTTATTGTATTTAATCTACTCTTATCAGCATTCCAACTACATCTCAGTAGTCTTTATTCATAGTAGAAGGAAACTTAGTCCAACTTATTTTATTCTACAGATCTGGAAACCAGTGTCACGTCTAAAGTTCCTCTCCTATCCAGAGTTCAGCTACATGGCCAACCTAATTTCAAGGGAGGCTATAGAATGTAGAGGAACACATGATATGGGTGATCATTGCCTGAGCCCACAGCCGTCATCTCCTCCTACTCAATGGAGTGTCCCTACATCTGGGAGTACCCTAAAAGAGGATTCTTTAGAAGAGAGTTCTGCGACAGAGGAACATTCACTGTCTTTACAAGGCAGCCTGTTCAGTTACACAATTATAGTCACTAGAAAGTTCTTTATTCTGAGCCATGATCTCTCTCTTGTAATAAGACAGAGTAAATCTCTTTTCTTCCATTAATCCCTTCAAATATTTGAGTAAAGTAGCAGATTTCCCCAACATCTTGTCTTCTTTAGGATAAGTATTTCCAGTTGGTAATGATTTCTTATAGGAAGTTTATACTATTATGGCTACCCTCCCCTGGATAATGAAGGGTGTCAGTGTACTTCTTAAAATATGAGACTGTATACCAATGTGGCCTAACTCTTGTAGAGAACAGGCTACTGACATCCTGTAATCTGGTCACTATGTAAAATGAGATCATCTGTATGAAAGTGCTTTTCACAATGTAAAGCAGCATGCTCATGGAAGGTATCATTATTATTATAAATGTAGCTTGAGATTGCATGAGCTTATTCAGCAGCCACATTACACTGTTGGCCGGGATTTTAAACTTGTGGTCGGCTAAATCCCCAAACCTTTTACACGGGAATTGCTACATGAAAGAGCCCCGTAATCATTTATTCCATGGTCAGTAATAAATACACCATTCATTTTTTGCCTTTGAGAAAAGAGGCTTAATAGTGTCTAGATTTCCAGGGCTAACTACCAGTTTTAGATTTTTGATAAGATTTAGGTCCTATCAACCCACACAAACCACGCTGACCAAATTCAGTGGGGTTTTTTCTTTTATTCAAAGTACAAATTCAGTTAGCTAAGCATTTAAAAAAAAATTTGTCTGCCTGACAACAAATATCTGATTTAAGGCTTCTTTTATCTGCTTGTGGTATTGATGTGGGAAAGGCCTTCAACTTTTGATTTCCTCTTTAGTAGCTAATGGTTTTGTTTTCATTAACTGCTTTCTGTGGTCAAGAGCTGCACATTTTCTTGGAATTTGCAAACAGTACAACCAATTTAAATTATACAGAAGCACAGAAATCATAAATAATAGCAGCCTTGAGATCTCATGATTAGTACAGTTAAAGCAGAAATATGGAAAAACATACCTTTTCCACCATATTCTTCTCCCTCTCTAGGAAAGTTCTGGATCATTTACTTCTCAAACCCACAAATCAGAGCCATCTCTTAAATCCAAGATAAGCAGTCCATAATGAAAGGATCTGAACTTTTTTAATGCCATCATTTTAATTATTTAGTTTATTTGTACTTCTCCATGGGAAATGTGATGGTGTTTCCAAATATTGAGCTTTTGAAATAGTTCCCAGTGAATTAATTGGGCTACTTCAATCAGGGAAAGGCAACTATGTTATGTAATGTTTGAAGTGTATTAACTTTCTTCAGTCATGGTAGACCAGAATTTCCAGTTTACTAAGTAAGAGGAAAAAAAGAAAGAAATCAGTTTCTGTATTGAATAGTGAAAAGTACACAATGGTTTTGACTGAGCCTGAAAAATTAGCAATATCTCTCTGAGTATTTATCACAAGAATATAGTGGCACATCCTATGTAGTTGGGCTGGTTGCATTTTACTATGACATAGCCACCCTTAACCTTACTACATGCACTAATTTCTTGGGTCTGCTGTAACAAAGTACCACAAACTGGGTGTCTTAAAACAACAGAAATGTATTGTCTCACGGTTCCAGAGACTAGAATTCTGAAATCAAGCTGTCAGCAGTATTGGTTCCCTTTTGAGGATGTGAGGGAGACTCTGGTTCATGTCTCTCTCCTAGCTTCTGGCAGTTGCCAGTAACGCTTGGTGTCCCTTGCCTGGTGAATGAATCACTTCAATCTCTGTCTCTGTTACCACATGCTGTTCTTTCCCTGCCTGTGTCTCTTTTGGTGTCTACATTTCCCTCTTTTTATAAGGGCATCAGTGATTGAATTATAGGTCTCATCATAATCCAATATAACCTTGTCTCAACTCTACAAAGCCCCTATTTCCTAGTAAGGTCACATTCATAGATGCCAGGGGTTAAGGTACATAGCTTTTTGGGGACACAGTTTAATCCATAACGCCACACCTGCTTACATTGATATCCATATGACAGTGAATATCTGAATGAGAAGTAAAATCTTCAGTGACAAGTTTGATGTACTAAAATCTGAATGTTTGGAAGCCTGGACACTTGAGTTTTCGTATCATTGGTGGCTTCTGGAAAGATAAATTATTAGATAAGCATATAGGCCAGTCTTGCACAGATCTTAAGAAGGAAGTCTTGTCTAAAAATAGGTTGTGGTCTCAGTGCTGAATCTACAAGTCTAGCTTACCAAGTCCAGGAGAGGAAATCCTTGCGTATATTTGAAGCCGCTTTCAAAATTGGGCTTTAAGTATTGTTTTTTTTCTTCCCTGTCTAGGGCCATAAGGGCTTACTCATTTCAGCTGTCTCCCTTGACAGAAATATTTCCTCATCACTGGGAAATTTCAGAGATCCTGATGTGTTTATAGAGTTTGTATTTATGGAGCAATATCAGTTTATAGATCAGAAAAAAATTGAATAAAAATCGTTTATTATAACATAGCACCGAGGAGAGCAAAATCTGGCCTTCATCTTAAGGATACACATACATGATCGAAGTGGTTTAGTAAATGAGTGCAATTTCAGGGTTATGTTTGTTTCTCATCTTAGCCCAAAAAATGGTAGCAAAAAGGGGTAGCTTGGAAAATGGAGCAAAATAGGTGATACTAATCTATCATTTTCCTGTAGATAGATCACAGGTAAGTATAAAGTGAATTTCTGTATTATTGCTGTGTAGGAATGGGAGTTGTATTACTGTGGATCATTGGGATTTATTTTAGTCTAAACATATGATGCATCCTGGGTCTTCCTTCTAGCACCTGGTACAGAGCAGTGTAAATGTCATGTGTAGTCAGTGTAGACAATAGGCAGTTCAGACAACAGGTGATCAAAAAGTGCTGAATAAATAAATGTAGTATTACTATGGTCCAGTAAGTAAATGTGTAGCATTTACTTCTGTTGTGATCCCTAGATCCTTTTAGTGCTGGTGTAGTTGTATGGGATGGTTTAGTTTTTGTTCTGTCTAGAGCCGTAAAATAACCTCTCACCTTCCCTTCCTTACCTGAAGGTCCTCTTTCATGGCCACAAATGTGGCCTTTGCCAATGTATTCTAATTTGCATAGACTTTAATTAGCACTGAATACTAAGACAATAGATCATTTAAGTGAGGATCCATTAGATTTAACTCATTCAACAAAGTGTTATTGAATGCTAATGATGTACAGGCACTGTTTTAAATACTGTGAATATAAGATGGATATGGTTTGTCCACGTGATTATTGTCTAACAGGGGAGACAGAGGTTAAGTAAGTGAATGTAAAATTACTTATTGTGATTAAGTATTATGGGAAGAAGAGAGTTCCATGAGAATATCAATAAGACTGTGAATGCGTAGAGGTGTATAGTTTCAGAAAGTTTAGAAGCTGAGACTTAAAAGATGAGGTGGAGGCACCACGTGAAAATTGAGGGAAATGTGTTTCATGGAAAGGGCATTGCATATGTTAAGGTCCTGCAGAGGGGAAGAAGCGGGAAATATTTGAGAGACTTAAATCTGGTGTAGCTTGAGCATTGTAATCCTTGGCAATGGAAATAGGGATGGCATGAAGTGACATCGGAAAGGTAAGGAATTGTCACATTATGCAGAACCTCATAGGAGCATTCTAATCAAAGAAGTCTTGTATACAGATATCAAGATATAATATTGTATACAAGAAACATAAACAAAAAGTCTCATCATGCAATTTATATACATATATCTATATTTTAAACTTTTTATTTTGGACTAATTTTACACTTACAGAAAGGTTGCAAAATTAGGACAGAGTTCCTATGTATCATTCACCCAGCTTCTTTTAGTGTGGACCTTAGTTAAAAGGCTATTGTAGTATTTTTAGGCAAGAGATGAAGGTGAATCAGTTGGTGGAGGTAAGATCAATAGCACTTTCCTTAAATTAACCTACTGTGTCTCAGATGCTGTGTTAAGTGCTGGAGCTGGACAAGTGAGCAAGAGAGACATGGTTCCTGTCTTCAAGAAGCTTGCCGTTTAGTGGAATTGGTAATGGATTGAATATGGGGTGGTGGGAAAGAAGGTCATGCACTGAAAGTCTTCCCAGGTTTTTGAATTGAACAATTGAGTAGAGATGTCATTTACTAAAGTGGGCATTTCAATTATATTTTACTCTGTGACAAACACCCCCCAAAATATAGTGGCTTAAAAACAATAATTATTTATTATGGTGCTGTAGGCATCTGGGTAGTTCTGTTGCTGCACATGAGTTCTGCTGTGGTCATTCATGCAGTTGCATTCAGCTGACAGCTTGGCTGAGTCTGGAACATCTATCGTGTCCTCACTCACATTTCTGGGGCCTTGGTGCTGACCTTTGTCAAAAGCACCCCATTTCTCATCCATGTAGCTTCTTTCTTTCCACATGATATTTAATTACTCAGATTTTCAGTCCAAGTTTCTTTACTTAGCAACTCTCTTCTAAGACAGGCAGAAGATATCAAGCCTCTTAAAAACTAGGCCTGGAGTAGGCTTCACTTTTCACCATATTCTATTGGTCAGAGAATGTCACAAGAGAAGCCCAAATTCAAGGGGAAAGTGAACAATTCCACCTCTCAAAAGGAGAACCTCCACGTACATAACTGTTGGTGGCAATCTTTGGGAACAATCTACCTCCATGGGTAAGTCTGAAATGAGATTTGGATTACAAATCCTGAGATCAAATGAGAAGTCAGAATATTAGAGCTAGGGAGATCCTAAGAGAGCTTCTGATCCAATCACATTGTTTTTCACATGAGGAAACTCAAAGTCAGAAAAGAAAAATAGCATTTTAAGGTCATACAGCTAATTAGCACATGATATCTGAGGTACAGTTAAGTCAGCCAGTGCTTTTTACCCTACGTTCCTGCTATCTCACTGTGTGGCACAATGTGATCTACTCTCGAATTTTCCTTCATTGAACATTTTTCAAGCTAATATTTGAAGGGAATGTAACTTGTTTTCCCCACAGTCTCATGGGTTTCTAGTGCCTGTGGAAGAATAAGTAAATGGAGCATCATTTTAGGAAATGAAGAAAGAAATTGGGCTGCGGCTATGTTTTATTTCTTCTGCCTGTTCCCCAAATGGATTCATGTTGTGCCATTCTATGTTATTCTTACTCTGTCTGTCAAGAGAATGAGTTATTTGAATTTGAATGCCTCATATATTCTGTAAATTACGAATAGTAACATTCGCCTCTACTATATTGACCTTTTCAACAATGTATAATTTTCAGGGTATGCCACTGTACATCTTCTCTTGTTTACAGCCTCAGTGAACTGTGGAGAAGAGGTGGAATGGCTATCAAGTCAAAATATACAATACTGAGAAGGTCAAAATAATGTATCATGAGACTGTTTTTCAAAGCAAAGATTAATATCAGGATAAGTCTGTCTTATTACTCTCCTCTACCTCTCCCCCACCATACACATGCAATGGGAACATCTGATTTAAAAGACTGTGCCCACGATGATGGATGGTGTGGATGGTAGAAATGAATAATATAATAACTAAAGTTGCACTAATGTTTGAGTTCATTTTGAAAAGGAATTTTAATATGTCTGGGCAGTCTTTAAATCCATTTCACAAGTGGGTTTGATAATGTTACGTTTATCAGCCCTAGTATTGAAACTTTCTTAGAGCTCTCTAATTATCTCAATTTTCTAAAATATTGATTACAAATTTAATTTTAATTTATTTAATGTTAATATTGAAGAAACACTTAGCACATAAGAGAAGCACAAAATGTCAAATCAAAATGGTAATATTTGGACTTTACAAAAGTTGAGAATTATCTATTTTACTTGTATTCCCCTTTTAATTTCTATTAAAACAATTTAAAACTGGATCTCATTATGAAAACATATTAAGGGGAAGCAGCTTTAGTGAAGAAGGAGATTCCTAATGAGGTCCCAATCCCACTGGGGCTCAGCCACTGTCATAGATCAACTGTGCTCTGAAGAGCGGCCTTTGAAAACCATCTGTTCTATTGGAAAGTACTGCTGCCTTAAACAGCCACTGACCCTCTATAAAGCTAACTTTCATTATTTTGTCCCAAGGAAAGATGAGACTCAGAAGCTCCCTGTGTGCAAGAGAGGGTTATATTTTATTTTTTCCAGACCCTATTTAGCAACCTTGACAGTATTAGGCCCACGGTTAGATTCCATTCAATATTTGGGACTATCATCAACATTAGAGTCCTCTTCAGAGATCATATTGCCAAGATTTGCATAAGTAACTGATTTCTGAAATAGTGACCAAAGCTAATAACAGTCATAAACCATAGATGTAGGGCTACGTTATTCACATCACTTTGCTTTAACCATCTAATCCTTTCTTTGTCTTTCGTCAAAATTAATGCAAACCTGTGTTTGAATTTCACATTAATACTTGCTTAAATGTACTTCAAGTAGCTAATGTTTGCCAGCTATGAAAGAAAAAAAATTCTTCAGTAGACGCTCTTAGGATTCAGAAATTAGAAACAATTGTGGAGCCACACACAATCTGTCCCTCAGGAGCTGGCAGAAAAGGAAAAAAGGGAAATCATTTTTTTACTGATGACTTCTAAAAAGGTAGAAATGTGAACTTTCCCATTCCTCTCTACCTGTGTCCAACCCTGGGAGATTTATGCATTGATCAAGCAGCAGTGCTTACAGATTCATTCTCAAAGCAGCGGGAGAAAGTATTGACTAGTAACTGGCAACTAAATCACAGTAGATCAACAGACCAGTAATTAGCAAATCATGTCCTGTAATGCAAAGGACACCTCCCTAAGCATTAGCAGGCAACAGATATGGTTTTAGCTGTGTCACAAAGAGACTTGGTGACATTAGGCAAGTAATTTTGCCTTAGTACCAGCTGCTTCTTCCTAATACATAAAATAGGGATTCATTCATTTAGTCATTATATATTTATTGACTGCTTTGTGTCAGGCACAATTCTAGGCACTGGAGATACAGCAGTAAACAAGACTGACAAAGTCCTCGCCCTCACAGAACTTACACTTTCATTGGGTAAAGAGACAATTATTAGGTAAGAACACAAATATATAAGATGTTCATAAATGATGATAATTTATATGAAGGAAAAGAACAAAATAATATGATATAAACTAACTGAGGGAAACTACTTCATATGGAGTCATCAAAAAAGACCTCACTGAAGAAGTGACATTTAGGCTGAGAACTGGGGGAAATGAATGAGCCAACCATGTTAAAAGTTCAAGTAACTTAATGACAAAAGGTCAGCTTTTAGAAGGGGAGGGTATAGCTCAGTGATAGAGCACGTGCTTGACATGCAGGAGCTCCTAGTTTCAATCCCCAGTACCTCTGATAAATAAATAAATAAATAAACCTAATTACCTTTCCCTCCAAAATCAAGTAAAATAAAATATTTAAAAATCAGGAAAAACAATTTTTTTAAAAGCCAACTTTTCATTGCCAATCTGGGAATTATAGACTGGGACAAGGACTGTGGACATAAACTGGAGAGAAGATGATTGGTCTTTATAAAAACTGGACCTCATTTGGAGCCTCTGGATGACAAAAAATAACAGAATTTTCTCGTGAGTTAACATGTTTGAAAATACATAAATCGTGCGTGATTTCATAAAGTAAGAGATATAAGCACAGGTTTATTTGTGCATGCTATGCCTTCAAGTTCTACTGAGTCAGAGCAGTAAGCTAGTAACCAATGACAAACATTTCAAAGGGGGAAATCAATTAGTAAATGTAGTTTGCAGCCACAGAATAGACAAATCGAACTGTTATTCAGTGGACTTTATTAGTATCTGGTTTCTATAAGCAACTGGAACTAGATGTCAAAAACCTTAGGGTAGTGTTTCCCAAAAGTCCAGCAAGATACACTCACAAACAAGAGTTTTATAATCCGTTAAGATTAGGAAAAGCCTCATACCCTCTTCCCATCTTGGAGTTGTATAGTGAATATTAATTAGTCCATCAATGTCTCTGTAATATCATGTAATGAATAAACCTATTGAACTTTGGTTAATTAATCATTTCCTTAATATATTTCATCATGGAATAATTTGTGTGGGAATTTGTGTTTTGTGTATATGTGTGTGCATATGAAGCATGCATTTGTGTATGTATGTGTGCATTATACCCACCAACATCTCACTTAACACACCTTACAAAATTCTAAATATGAGTTTTGTATGAAAACCAAATGGATTCTGCTTGGTGTGCTTAAATTTACCCCCTGTGGTACAATAATGCTTCCTCAAAAGATGTTTCTATCCTAATCCCTTAAACCTGTGATCATGTTATCTTGCATGACAAAGGGAAATTTAAATTGCAGATGCAATTAACCTATATTACCTGAGTGTACCCAATGTAATCATGAGTCCTTACAAGTGGAAGAAGGCAGAATAGGTCAGCGTAATGTGATGTAACATGAGATGGGTTCAACTTACTGTTGTTGGCTTTGAAAATGGAGAAAGGGGAACGCTAGCCAAGGAACACGACACCTGCTAGAAGGTGGAAAAGGAAAGGAAACAGATTGTACCCCAAAGTATCAAGAAAGGAATGCAGCCCTGCCAACACTGTGATTTTAGTCCAAATGAGACCCATGTCAGACTTGTGACTTACAAATCTATAACATAATACATTTGTAACCTACAGAATAGGGAGAAATATTTATAAACCATCTATCTGAAGATGATAAGTTGATATCTAAAAATATATAGAATCTCCTTCAACTAAATAGCAAAGGCAAAAACAAAACAACCCACAAAAAACCTGACTTAAAAAATGAGCCAAGGACTTGAATAGACATCTCTCCAAACAAGACACACAAATGGCTACCAAATATCCAAAAAGATGTTCAGCTACACTAATCATCAGGAAAATGCAGATCAAAACTAGAGTAAGATATTACCTCACACCTGTTAGAATGGCTATTGTATAAAGAAAAAGCTCATAAGATAACAGCAAGTGTTAGTATGGATGTAGAGAAATTGGACCGTTGTTCACTGCCCGTGGGAATGTAGAATGGTCAGGCCATGATGGAAAACAGTATGGATGTTCCTCCAAAAATTAAAAATAGAACTACTACTTTTTCATGCACGTGATGGCCATTTGTATGTCTTCTTTGGTAAAATGCCTATTCAAATCCTTTGCCTAGTTTTTAATTGGGTTATTTGCTTTTTGTTATTGAGTTGTATGAGTTCTTTGTACATTTTGGATATTAACCTCTTATCAGATGTATGATTTGCAAATATTTTCTACCATTTCTTTGTTGCCTTTTAATTTTGTTGATCGTTTCCTTTGCTTTATTCTTTCTGATGCTCTTGTAAATGGGATTGTTTTCTTAATTTCTCTTTCTGATCATTTATTGTTGGTGTATAGAAAAGCAATTAATTTTTGTATATTGATTTTGTATCCTGCAACTTTATTAAGTTTATTAGTTCTAATATTTTTTGTTGGAGTCTTTAGGGTTTTATATATATATATATATATATATATATGTCATCTATAGAAAGAGACAAATTTGCTTCCTCCTTTCTGATTTGGATTACATTTATTATTATTATTATTATTATTATTATTATTATTAGCCTAATATATCTGGCTAGGACTTCTAATAGTATGTTGAATAAAAGTGGCAAGCGTGGGTATCCTTGTCTTGGTCCTAACCTTAGAGGGAAAGCTTTTAGTTTCTCACTGTTGAGAATGACGTTAACTGTGGGCTTGCTATAAATGGATTTTATTGTGTTGAGGTACATTCCCTCTATATCTGGTTTATTGAGAGTTTTTATCCTGAAAAGATGTTGGATTTTGTCAAATGCTTTTTCTGCATCTATGAGGTGATCATAGAATTTTTATTCTTCATTTTGTTAACGTAGTGGATCATATTCATTCACATTTACTGATTTGTGGATGTTGAATAATCCTTACACCCCCTGGAATAAATCGTAGTTGATCATGGTGTATGATCCTCTTAATGTATTTTTGAATTCAGTTTGCATTTATATTCAGTATATATTTAGTGTGTATATGTATGTATGTGTAAAATTTCAGTATACTGACTTGTAACTTTCTTTTCATGTAGTGTCCTTCTCTAGCTTTGGTATTATGGTAATGCTGGCCTCATAAAATGAGTTTTGAAGTGTTTCCTCCTATTCTATTTTTTGGAAGAGTTTGAGAAGGATTGATAATAGTTCTTTTTTAAACATTTGGTATGCTTCACCAGTGAAGCTATCTCATCCTGGACTTCTCTTTGCCATGTTGGTTGACTCTCTTGGTGATTTCTTATTGACCTCAGGTCAGTGGTAAGAAGTTGCTCTAGACTGTTCTGGTAGGTTCCATTCCAACAAATCTGTCTCTCTGAGTCCATAAGACAATATTTTCCTGGTGTTTTCCCACTGCTAAGATGCCTATATCTGTGTGTTTTGGCAACACGTAGGGCAAAGTTGTACTTTTAACTATGGCTTTTCTTTTCTTCCTGTCATCAGACCCAGTGAAGTATTAATAACTGTATTCTCTGAACCAAAAATTAGAATGCATTATATAACATCATTTTTCTTTTCCTGATTTGTGAATTTACTTGATGTAGAAAGTTTTATAAATGTGTAAAAATAAAATCACATTTGGTTACATTTTTAACACATCACATTTACTAAAAAAATTCATGAGATAAGAATAGTTTCACAAAATTCAAGTAATAAGAGTCTTCAAACTAGGGTCAGACAGTATCCACAAACAAATCAGATTTTTAAAAATCCAGTGGTTCCAGATCTTTTTCTCTTTATACTAACATATTGTCGAAAGAAACAGACGACTGCATTTTAAAGACTTTTTAGCCAAGCTTACATTGGTTTATAGGGTTTTTCTGAAATCACATGGGCACAAACAAACAAGAGTACTTAATAATGTAGTGCTTATATAATTTGATATATTTATTTTGTTTACCTTTAAAAACATCTGCTGAATTTTATCACTTGTGAAAAATGGATATTCCTGGACAATTGCCCTTAGAGGAAGGCCTACCGAAGACTGAATATCATTTATTACTGGGAATCACTTTCCTCTAAAACTGTAGCATCTCTTTTTTCCTAAACAGCTCTATGAATAGTTTCTAAAATTCACACTAATTCATTCAGGACCTGATGATACCATTTACCTTTAGAGTTTGGGTCAGTTGACATGCAGGATGAGATTATTACCTCTAAGTCTACTTCTTGCCAGAAGCACAAATTCAGCACTTTTCTAGTCTTTTCCCTCAAAATTTCACTCAAGTATTAGGTTTCATAACAATTGTAAGTCATTGTTTATGGTATGTGATGGGAATTCTTTCGAAAATTTATGAAAATGTATGAAGAAAAGAAACAAAGATATCTGACTTTTCTGTTGACAGTAACAGATGATAATGGAATTAAGTAGAGGGGCAACAGAACAGCTGGCAGACATGTGTATAAACTTTTAATATCTATCTGTACCCTAGATTGAAACTAGCAATGTTGAAAAGTTTAAGCTGACTCCATCAAATCTGATTTAGATTCTCTATCAAATAATATAAAATGACAATTGAATAGGGAAGGCTAGCATTCGCTAACTGCAAGTCAGTATGTTGTCAGAAAAGTGATGAGTCACAAACCATCTGGTTTTAACAAACATCACTCTACTATCAGTGGGTATTTCCTAAGAAGAATTTGATACCTGGGGAATTTTCTACCTTCAAGTTTTGGCCAACTAACCAGTGACTGACTCTCTCATTAGACAACACCTTGAAAAACTGCCTATCCCACTTTGTCATTTACAAGCAGTGACCAATGGAAACCCCTGTGCTTAATTTTTCTGATGCAGGAGAAGTAGTGTGATCCAGTGTAATCTGGAGGCAGATGAGGTAACAAGAGATTCTTGTTTCCAACCCTGCTGAATCTTCAGCAAGTTGCCAGACTTGTGCCAGACTGTGCCTTAGTTTATTCATTTTCCAAGGGAAAGAAATGATGCCTGCCGGTGCACGGTAAAAAAAAAAAAATCATATATGGAGTAAAGCTTTGAAATAGATACTACAAAAGTCCAAAAATATAGAATGTTGTTAGAAATAGACATTGCACTATAACCCACAATACTAAGTGTAACTAACAAATATGTGATAGGGATTTCACAGAAGTATGCAAGAAGTATACCAAGAATCAAATGTGGGCAATAAAAGGCGGGTTTTGAGGAGGAATCTACTATTGTGCAGTGGGATGAGGATAGCCACAAAAAGGAAGAGAGAGTTAATAGAAGTTTTGCTTTACAGTTCTACCTAACCAGATTCGTTAAGGATCAGCTGCACCAGTAAGCCACTGTAAACAAACGTTCTGCTTTCTTTAATTTGTTTAAAACATTAACCTTTGTCAGCCTTCAGGGCAGATCCTGCTGGAGCAAATCAATCAAACCAAGGTTGAGGTGCGGGAGAGGTAGGAGAAAGGAGAGAGTTAGGATAGGAATGGAGGTAGTGCATAAGAAGAGTTTTGTAGATTGTCCAACACTATGAGCATGCCAGGGAGAAAATAAATACAAATGACAATAATCATGCTACTTCTAGGCTCTGAACACAGAGTTCCTTTCTTTAGGGGCATCCATATATTCATAGCCATTTCCTCCTTCACAGTCCCAGGGAAGTCAGAGAGGAAGTATGTTCACTGATCACAACATCCTTTCGGCTGAAGACAGAACCACAGACCAAGACTGTTCTGAGAAGGCCACAAGGCACAAACCTCTGTAGTTCATAACTATTTGGCAATCACAGATTATTTTGAGAAGACAATGAAAACTGTACAAAGTTTGCAGAGAAAATAATGTCCATAGAGTGAAAGTTGTGCATGTAATATCAGGAAGTTCTTAGGGTCTTGGAACCCAGGTTCGAAACCTCTGTTTATCATTGGACTACTCTGACATCTTCTTGTATGCTCATTTGCCAGCTCCACCACTGAGGAGGAAGATCAGTGAGGATATTAGAGTATTT
The DNA here is from genome assembly GCF_009834535.1 of Camelus ferus. Lineage (NCBI taxonomy): Eukaryota > Metazoa > Chordata > Mammalia > Artiodactyla > Camelidae > Camelus > Camelus ferus. The sequence continues at coordinate 70,418,387 of NC_045732.1, read as the reverse complement.
TCTGACTTGGACATGTAGGTCTTAAAAATTTAATCAACTGACAGTTCGGAGATTAGCAGCATGGAGCGTGACTGGAATGCAATAGCTGGTAAGTGTTTTGGGAGCTCACTGCAGGCTTGAGTGATCAAGGGAATCTTCAGTGAGTCCCAAGGACCTGAGCTGTCCTTGGAACATTTAAAGCAGGAGAGAGAGAGGAAAAGACTTACTTGCTCAAGGTATTGCTTAAAACTGTCTTGACTGGGCAGAAATTACTGTTAGGGGTGTGGTGGAAAAGAAAACCAGGCACTGTCACCAGGAGGAGTAGAGAATGGAACAGCTATGATCTGAACCTCTTGACGTCTGCTTTGTGATGTGGCATAGGGGAAATGCATCTAGCTTACCTAATAAAAGTAAGTGGGGAAATGTCATATAAACCTGTAAGAACTGCACCTTTATCATTGTGATTTGTTTTAGTATATGTGACAAGAGCAGTTTCTGAGCTGTGCTTGGATTCACATAAAGTCTATTCCTAGACAATTTGATCAGTTTTCAGTAGGATTTAGAAATCTGTTAGGTGTAAAAATGTGTTTCCAGAAGGAGTTCAAAGCCCTCAAGCCAGGGGAAGGAGGGGGCAATGGATATGAATAAATATTATGAACACTCAAACATTTTCTTTTCAATATGTGATTCAGGGTCTGAGGACAGCTGGTAGTGGTGATTTTCCCAAGCCAGACCATGTTCTCATCAAGTGCATATTGTTTATTTAGACAGCAAGTGATTCTTACAGCAGTGATTTGGCAAGAAGTAACTATTCCTCCTGCACTGGGCAGAGATTTTACATTTAATCCATCATTCTGAACTTACTGCACTGTTTTCAAAACTCACATCAAGTTATTCAGAGTTGACTTTGACAGCAACCCCAGAGCACAGGGGAGAGTTAGCCCATACTTACAAGATGGCATGACATCTGGAGGAGAAGTCAGGAATCATCCAGGTGTTGGGTATCCAGGATCTCAAACACCTGGCTGCAATGAAAGACTTTTAGGGGACAGTGAAAGCACCTGCTTGGAAATTGTTTCATTGACCTTTTTAGTTTGTGTGTGTGTGTGTGTGTGTGTGTGTGTGTGTGTATTTAAAATACAAGTCACATCTCCCCTAGTAGATGAAAAGCTATTTGAGGACAGAATCTATTTGATACCACACTACTAATTAGAGTATCATGCACTTAGGAAACAATAAATGCAAGCACAAGTAGTGATATTTTAAAACAACTTTGGAACAACCATTTCTACATTCACTGGGTGCTGTTTTTAGTGCCCACTGTGTCCTAGGTACATGCCAGATGATACAAGAGTAAAATACATAGTCCTTTCCTAGAAGGATCCCACAGCCCAAGTGCATAGTGAGTAGTAGTGTACACAGAGTCCTAAAGTATTTCAGAAGAGGAGCATCTGACCTACAGTGGAGGGTTGAACAGGAGTCCAGGCATACGATTCCTGTTATAGAGGGGATACAGTGAAACTAATTAGGATGGTTTTAGTAGAACACTCGAAATTGGGTTCCAGATTTTCAGACTAGAGTTCTTTCCACTAGACACAGGAAGATGTATAAGGTCACAGAATCAAAGATCATGAAAGGCAATGTCAGTAACTAAGTAAGCATCATTTATTCCTTTATTGACTCCAAGATACCACACTAAGTGTTAATAACAGGGTGGGTAATCAATATGAAATGTCATTCTCTCAAGAAACAAAAATCATTCTCTCAAGAAACAAAAAAACAATCCGGTATAATACTGTAAACACAGCAGTTAATTTTTTTCCTAATTCCAGTTTTACTTATGCATCTCCCCACTGGATAATTCAACCTGGTGGTCCTTCTAGTATCTTAAGTTCAAATATAGTCAAAGTCCCATGGCTATCTCTGAAGACCCCCCCCCCCAAATCTCAGCAATATTAATTCTCACTACTGCATTTAATAATTTTATAATGCAAACTGAATGCCTGCTGTTTCCCACACATGCTCTATCATTTCCCACCAATGTGCTTTTTTCCCTTCCTTTCTTTTTTTTTTTTAATTGAAGTATAGTTTACAATGTTGTATCAATTTATGGTGTACAACATAATGTTTTAGTACATGTATACACATATATTCATTTTCATATTCCTTTTCATTATAGGTTACTACAAGATATTGAAAATAGTTCCCTGTGCTATACAATATAAACTCATTGTTTATCTATTTTATATATAGTAGTTAGTATCTGCAAATCTCAATCTCCCAATTTATCTCTTCCCACCCCTTCCCCCCTCTGGTAACTATAAGTTTGTTTTCTGTATCTGTGGGTCTATTTCTGTTTTTTAAGTTAATTTGTGTCCTTTTTTTAGATTACACATATAAGTGATATCATATGGTATCACTTAGTATCATAATCTCTAGGTCCATCCATCTTGCTGCAAATGGCATGATTTTGTTATTTTTTATGGTTGAGTAGTATTCAATTGTATATATGTACCACAACATCTTTATCCAGTCATGTGTTCATAGATATTTAGTTTATTTCCACTTCTTGGCTATTGTGAATAGTGCTGCTATGAACATCAGGGTGCATGTATCTTTTTGAATTAGAGTTTCCTCTAGATATATGCCCAAGAGTGAGACTGCTTCAATAAATGCTGGAAAGGGTGTGGAGAAAAGGTAACCCTCCTACACAGTTGGTGGGAATGTAGTTTGTTGCAGCAATCCCACCAGTGTGCTTTTGTTCACCCTGTTTCTTCTATTGAAAAACTTTTTCTACCATTTCTGCTTATTCAAATTTTGCTCCAGACTTTAAGGTCCCACTGAAAAGCTACCTCCCTACCAGGAAATTTCTGATTCCCACTTTATCTTCCCCCCAAAAAACAAAATAATACCTGGAAGTGAATGCTACTTTATTCAAGCTTTTATAGCATTTTATCTGTATTTGTCTCATACTAGAAAGAGAGATTTTGGTGTCATCTGTACAGATATAATAATTGAGATTTTAAAGTGAAATGAAATTGCCAAAGGGCAAAGTACAAAGAGACAATAGAACAATGTCAAGATCAGTTTAGGAAACACACTTTAGGGGATCTGAGGGAAAAGGGAGCCAGAGAAGGGGAGAGAGAAATAGCAAAGAAGTGAGAGAGAACAAGATGAAAGGGATGCTTAACAGTGTTGAAGAAGGTAGAAAAATCAAGAAAGAGGAATGAACAAACAGTGAAGGATGAAGAAAGAATAAATGAAGAGGTCATTGGATTTAACAGGATTTTGATGGGCACAGAGTGATGAAATGAAGAAATTTTGAGGAGAGAAGAAAAGATAAATAATTGGAGTCTGTCTGACTTATCTCGCTTAGTGTAATGTACTCAAGGTCCATCCATGTTGTTGAAAAAGATGTCATGTGATAAATATTGCTTCAATGACAATTATATTACAGTATACAAATGTATGAAAGTAACACACTGTACACCTTAAAATTACAAAATAAAACATCAAATTTCCTATTTATTTAGTGGAAATAAAAGATTTATGTATTCCTCCAGTATGTGAGGTTCTGATATTAATATGAGTAATGAAAAGGAAAAAAGTACTTTGATTAAAAAAGAAAGAAATGGAATCTGAAAATCCATACTGGACTACTGGATCTTCTACTGTGTAACCTTAAGCAAGTTACTTAACTTCTGTGAAACTCCTTCCTCATTTCCAAAATGAGAGAAATAACCACCTCCTTCACCTATAGCTCAGGTTTATTGTATGGGCTCAGAAAGAATGTAAGCAAAAGAGCCCAGCAAATTGTAAAGTGCTATACAAATGTAAGATATAATTAGCATCATTTTGAAGTACTCTACAAATGAGAAGACATTCAATCACCAGTACAGAGAAATATTAGGGGCAATCAATTTGCAGTCCTCCAGTTAACAGCTGTCATGACTTGCTATGCCTCTGCTGGAATTGAGCTCAGTACTAGGTAGTGTATGAATCTGATTTCATTTTCAGCCTCCAGGTTACTATTTACTAGTGACGTATTTCAAGTACTTGCTTACTAGTAAAAATTGTGAACAGATTCAAGTATAGTTCTATAATAACATCACTCACTGACTTATATTTCTATCTTACTTCTTGAATGAGAGAGAAAGGCTAGTATGCCAGAATTTGTTTATAATTTACAACCTGCCTTATGCTACAGCTCAGACTTCTGTACATCTTTCATCCTGACTGTCTTGGTAGAAAAAAAAAAAAAGATGTGGCTGATTATTAATCTGGCCACATCTTGAGAGATCACCAATCCTGTCATTTCATTTACAGATGAGGAAAGTTAAGGCCCAGATAAGGGGAGGGATTTACCCCCAAAACACAAGTAGTTAGAAGCAGGAACATAAATTTCCTGATGTTAGCCCAAGATCCTTTTCACTACATCAGCCTTTCTCAAAATGTATCAATGTGAAAGGTATTACATACACAGTCACATGTGCACATGCACACACATTCATGTACATGTATATGCATGCATACATTGAGGGGGGAGTCAAACAATTTAGAAAGTGATGTGCCATGTGCCATCATCTTGAAGATTCTGTCATGAATTCTGTCTGAATATCACCAACACAACTTGAGGATAAGACAATGCTGGGTTTATTCCTCAGATATCTTCACAAAACTTGGGCTACTATGTCTCAAGAGTCGGGGAGGTAAAGACAATTTATTAAGAATTGGAAATTTGATTTATGGTGGGTATTTAAATGTGGGGCTCTGATTAGGACTGACTAAGAATCGTGATATAACAGTACAGGATTGGTGGAAGCAGCAAGGTAAGGATTTTGAAAGTAGGATTCGAAGAATCTTAGGGCTCAAATTACCTGTTGGATGCTTTCCACTGAAGAGTTAGTCTTTCAGGAATTTCCTGTAATAAATAAGCACATCATTTTCATGGACAGGATAGTCCTGGAAGAGTGAAGAAAGGCTAATAAAGACAATGAAATACTACGGTCATGTTAATATAGAGAGTAAGTGTGGTTTTCATTCTCAGTGTCCATACTAAGTGTGAAAGTAGACAGTTTTGGTTTTCAATTCACAATGTATATTAAAGCCTCAGAGAAGTCCTGCATCATTTGAAATTGTTTTACTTTATTTAACCTGGACTTTTTCAATACCTGTCTGACTGCAGAATCCTGGTTTTCACTTTAAACACAATTTAGAAAACAATTCTGTTTTGTTCCCTTAAAATTCATACTTTTGGGAACCTCTTCAGAAGTTGCTCAGTTATCAATTGTCTAAAGCATTAGGTGGAAGATACCAAGTATCCTTATCCAATATTAGCAGTTGTTTTGATGACTGATCTAACCGACTAGGCTCCTTCTATTACATGCTACATATTGCTCTTCCTGATGAGAACTTCTTGAGTTATAAAGCTTTTAATTGAGGACCCATTACTGCTGCAAAAATTAAATGTCTAGAATGGGCCATTCTATTTACGTTTTCATCACTTTGAACCACAATAATCTTTCTTTGTTCCCATATAGCTTACACCTCATTTGTCAATGAGTTGGTGTCACAATTTGCATTTTGAGATAGATGCTTATGCTCAGGTGATTTTAAGATATTTCTTTTTGGCTGTGTTTTAATATACTTTTAGAAATTATTTTCCCAGCCATTTTAATTAGTATTTATTACAGATTAATCACCTGTCAAATTTTATTTATAAAAATGATACCATTTTGAGTTCTGTCAGCTGCATAAGAAAACTACCCCCAAAGCCTTAAATTCTTCTTTATCTAATTTTAAACCACAACACAATCAATACTGTGTATTTTGCCTCTTTTAACTTAATGTTGTGCAATATTTTGTTTCTTCTTGAAGCAACAATTTATGGCCAACCCATTTCCCCAAATTAGCTGTTACCATGCAGCCTTAATATCATATATCCTTAATATATGTTACATCATGTATTTGGTACATGGCACACCATCAGTGAATTTTAATTGAATTAAAACCCTGGGTTTCAAGAGTTAGAACTTTATTCTGTGACTATGGCAAGCTTGTAGGCAGTGTCATTAAGATTTACTATATAGTATTATTTGGTTGGACAAAGGTGATTTGGCATAAAGTATATCTGAGTCATAATGATAAATCTCATGGCTATATTAGTACTTTTGTGTATCAACATATTAGGTAAAAAAATTGGATTTTATTTAGTCATCAAGATGAATTTACTACATGATGTTAAGCATCTGGGTATTCAGAGCCATGCATCAATCAAATTTAGAACCATCTGGGCATTTGACATTATTTAGAAACAAATAACATGACACGCTTACCTGTGTATACTACTCTAACATTCAGTATTGAGACCAGTAGTTAAATACCTGTAGGCTCAGTCTTACCCCAGTTTCTGGGGTACTGTAGACACCTACACTACATAGGGGAAAATAAAGACTTCTAGCTATTCCATGACTTGGTACCAAGTTTAGTGGTTCTAAATCTTCTCTAGATGTAATAGTCAGTGGGCAACTTTAAAAAGTATCGATGCCTGATCTCACTCTCAGAGATTCTGATGTAGCTCATCTGGAATATAGTCCGGACATCAGGATTATTTTTTAAAGTTTGATAGGTAGTTCTAATGTAAACGCGAGGTTAAGAACCTCTGATCTATTTCATTCACTTGCTGGTTTTGTGCTGCCCTAAGTATCTCAGTACTTCTCCAATAGAAATGCAAATCAAAACTTAGTAAGATATTACCTCACGTAAGTCAGAATGGCCATCATTAAAAAGTCCACAAACGATAAATGCTGGAGAGGGTGTGGAGAAAAAGGAACCCTTCTACAGTGATGGTGGGAATGTAAATTGGTGCAGCCACTATGGAAAACAGTATGGAGTTTTCTTAAAAAAAAAAAAAACAAACCTAAAAATAGATTTACCATATTGTCCTGCTATCCCACTCCTGGGCACATATCCAGAGGTAAATCTAATTTGAAAAGATGCATGCACCCCAATGTTCATAGCAGCACTATCTACAGTAGCCAAGACATGGAAGCAACCTAAATGTCCATTGACAGATGACTGGATAAATAAGTTGTGGTGTGTGTGTGTATATACACACACACACACACACACACACACACACACACACACACACACACACACACATACATACATACATACATACCACAACTAGTAATATATATATATTATTATTATATATATAATATATATACACCACAAGTAGTAATATATATATATTACTACTCAGCCTTAAAAAAGAATAAAATCATGCCATTTGCAGCAACATGGATGGACCAGGAGATTATCATACTAAGTGAAGTAAGCCAGAAAGAGAAAAAAAATACCATATGATATCACTTATATCTGGAACCTAAAAAAAATTACACAAATGAACTTATTTACAAAACAGAAATAGACTCACAAACATATCCCTACTTGGACTCCTAGCGAATTCTTTCCACCTAAAACTCAATCATATGCTTGATCTGGCCCTACTAGAAATAGTAAGTCTTGAAATCTGGTTCTTTGTTAACCAGGCTCCTATTTTCCAGAATGTAGTGCCTTTCTCCCATGTTCTGACCCCTGATCTTTGATCAAATCTAGGGATCTTACTAGATTTTGAGTCCTGATCCTGTTCAGTCTGCCCCAACTTACCACTAGAAATTGATTTACAACATCAGTATTTAAATGATTAAAAATTGTTTTTTCCTTATTCCCCAAATATTTTGTCATCACACTACCACAAATGGTATATAGCATGGTAATGAATTCAGTGTTAGGCTGTCTGAAATGAAATCCTGGTTCCACCATTTTCTAGCTGGTTGATCTTAGATCATTTATGTAACCTTTCCTAGCTTCAGTTTTTCACATCTATACAATATGGATAATGATTGTAATTATTGGGGTTGTGAGCATTAAGTGAAATAATGCCCATAATATGTTTTACACACAGCCTGGTACAGTTTAAATGTTCAATCCATGTTAGTAACTGTCTGTTTTTAAATGATAAAAATTTGGCAGTTAATAATTAGAGTTTGTTTAAAATGAACAATGATTTGGCAATTAAAACAAAGCATCTCACCCATCTTGCCATTCACACACTAGACCTCTCATATTTACACATCTTTCAGAACAGTGACTTTGCCTTGAAAGTGCTGAATTTCTCAGAGGAAAGGTGAATAGAGGTCCACTTTACTTCTAATGCATGGGAAGTCTATTGCCTTTGATATCATAGATAAATGCTAAGATACTTACTTTATAATTGCTTTATTACTGGGAGTTTTCAATGAAGTCATAAAAGGAAAAAAAAAGATCAGCCTAATTGCCTCAAGATGGATATGTAATGCATAAATCTCTTGTTTAATGGATCTAGTAATAGGCCACCTGTTTCCCCTGCCTCCTCCTCAGTTCAGTATACGAATGACTAGTGTTCCTGAAGCGTACAAATCCAGGCTTTGAAGTGCTATAATGTTGTAATTTAATGACATATCTCAAGTCTGCATTTTACATAAACAGATGTTTCTAGATTTTTAAGAAAAATGTCCATGTCCTGCTTATCATTTTTAATTGCATAATGATCACTGAGATATTCTCTAGATAGAAATTCTAGCCTTAAGGACCCACTTAGAAGATGAATAAGAAATAAGTAGAGGGAAGGAGATAGAGGTGGGTAGGTGGTGGGGTACTTGGTTGATTTGTTCAAGAGCAAATTCACAACATGCTAGCATAACTGAATTTAACATTCAGTCAGGCTGCTCAGCACTCATTTCCCACCATTTGACTTCATTGTTTAATCTATCATAATATTCAAAGACTGCTATCATGATCCTACCTAGAATAAGTATGAATTAAGTCTAAATGAGCCTTGCCACTTTTAACGTGTCAAAGACTCATGCTCTAGCAATTCAGAATTTGTGATGAGTCAGACTTTTCTGGAAAAAGGGGGTACACTTATTCTTAGCAGATTAACAGTGTTAGCAGATGGAGGGAGGTGTGTTTAAGCTACTTAAAGCACATCATTTTTAAGTACCTAAGAAGTCATTTACCACAAACACTGGATAGGATAATTGTAAATTATCATGACAAGCTTGATGAAACTTGTCATTGTGTTTACAGTAAAGATGTTTTTCTGAGGATGTTATTCATTATTTGCTTTACAAAATATAGAATATATGTTTCTCTCTGGCCTCATTATTAGGAAAAGTTGTGCTTACCAGGAAAAGAGACAGTATTAATTAGAGATTAAAATGTGGGCTTTCTAGTCAGGACTAGCTGTGGTTAAATCCTAACTCTGTCACTTCCTGGCTGTGTGAACTTTGGTAAGTCACTTACCCGCTATCAGCCTCAATGTCCTCACCTGTAAAATGAGATAAAAAAGCCCCTGTGGTGGGGATTCAATGAATTTGTACATGAAAAGTGATTAGAACTATGCCTGACATACACAATAAATGCTCAGTAAATATAAGCTATGATAGTATCATAATTTCTTTGAAACTAGTTTATTTTTTCTAATAAACATTGTACTGAATATTTCCCCTCTTCATGTTGCTGCCAGACAGCTTAAGGTTCACTCTGTAGCCCACCTCACCCGAGGATAAAGATCTGCATGTTGTGATTCCTTCTTACATTTTTACTATTATTTTAAATTTATATGACTTTATTAAATTGCTTGAACCTCTGTAATTCCTTTTTAAATAAGGCATATAACAATCAAACTATAAGGCAAAACTAGCTTAGCTCCAACTACTATGAAGAATCAATTTTTTTAAAAAGTCTCTTTCAAAAGTTGTTGTTATTCAGATTATTCAGATTTATGGTTAAAATTGACTTTTCCCAGTTAACCTGGTAAAAAAAATTAATCTTTTGTAATAAAAATTTGAAGACACGCTGAAAAGCAAAGAGAAGAGTAATGAACCCCCATATATCGAGTACCTAGATTTGACAATTGTTAACATTTTGCCACATTTGCTACCTCTTTATTTTTTCCAGATTTGTTTTAAGGTAATTACAAATACATGATGTTTCACCACTAAATACTTCAGTATGCATGTCTGAAAAATTAAGGACATTTTCTTTAGTAACTACCAAGTTATTAAAACAGTTGGCAAAATTCATAATGTGAATTAGTGCATTTTAAAAGATTGTGGACTCCTTGAAAGGCAGGGATAGTGGCTCCTACTATTCTTTATATCAATGATTGACACAGATATGTGTATATGTGCTCAGCGCATCCCTGTGAATTGCCTAGTCGTTTAATTGCTTCATACAGTTTTATTGTATTTGCTCTGTTATTTCCTCTGGAGCACAAAAGTTAAAAAAAAAAAAACCTTCAGTGCTGCTCTTGTCCCCTCATTCCTGCCCCTCCCCAAATCATGAAAAGAGAAAAGAATGGAGGGAAATTAAATTCCTCTCCCTCTGTAAAATTCATACAGGTTCCCCCTTCCCCATGGCACCCTGAATCTTTCTGTAGGCAAGTTAATAACTCTCTTTTCCCACTGGCAAAAATCACTGACTTTTCATGAACTGTGGTAGTCAATGTTTGTTAGATACTTTGTGATTCATAGGTGGAAGTTGCAATATACACCCGGAGCTCTCTTAATCACACAGTTGAAATGAATTGTGTTAGTAATAATTAAAATAGTTACTATATCAACTCTAGCAGCAGCAGTTCAAAGACAAGTCATATTAACCACTAGCCCCAGTCTTTCCCCACCTTTCCCGTAGAGGATATCTTTATCTCTTTCCTTTAGGGTTTTTTAAAAATTCTTTCATCATTTTGGAAAATACTGAGTAATTCTCTGCATACTAGAGATATGGCTTCCTTGAATTTTATCAGATGTGATCAGTTTATGGTCCATTTGTGGCTTTGCCTGTTTTTTATTTGTTTGTTTGTTTGTTTTTTTTAAGAAATACATGATTTAATCATATCATTCTCCTCTGGGGGAACTCAGGCCAAAATAATGCTATTGGAAAGATCAGACCCCTCAAAATGCTTCACAACGTGAAAAAATGCATCTAATTATTTAATAACATCTTTCATCAGCATTTCCCTCAATTCATTCTTCCTTGATTGTGTTCTCCCATGTATTAGAGATTAAATCTTGAGTCAAATATTTAATCTTGGATGAAACATCACATTTAGAAATAGCATGGGTTCCATCATGCCTAGACAAGCACTGTGCAGCTCTGATTCCCATGCTGGTGGTTATTGACAGGACTGCTGTCACTCTTTGCTATTATGGGCTCCATTAATGCTGCCAGGAAAAAGGGACTCTGGCATTTTGGCAGTTGTTCTTTGCCAGGCTCTAAACTTTCTTCTAAGCTTTACAAGTTGGCTACACAGAGATTTTAAGAGTGCTATTTGACATCTCGGCTGTTGAATTAGTCATAATTGAAAAATACACTAAGCTGTCTTTGTGTTGTCGTTTTTTTTTTTTTTTCCTGGTTTAGCTTTTTCTGAGCAGGAGATATGTATTTCACATTTGTCAAAGTTTGATGCAAATTAATATGTTCACATTTGATAGCATTGATCACCTTAAGTGCATTTCTGGATTTGATGATCATCATAACACTAAAGTTGAGCAAGAACTAATAGGTCCATTTTACAGATAAGCATGTTAATAATATTTCAATTTTAGTTTCCTAAGATCGCAAAGGCCAAGAAGAGAGCCCAGCTCTCTTGAACTATAGCCAAGTATAATGTGCTATCTCATAATCTAACTTGTTTATCCTATTAATGAGAATCTGATGAAGGGCACTTAACCACAAGCCAGGAGACTAGGTTCTAGAGTAAGTTGTAAGAATTGAATGAATAAATAGCAACAAGTATAATTTAGAGAAGATTGTGTAGTAGCCTTTATTCATAAGATAGTACAATTGAATGGACCTGTATTTCTATTCTACTGTTTATGTATTTCTAGTATTTATGTCCGCATGTTAATCAAGGTCTCCACCAAGTAAATATTGGCCAATTATGGGTCATAAGTCACAAATGAGGCTTTCTACCCAAAGCCTACAACAGAAAGAATGAATTCAGTGAATGTGAGTACATGCATATGTCCGTTTTCCTTTCTGAAATAGTTTGAGGATCTTAATTTTTTACCAAAAGTTACCCTTGGATTATCTGTGACATATTTTATATGCCAAGGATATTGAATCAATAATTAAGTGAAAATGAGTCCTGCCATGTAATGATTATTGAAAAAGAACTACCTTGAGTGTTTCTGAATAGTGTGAATGAGACACTGACTTTTGGACAGTCTTCCCAACACTAACCATATGGCAAATTTGTAAGCAGAGGTAAGTGATTGTTCTAGTGAGAAATAAGAACACCCAAAGGAGATAGATATCTGTGTATAACAGTGTCAGGAATCTCTCCCTGAAAATGTACCAGGTAGTCTCTTTATGATACTGCCACCTTTCCTTCCTCTTTCCTTCCATCAACCTCCCTTTTGCCCACTATCTTCTCTGGTTACACTTGCTTTAACCAGAACTACAACTACTGACTCAAATGGAAAATATGCAGAACCGTTGCCCAGAAAGCAGGCATGTGGCAGAATCCTCTTGGACGCCAGTGGTGTCATTCAGTGCTAATGATAGCTTGCAAGGGCCATCAGTCATTTTGGGGAATACCCATGTCAGAGGATACAGGGATTTCAAAAGCAAAGGGGTAAATGCACACCATTGGAAATGTGCAAATCAATAGTTGTCAGTTTCCAGAAATGAACTTGGTATTAGACAATGTAAAAATATTCTAAGATGGCAGTAACAGTAAGAGTATTCTGAATTTGAATAGCACTTTTCCCCTTGTCAGTGTACTTTCCCATCTGTTATCTCATTTAATCCTCACAACAGTCCTATAAAGTAGGCATGGCAAGGAGGTATTATCACCCCCTATTTGACCCATGAGAAAACCCAAGTGAAATGACAAGTTAATAACAGAATCTAGACTAGAATTTAGGGCATCTGAGTCTGACTATTTCTCCAGCCACTCAGCCATGCCTGTCTTCCTTCAAATACAGCAGCTTCAGCCTCAGCATATTAGATAATTTTACATGGAGAGAGTGAATATCTGTTGTAAAAGATTTTTATTTTATTTTTCGTAGCTTTATTTATTTGGAAAAATTTCAAACCCATGGGAAAATTGCAAGAAAATTGCAATGAACATCTATATATCTTTTATCTAGATTCAGTAATTGTTAACATTGTGTCACATTTGTATCCTCTTTATGTATACAAATGTGCCTATATATATCTATGTTTTCATTTCTGAACCATAGGAGAGTCACCTCCAGATATGATACCTCTCCCCTAAATAATTTAGCGTGTCATGTAAGAATAAGGACCTTCTCCTACATAGCTAGATTACAATGATCATATTTGGTAAATTTAACTTTGATACAATGCTATATCTTAATGCATATTCTATATTCAAATTTCCCCATTTGTCCCAATAATGTCCTTTATAGTATTTTTCTGATTCAGAATCTAGTAGATTATGCATTGCATTTATTTATCATGTCTTTATCCTTTAATCTAGAACAGTTCCCTAGCCTTTTTAATTCTAATTTATTTAAAATTGATTTCATGACATTGACATCTTTGAAGCAACTAGGCCAATTGTTTTGTAGAATTACCTTCAATTTGAATTTGTCTGATTGTTTCCTCATGATTAGATTCATATTGCACATTTTTAACCAGAATACTAGTTACATGATTCTTTTGTCCTTCTCTGTGCCTAACTTCAAAAGATACGTGATTTATCTTTGTCTCATTATTAATTATTCTGAGTTTGATCTTTTGTTTGAGGAAGTATCTGACAGATTAATCCATTTTAAAGGCATCTTTGACTATTTTTAATTAAATAATCTGTTGGGTGATACCTTAAGACAATTTGAATACCCCGTTCCACAAAACTTTTCATTTATGATCCTTTTCTGAATCATCTATTACAATTGTGGTTGCCAGTAGGTAATTTTTAAGTCCTTCTGCATGCGTTAGTTGGTATTCTTACATAAAAAGGAGCTCTCCCCTCTTTTATTAGTATTACTATGGACTCATAGACTCTATTTTCATCCAATTCTGTCTATTTTGAAGTGCACAAATCTTCAATGTACATATCAGTGAATTATTTCATTATAATTTTAATCATATTTAAGTGTCTATTTCATGGCATCTAGAATATTCACTTTTTTGTTTAACCATCACCCCCATCCATCTGCAAAACGTTTTCATCTTCCCAAACTAAAATTACATACCCATTAAACAATAGCTCTCCATTTCCCCCTACCATACAACTGAAGCTATTTATGCATTAGATAATAACTCCCTATTCTCCCTCCCGCCGGCCCCTGGCAACCGCATTCTACTTTCTGTCTCTACAAATTGGACTATTCTAGGTACTTCATATAAGTGGAATCATAAAATATACATTCTTTTGTGACTGGCTTATTTCAGTTTGCATAGTGTCTTCAAGATCCATGCATGTTACAGCATGAGTCAGAATTTCCTTTCTTTTTAAGACTGAATAATATTCCATTGTCTGAATATATCTCATTTTACTTATCCTTTCATCCTTATATGGACATTTGAGTTGCTTCCACTTTTGGCTTCTATGACTATTGGTGTGCAACTATCTGTTTGAGTCCCTGTTTTTAATTCTTTTTGGTATATGCCTAAAAGGAGAATTACTGGATCATATAGTACTTATATATTTAATTTTATTTTTTTGAAGTACTGCCATACCATTTTCCATAGTGGCTATACCATTTTACATTCCCACCAGTGATGTGCAAGGTTTCCAATTTCTCTACATCCTTGATACACATTTTTTTCTGTTTTTAAAAAATATTTGTTATACATAATAGTTATCCTAATGGATATGAAATGGTGTCTCATGGTTTTGATTTATGTTTCTCTGATGATTAGTGATGTTGAGCATCTTTTCATGTGCTTATTGTCCATTTGTATATTTTTTAAAAAATTTCTACTCAAGTCCTTTGCCCATTTAAAAATTGTGTTTTGTTGTCGTTGTTGAGTTGTAGGAGTTCTTTATATATTTTGGATATTAATCCCTTATCAGATATATGATTTACAAATATTTCTTTCTATTCTGTGGGTTATCTTTTCACTCTATTGATAGTATACTTAGACACACAAAAGTTTTAAATTTTGATGAAATCCAATTTATCTGTTTTTCCTTTTGTTGCCTGTGCTTTCTGTACTCAATAAATCATGGTCAAATTCAATGTCATGAATTTTTCCCCTATGTTTTCTTGTAAGAGTTTTATAGTTCTTTCTCTTTGGTTTAAATTTTGGATCAATTTTGAGTTAATTTTTATATATGCTGTAAGGTAAAGGTACAACTTCATTTTTTTACATGTGGACATCCAGTTTTCCCTACGTCAGTTGTTCAAAAGACTGTCTTTTCCCCATTGAATGGCCTTGGCACCCTTATCAAAAATCATTTGACTATATATGTAAAGTTTTATTTCTGGGCTATTTTATTCCATTGGTTTGAATTCTCATTACCTGACTTTTTATACTAGTACCATACTGTTTTTGTTACTTGAGATTTGTAGTAACTTTTAAAATCAGAAAGTGTGAGGCCTTCAAATTTAATTTTTGTTTAAGATTGCTTTGGCTATTCAGGATTCCTCAAGATTCCATATGAGGTTTTAGGAATGATTTATTTGGAAAAATTCATTGGGATTTTGGTAGAGATTTCACTGGACCTTGTAGATTGTTTCGAGTGCTACTGCCATATTAACAATATTAAATCTTCTAATCATGAATGCAGGATGTCTTTCTATTTATTTGTGTATTTAATTTCTTTTAGCAACATATGTACTTTTCAGTGCATAAGTCTTTTGTCAAGTTTATTTCCAAGCATTTTCCTATTTTTGATGCTATTGGAAATGGAATTGTTTTCTTAATTTCCTTTTTGGGTTATTCATCATTAATATGTATAAACACAATTGATTTTCATCCAGTTTGGTGAATGTTTACATATAAATTCACCCATGTATTCAACACATCAAGATTAGAACTTTTCCATCATCCCAGAAAATTCTTTCATGAACCTTTCAAGTTAAAACTCCCTAAGCACTATTGTGATTTCTCTTACCAAAGATTTAATTGGCAAGTTATTGAACTTCCATAACAGATACAAACAGTATACACCCTATTGCTACTTTTTTAATAAATGGAAGTTTATTAGGTGCCCACATTTTGTTAAGTAAGCATGCCAAGAATACACAGAAATATGACACAGAGTCCCTGCCTTCAAGGAACTTAAGATTTAATAAGAGAAAGAATTTACCACCACTTGAAATGGTAGCATATGGCAGATGCTAACTAAACTGGTTGAATAGCGTTAGGTCAATCACATGGCTCTTGTGGTCCTTGAACATTACCTCTAAGAGGTGAGGTGAGAAGGATAAGAGGTTTTGTCAGGTAATGAGAAGAAAGTGTGCAAGCACATGGACACGCTGGGTGTCAGTTTTACTGCAGTGTAGCTAGGTATCTTTCAGTCCATTGGTGGACAAGCAGGAGTATGCTGTGTTCATGTTTTTGAGATGCATTCATATTATCTCTGGATCAGCAATTCATTATCTTACTGCTGAAGAGGTTCTGTTGCATGAATATGCCAAAATTTGTTTATCCATTTTCTTGTTAATGGGCATTTGGGTTATTTCCAGGTTTTTGCTTCTGTAAATAAAGCTAATATCAACATTCTTGTTCAGGTTTTTGGTAAACACATGGACTCATTTTTCTTGGGTAAATACCTAGGAGTAGAATAACTAGGTCATATAAGTGTATGTTCAACTTTAAAAGAAACTGCCAAATCATTTTTCAATGTGGTTGTCAGATCTTGGTGTTATAATTCTTTTTCACTTTGTCCTTTCTGGTGTGTGTCGGGGTATCTCATGGTGGTTTGAATTTGCATTTCCCTGACTGCAGATGATATTGAGCACCTCTTCATAGGCTCATCGGCCATTCAGGTATCTTCTTTCGGGACTGCCTTTTGAGAACTTTTGACCAGTTTTTAAAATTGTTTTTCTCACTGAGTTTTAGGATTTCTTTATACTTTCTGGATGAGAGAAAAATAAAGAGAGATTGAAATTGGGTATTTCTACCCAGTTTATGGCTTGCCTTTTCACTGTCTCAATCATGTTTTTTGATGAACAGAAGTTTTGAAATTTGATAAAGTCCATATTATTCTTTTTCAGTGCTTGCTAAATTAGGCCTGTGGGAGCCTCTTCAAGCTGACTTCTGTATTCTTTTGAAATATCTCCCTCAGTTTTCTTAATATTTCCTTACTATCTGGCGTACAGTATTCCAGATTTGCTATGTACTTTCCCTTTCCCAGCCCTGAAAGGAGAGCTAGTTTATTTTAGTGGGGGATGGCGTTTTTAAACCATGGTCTTCAGGCATCACTTGTGCTCATTGCTACTGGGGTATCATTGATTTTAGACATTTTCGGTAAATGAGTTCATACCAATGCCTCTAATTCCAGTCAAAACCACAAGTTTCATTCTCTCTTTCCCCTTTTTCATATTTGTACCCTCCACCTGAAGTGTGAACACTGATTCCCTAAAGCATTAATATATATTTACTTTTTCACTCCTGTAGTACAATCAAAACAGTTTTGGAATTATTATACCCATACTACTATCCACAGTCAATCTTATAATTAAAGTTCAAATTTTCTATGCAGTTAATTTTGCCCTTTTATGGAAACAATTTCATGTGTTACTGCCTCATTATTCCTTTGTTACATTTTTCAAAAATGAATATATAATAACATTTTTTTCTTTTTTCACATTTTTCCTTCTTTCATAAAAGATAGTATATTATATATGCATTCTCTTTTGTACTTTTTTTCCTCTTGACAATATATCCAGAAAAATTACTCCATATCAGTTCATAAAAACTTCATTCTTTTTAAAATTTAACTTTGAAATAATTATAGATTCACAGAAGTTTGCAAAGAATGTATAGGAAAGCCCTGTGGACCCTTCCCCAGCCTCTCCAATGTTAATATCTTATAAAACTGCAGTTCAGCATCAGTACCAAGGAGTTTGACACTGGTACAATCCACAGAGCTTATTCAGATTTCACCAGTTATACATATATTTATTTGTATTTGCGTGTGTTCAGGTTTTTGAAGTTTTATCACATTATATATAGACTTGCATAGCCACCACTACAATTAAGATACTGAATCGTAATATCAGAGGACTCTCTGGAGGATGTGGAGACAAGTGAGCCCTTGTGCCATTGGTGGGAATGTAAACTGGCACAGACATTATGAAAAATAGTATGGAGTTTTCTCAAAAATTAAAAGTAGAAGTACCATATGATCAGCAATTCTACTTCTGAGTATATATCCAAAGGAAATGAAATTACTGTCTCAAAGAGCTACCTACTCCTCCATGTTCATTGCAGCATTAGTCACAATATCCAAAACATGAAAAGAACAAGTATCTGTCAATGGATGAATGGACAGAAAAAACTGGCATATATACATATGCAATGGAATATTATTCAGCCATAAAAAGAAGGAATTATTACCATTTGCAAAAACGTGGGTGACCCTTGAGGGCATAATGCTAAATGAAATAACTCAGACAATGAAAGGAAAATACCATATGATATTACTTATATGTGGAATCTGAAAAACCTGAATTCATAGAAACAGAGTAGAGTGATGGTTGCTGGGGTAGGGTCGAGTAGGGAAATGGAGAGATGTTGGTCAAAGGGTACAAATTTTGAGATATAAGATGAATAAGGTGTAGGTATCTAATGTACAGCATGGCGACTATAGTTAATAATAGTGTATTATATATTTGAAAGTTTTTAAGAGATTAGATCTTAAATGGTCTCACTACACACACATGTTAACTATGTGAGGTGATAATGGTGTTAAGACATTGTGGTAATCATTTCACAGTATATATGTATATCAAATCATCACATTGTACACTTTTTTCATTGAAATATAGTTCATTTACAATGTTGTGTTAATTTCTGTGGTACAGCATGGTGATATATATATATATATTCCTTTACATGGCCTTTTTCATTATAGGCCATTATAAAGTATTGAATATAGTTCCTTGTGCTATACAGTAGGACCTTGTTGTCTGTCTATTTTATATACAGTTGTTAGTATCTACAAATCCTGAGCTCCCAATTTATCCCTCCCCACCCTTTAAATGGATACAATATTAATATCTCAGTTAAATCTCAATAAAGCCAAAAGATAAAAGACTCCTTCAAATTACCCCTGTATAGACACACATTCGTCCTTTCCCCACTATCCTTAATGCCAGAGAACAACGACTATGCTTTTTGTTTCTATCATTATGTTATCTCACAAATGTTACATGAATGGAATCATACAATATGTATCCTTTTGAGATTGGATTTTTTTTTTTGCTCAGCATAATTTCCTTGAGTTTTATCCAAGTTGTTATGTGTATTAGTAGTTTGTTCTATTTATTGCTGAGCAGTATACTATAGAATATATGTGCTACAGTTTATTTAACTATTCACCCACTGAAGGACATGTGGGTAGTTCCCATTTTTTAGCTATGACCAATAAAGCTGCTCTGAACATTCAAGTACAAAGTACTCATTTTTGCAGCCACAAAAAACTTCATCGTGTGGATTTCTTACATATGGACAATTAGATTGTTTCCCAAAATTTGATATTATAAACAATCCTGCAATGAATAATTTAGTACATGCTCATTTTTGTATTGTTGGAAGTATATCTTTGAGTAAACACCTACAAGTAGGAGTTTTGTTGGGTCAAACGGTAAACGTGTATTTAGCTTTTCAGCCATTTCAGTGTTGTGCTGAAGGTGATTCACACTGGTGTTTCAGAATCAATTTTTACATTTTCAGGAATTTTGTGAGCTAGTTGTAAAATACAAATATTAGTAAAAATTAAATCACATAAACTTACCACTTAAAAGTAATATTTTTAAGTAAGACAACAAATACTCTAAACTCACCCCTCTAAATTCATTTAATAACTACATTTTGCAATTAGCTGTGTTCTTTCAGTTATTCATGTTAATTGTAACTATACTGTAGGAAATCTATATAACTGAATACTAATGTGCATCTTTTTCCAATTTTTGTTCAGTGACTTCACTCTGGTAGCTTAAAATTGGCCATGTTGGGACTATTTTCACAAAGGAAATCAGCAAATGCTACACATCAGAGTTTTTCGTTTTGGTTTTGGTTTTTCCCAGGGAACCTGCTGTCAAACATTAACCAGCACACCATTGTGTATTTTGAAATCCCCCTCGAAGGACTAATATCTTTCTACACTTTTACCAGCAATATATGAGTCTCTGTTTCTCCACACCCTCACCAACAGTGTATTGTCAAACTTTGGAAATTTTTCAAGTTGATGGATTAGAAATTTTTTTCTCATTGTAGTTTTGCATTTCTTGTTGTAGCATTTCTCTTATTACAAGTAAACCTGAGCTGCTTTTTTATATTTTAAAGGGAAAACTGTATATGTATTTTTGTGAACTGTTCATATTTAACCCATAATTTTGACCTTTATTTTCCTCTATTTTGAAGAGTACATATCTATATATTAGGGATATTAGCCCTTTTTGTGATACATGTTGCAAGTAACATTTTGAACTAGTTTGTGATTTAAATTTTTGCTTCCTTATGATTTTTTTGCCATGCAGAAAATTTTATATAATCAAATTTTTCAGTATTTTATTGCATCTGGACTTTGAAGCATAGTTAGAAGGACTGTTTAACAATCCTTTCTCATATAATTTTAATTGGGAGCAATAGATCAAACAAGCTCAATTAAATAGATGTTAGGTGCTTATTATTTGCAGGATGCTGTGGTGAATACACAGATCAAAAAGAAAAAGTGCATTCTACACCTCAAGGAATCCATAATTTCACCGGAAACATAGACCTACATATGACTTTTCTGAACCTGCTCTTAACTGTAGCTGACTAGTTTGTTTAAATTTAATCTCAAACCTAAAATAGGCATGTAATACTGCATAGTAGTTCTACTGTATTCCTCTTTAAGCTTACCTTCCCACTTATCAAAATAATCATTTCATATGTTTTCATCTTTCATCCAAGCTTTTCAAGTTTTCTTATATCTGATTATTTTATCTTTTCTCTCATTGAAAAAGTAGCATATGGTTCAAAGCATGAACTTTGAATCTACAATGACTAGGTGTGAAATACACCTGTATGTGAATACCAGCTGCATAACATTGAGCAAGTTTCTTAAGCTTTTTGTGTTTCGGTTTCTTCATTTACAAAATGAAGATAATAATAGTACTTGCGTGATAGTTTTGATTAAGTGTGTCTGATTGTGGGTGGGTGTGGGTGTGGATGTGGGTGTGTAATGCCTGGCAAATAATGTGTGTGTTTGCTATTATCATCATCATCATCATCTAGAAACTCCCTCATCTTCCCATGCCCAAGTCTATAATCCTACCTTTGTATGTATTTATATTCCTTCTCTTTCCTACAGTTTCCAAATGAGGTTATATCCTTCCTTTTATCACAAGCAAATTCTCTCACCTGCTCTTTAGTTCCCATCCTCTTTCTCCTCTTCAAAACTTTGGCTACTTCAGTTATTTTTGCCCTTTTCTACATCATTAATTTTCCCTTCTTTACTCTATCAATCCTAACAACATTAACTTGCTTTCCTACTTCCCAGTCTCTCATTTTACAAAAAGAAACAACCTTTCTTGACCCCACTTCTACTCCAGCTATCTCTCTATTTCTCTGCTATTCATCCTAGTCAAACTCATTGAAAGATTTATCCACATTTACTTTCTTTAATTTATGAGCTTCCATTTACCCTTTAACCCTCTCCCTTCTGTCTTCTTTCTCCAGAACTCAAATGAAAACACTTTTGACACAGTTAACAGCAACTTCCATGATGCAGAATCCATTGGACCTTTCTCTTTTATCATCTTACTTGACCTGAGTAGCATGTGGCTCAATTTACCTCACTATTTTTCTTGAAATAGTCTTTGCATTCAGCAGTATTACTCTCTCTTTCCTTTTGTTTTCTCTACCTCAGTAGCTGCTTTAAATAAATCGTATATGTAGGCTTCTCGTTCTCTACCTTCTAAATGTTAGGATTCTTCAGGACTGAGTGCTTGGTCCTCTTCTCTCGCTTTGCTCTCTAAGTAATTTCATCCAATCCCATGGCTTTAACTATCATTATGTTCCATTGATTCTGAAATAATTTAATCCAGTTTATTCTGCTCCATTGAGTTCCTGCCTCATATCCAACTGCCCAACTGACATTTTCATTTGTTGTCTAATGGATATCTCAAAATGGAAATGTCCCAAATCAAACTTATCTGTCCTCTCCAAACCTGCCTCCTATAGGAGCAGTCTGCATCTTAGCAAAGGGCAGTACTTAGTTACTCATATCAGAAACTTATCACGTTTGATTATTTCTTTTCTCCCACACCCAATTTTTCAGCATGTCCTGACAATTTTATCTCCAAAATATATATTGAATCTGCCTTCTTTTTTTTCACATACATTGCCTTTTCCTTAGTTCCAGTCAGAATCATTTTTTGATTGGACTAGTGCAATAGCTTCCAACCTGCTTTCCATTCAACCATTCCTACCTCTGTATTACCCAACAAGCAGTAAAAGTAATCGTTTTAAAATTTAAATTAAATCATATTACTCTACTGTTTTAAATTCTTAAGTGAATTTTCACTGAATTTGAGGAAAAAGCTATAGTCCTTACTATGTCCCACAAAGCCTAAGCCTTGCTCTCTAGCCTCACCTCATACCATTCACTGTGCTCAATGCCAGTTTTCTTTCAGTTCTTTGAATGTACTTTGGATGAATGCCATTTTATTTCAGTGCCTTTGAACGTTCTATTCTTTTACCTGTAATGCCCTTCTCCATATTCCCCCCAAAACTACATCCTTCCTATCCTTTAGGTCTTAACTTAAATATCATACTCTCAATTAGGACTTTGTTGACCAGCTTATTTGAAATATGACTTTCCCCTTCTTGATCTGTATCATTTTCAATATCAGCCCCTCGTGAATGTCCTTCATATCATTGACTACGACCCTCAATCAGTTTATTTACTTGTTCATTTTTGCCTGCTTCTTCCAGTAGAATGTATGCACCATAAGGTTAAACACTATACCTGTCTTCTTCTCTATTGTATCTGCAGGGCTCAACAAAGTGCCTGGCATATACTAGATACGCAAATATTTTGGATGACTCAATTAATGAATTGATCAAATAACCAAATACTTTTTTTGTGTTAGAGACCTTGGATGCCATGGTAAGGCTTTTGAACTTTATTTTCTTGGTGATAAAATATTGTGGAATCTATGTACAAATTGAGATAAATGCTAAACCACAGGTAAAAGTAAAATGCTATGAGAGAATAGAAAAGGGATTTAATTCTGGTTGGGGGAGAATTAGGAATAGTTAATGAGAGAGGTGACATTTGATTTGAACTTTCAAGGATGGGTAGGATTTGTACATATAGAGATAAATGGGGTAGGTGGATAAGTGCAGGGTATGCTGTAATAAAGGAATGCAATCCAATACAGCTTGGAGAATGAGGCCTGTGGCTTGATTAGTGAAAGATAAATCTGAAGAAAGTAGTTGGAACAGATTGTGGAGAGTATTGAATGCTGAACTGTGACATAGCCTAAGCAGAAAGGGATGTGATAGATTGTCAAATCCTCATTTATGCTTTCTCATGAAATTTCGCTTTAATCTGTCCTTTACGTTACTCATGATCTTTTCCCTGTTTCTAACCCAGGTTACCTATTGCCTGGACTATTCAAACAACCTACTAATTAAACCATCCTTCTCCTTCTCTTTACCTTTTCCCACATCAGCTTAATCTTTCTAATGTGCAGCTCTAGTCATAGCATTTTCTTCTATAAGAAATTTCAGCCATCCCATGTTGGCCATAGGATAAAATCCAAACTCCATAGTGGTGTAGGTGTAGTCCAAGCTCCACTCCTCCTCACTACCTTTACACACACATTAGGCATTTTAACCTACATTTCCAGTTCTTTACCTACCCTTTTCATGAATCTTACCTCACTTCATACTGTCCCCTCTCCACATCCTATACTTTTTTCCTTCTTTCCCTTTGCACATAGTTGCCTTCCCTTAGATTATCTTCTCCCAGCTTCTTTTCTCTCCAGCTGGACATGTATGAATCCTGACCAGCTTTAACATCTTTTCTACCAAGCTTTTTACTGCTTTTCCACCTTCCTAAGTTGTTAGTAATTTCCCTCCTTTGAATCTCCATAACATTTTATCTGTATGTTGCTTGTGAAAAACATTATATTAGCCATTGAGGATACAGATATGAATAAGACACAGCCTTACAGTATTATTTATACTCTGCTACATTTTAGAGATCAAGAATGTAGGATGCTGTGTGATACAACTCATTGTAGTCAACTGGCCTAGTTTGATTAACTCTCCAAAGACTGTAGAATAAACCTCCCTCCTGGACTCTGTGGAAAATAGGCTATACAAAGACCATTCATTGAAGAAACTAGACTGTATATCATCTCTATACCACTAATAGCACTGTGGAAATCTCTTAGATTTTCTGTTCTTCTCCTTTTACTGGGGGTATTGTGGAAGAGAAAGTGTCTATCACCAACATTTATTGAATACATCCTATGTGTCATTTAATCCTCAAAACAATCCTATAAAATAGATCTGTTATGTTCATTTTATATATAAGGTAACTGAAGCATAGACTGACTGAATAAGTTAGAATTCAAATTTAGTCTAGGAAGTTCAGATTAAAATCCATACAATCTGGCCCCATAATATCCATTACTTAACCACTGTGCTATACTACATAGCTACCACTATTTAGCAGAAATAAATATATCAGTTCACTGAGGAGGCAAATCTCTTCAGACTTCTGAGGAAAACTTGTTACATTGGTCTCTTTGTAAGAAAACACTGCTCTTTTATGGTACCCTAAGACAATCATTCCTTATGCAAATATATTTCCAAGGAAGTGACTTGGCATCTTTTGTCATCTAAATCCTTTTGTCATCCTACATCCTACAGTCAACCAATGTGGCTCAACCCTATAAGGAATAGTAGAAAAAAATATGGTTATATAAAAATATTGAGCAATATCAGGAGCAATGCATTGAATGGGTTAAATTTTTTTTGAATAAGTGCTGTAGAGTTTGAAAAGAAACCCAAATAGGAACACTTCTCATCTTTTCCCATACCTGATGGAGTAGATCCTTCTTCACTGAATAGCATATTGGAGCTATGCAAATGTACTAAATGTAAGATATGCTGGATTTATTTGTAAGGTCTCTCCTAGATAGCAGCGATACATAACCTGGAGGGCTGGCTGAGCCGAGGCTATGAACATTCCTGGAGAATCAGCTTGAGGCATCAGAAGACAACAAAGACCACAGCAGTGACTGACTACCTACTATGAGTTACACATTATTTACTTACTATGGAATTATACAATATATGGTCCATTGTGGCTAGCTTTCTTCACTTAGTATACTGTTTTTGATGGCCATCCATATTGTAGCATGCATCAGTACTTTGTTCCTCTTCGTGGCTGAATAATATTCCCTCATATGGATATACCAGTTTGTTTATCCATTCATCAATTAATGGACATTTGTGTAGTTTTCATTCTGAACACTATAAATAATACTGCTATGAATATTCATGTACAAAATTTTATGTGGTCATGTTTTTATTTATCTTGGGTATATATCTTAAAGTAGAACTGCTAGGTGAGTCATAAGGTAATGCTAAGTATAACTGAGAAATTTGTCAGATTTTAAAATCCTGCTAGCAATCCATGAGTCTTCCAATTTCTTTACATTCTTACTATCACTTATTATCTGACTTTTTTTTTATTATAGTCATCTTTGTTTGCATATAGTGGTATCTCATTATAGTTTTGTTTTGCATTTCCCTAATGACAAATGGTGTTGAGCATTTTCTCATGTGCTTATTGGCCATTTCTATATCTTCTTTTTTTTTTTTTAACATTTTTTATTGATTTATAATCATTTTACAATGTTGTGTCAAATTCCAGTGTTCAGCACAATTTTCAGTCATACATGGACATATACACACTCATTGTCACATTTTTTTCTCTGTGAGTTATCATAACATTTTGTGTATATTTCCCTGTGCTATACAGTGTAGTCTATTCTACAATTTTGAAATCCCAGTCTATCCCTTCCCACCCTCCACCCCCATGGCAACCACAAGTCTGTATTCTCTGTCTGTGAGTCTATTTCTGTCCTTTATTTACGCTTTGTTTTTGTTTGTTTGTTTGTTTTTGTTCTTGTTTTTTAGATTCCACATATGAGCGATCTCATATGGTATTTTTCTTTCTCTTTCTGGCTTACTTCACTTAGAATGACATTCTCCAGGAGCATCCATGTTGCTGCAAATGGCATTATGTTGTCGGTTTTTATGGCTGAGTAGTATTCCATTGTATAAATATACCACTTCTTCTTTATCCAGTCACCTGTTGATGGACATTTAGGCTGTTTCCACGTTTTGGCTATTGTAAATAGTGCTGCTATGAACATTGGGGTGCAGGTGTCATCCTGAAATAGCATTCCTTCTGGATACAAGCCCAGGAGTGGGATGACTATAGGAGCACCTAAGTACATAAAACAATTACTAACAGAGATAAAAGGGGATATTGATGGGAATACAGTCATTGTCAGAGATTTTAACACCACATTAACATCACTAGATAGATCTTCCAGACACAAAATAAATAAGGCAACAGAGAAATTAAATGATACAATAGAAAAATTAGATTTGGTGGGTATTTTCAGAGCATTACACCCCCCAAAAATAGGATATACATTCTTTTCAAGTGCACATGGAACATTTTCCAGGATTGATCATGTACTTGGGCACAAAAGAAACCTCAACAATTTTAAGAAGATAGAAATTATCTCAAGCATCTTTACTGACCACAATGCCATGAAACTAGAAATCAACTACAGAGAAACAAAGGAGAAAAAAAGGAAAGCATGGAGATTAAACAACATGCTATTAAAAAACCAGTGGGTCAATGATGAAATCAAAGCTGAAATTAAAAAATACCTTGAGACAAATGAAAATGAAACACAACCACACAAAATTTATGGGACGAAGCAAAGGCAGTGCTAAGAGGGAAGTTTATAGCGATACAGGCTTTCCTCAAAAAAGAACAATCTCAAATAAACAATCTAACCCACCAGCTAAAAGAATTAGAAAAAGAAAAGCAAAAAAACCCCACAAGTCAGCAGAAGGAAGGAAATTATAAAGATCAGGGAGGAAATAAGTAAAATAGAGATTAAAGAAACAATAGAAAAAATCAATCAAACCAAAAGCTGGTTTTTTTGAAAGAGTAAATAAAATTGACAAACCTCTGGCCAAACTCACAAAAAAAAAAAAAAAGAGCACAAATAAGCAAAGTAATAAAGGAAAATGGAGAAACTACAACAAATAACACAGAAATACAGAATATCATATGAGAATATTATGAAAAACTATATGGAAGCAAACTGGATAACCTAGAGGAGATGGACAAGTTTCTGGAAACAAGACTGAATCAAGAAGAAACTGACCACTTGAACAAACTGATCACTAGAAATGAAATCGATTTAGCAGAAAAAAATCCTCCCTACAAATAAAAGTCCAGGACCGGACGGCTTCACTGGGGAATTCTACCAAACATACAAAGAAGAACTCACACCAGTCCTTCTCAAACTCTTCCAGAAAATTGAAAAGGAGGGAATACTCTCCCAAACTCATTCTATGAAGCCACCATCACCCTGATACCAAAACCAGGCAAAGACACTACCAAAAAGAATTATAGACCAATATAACTGGTGAACATAGATGCAAACATCCTTACCAAAATATTAGCAAATAGAATCCAACAGCACATTAAAAAGCATTCAGTCCTTCTCAATTAGTATTGTTAGTTGTGGGTTATTTGTAGATGTATTTTAGCAGTTTGAGGAAGATCCCTTATGTTCCTAGTTTGTTGAGTTTTATCACAAAAGAGTGTTAGATCTTGTCAGATGCTTTTTCTGCATCTATTGAGATGATTATGTATTTTTTATTCTTTATTAATACAGTATGAATTGATTTTCAGATGTTAAGTTAAACCTTGCATTTATGGTTATAAATCCTACTTATTTGTGGTGTGTAATTTTTATATATGTTGCTGGATTTGATATTCTTTGTTGAGAATTTTTGTATCTATATTCATAAGGGATATCTTAATCTATAGTTTTCTTTTCTTACGATGACTTTGGTTTTGATATCAGGCTAATAAAAGCCTCAAAAGTTGAGTTTGGAAGTATTTCCTCCTATTCTCTGTTTTCAAAACAGTTTTTGAAGGATTGATATCAGTTCTTTAAATATTTAATACAATTCTCCAAGGAAGCCATCTGGGCCTGTACTTTAATTCAGTTAAACTCAGGAATATATTTTGTATGATTTTAATTTTTTAAAATTTGATTTGTTTTATGGCCTAACATGTAATCTATTCTGGAGATTATTTCATGTATGCTTAAAAAGATTATGTAATCTGTAGTCATTGATTGGACAATTCTATATGTGTCAGTTAGATTGAGTAACTTGATAGTGTGTACATCTTGTATTTTCTTCTGATATTCCAATTGTTTTTATCCATTATTGAGAACAAGATAATGAAAACTCTCCAACTTTATTATGGAATTGTGATTTTTTTTTCAATTATTTCTGGGTTTGTTTTGTTTGTGGCTCTATTGTTAGGTGGATACACTCTTATTGTTATATTTCCATGATGTGTTTTATCATTATAGAATGTTCATCTTTGTCTCTTTTTCAGATATTAATGTAACCACCTCAACTCTTTTATGGCAAACCTTTCAAATGTATTGCTAGTGTTTACATGGTATATCTTTTCACATCATTTTATACTCAGTTTATTTATGTCTTTGAATCTAAGGTGTGTCCCTTATAAACAGCAGATAATTGTATCTTGCAATTTTTTTTTATCCATTCTGAAAATCTCTGCCTTTCACTTTGGGTATTTAGATAATTTACATTTAAGATAATTATTGATTTGATTGGATTAACATTTGTAATCTATTTATTTTCTATCTGTCTTCTATCTTCCTTTGTTCTTTAATTTCCCTTGACTGCTTGCTTTTGTGTTAAATTTTTTTATGTACCATCTTAATTTCTCTGTATATTTTTAATCTAGTTTAAAAAGTTATTTTCTCAGTGGTTCCTCTAGGGATTACAATATTAGTCTTAAAGAATCTCTTTCAGATTAATAGCAATATGATTCCAGGAAAATATACAAACTTCGCAACAATAAAGTTCCATTCCTCTCCTTCCTTGTGCTATTACTGTCATATATATCTCTTTATGATCAACATAATAATACTGCTTTAAGTATTTCTTCATATAATCTTGTCTTTTAAAGAAATATAGAGTTTTATATTAACCTACGTATAACCTTCACTGGTATTCTACATTTCCTCTTGTGGCTCTGAGTCTGGTGTCATTTCCTTTCAGCTTTAAAGGTATTCCTTTAGTATTTTTTACATGGCAGGCTAGCTAGCAGCATGTTTTCTAAGTCTTTGTTAATCTAAGAACATCCTTATTTAGCCTTCATTTTTGAAGGATAGTTTCACTGAATATAGAATTATTTGTGTATGTTTATGTATGTATAATTCTAGCACTTTTAATATTGTCATTCTAGCTTTCATTCTTATGAAGTCAGCATTTATCATATTAATGCTTCCCTATATGTAATGGATTATTTTTTTCCCTTGCCACTCTCAAGATTTTGTCTGTGTTTTTGACTTTTAATGGTTTGTTTGTGGTATATCTAGGTGTGGATTGCTTTGTGTTTTCCCTACTTGGTGCTTGTTGAACTTCTCAGATATATAGATTATGTATTAACTATAGTCACCACGCTGTACATTACACCTCCAGGACTTATTTATTTTATAACTGAAAGTTATACATTTTGATCACCTTCATTCATTTTGTCCATCCACCTCCACCTCTGAAAACCACCATCTATTCTCTGTATCTATGAGTTCATTTTAGTTTTTTTTTTATATTGCACATATAAGTAAGGTAATACAGTATTCACCTTTCTCTGTCTGACTTACTTTACTTTTCACTTAGCATAGTGCCCTTAGGGTCCATCCTTGTTGTTGGAAATGGCAAGATTTCCTTCTTTTCTTTTGCTAAATAATATTCCTTTGTATATTTATAACATATTTTCTTTATCTATTTATCCATCAATGGAAACTTAGGTTGTTTCCATGTCTTAGCTATTGTAAAAATGCTGCAGTGAACATGGGTTTGCAGATATCTTTTTGAGTTAGTTTTTTTGTTTCCTTTGAATAAATACACAGGAGTGGAATTGCTGGATCATATGGTAGTCCTATTTTTAATGTTTTGAGGAATCTCCATACTGTTTTCCATAGTGGACGCACCAATTTACCTTTCTACTAACAGTGCACAAGGATTCCCTTTTCTTCACATGTCATTTGTTGTCTTTTTGATGATAGCCATTGTAATAGGTGTGAGGTGATATGTCATTGTGGTTTAGATCTGCATTCCCCTGATGATTAATGATGTTGATAATCTTTTTGTGTAGGGGACAGTTTTATTGACGGATTTTTTTCCCTATGTATAGGCCGTAGTTTCATGTTTCTTTTCATGTTTTATTTTGTTGTTGTTGTTGAAAATTGAGCATATTAGATAACATATCATAGCAGTTCTGGGTTTTGATCTCTCCTTTACCACTGTGGCTTATTGTAGTTGCTGTTTTGTGTTTCTTTCTTTCTTTGGTGAACTGCCTGAACTAATTCTGTGAAGTCTGTTTTGCAGCAGTTTATGGCCTACGAAATCACTGCTAAGTCTTTCTTTCTTGTTCTTGTTTTTAAGCCTGGTTTCATAGAGGTTCCTCCTGGGTCAGCATAGCTTAGTTGTTTCCCAAAGGTTTATTATAGGTTGTATTTAGAACTTCAAACCCATAAGCCTTTGCTGACGTATCTGTGTATGTGTAGGGAAGCATATTCAAAGTTTAGACTGTGTAGATTTTATTTCCTTCTAGGCCCTTGTACATCTTATCAGAATCTACTTCTGATAAGTATGTACATGTGTGCAGCCTCAAGGTTGTCCATTGTGTATACCTTGCTTTGACCCTCATTTGGGGTATATATGTCCCAACCATGACTGCAGTCTTGAGTTAATAGAACTGTCGATCCTTCTCACTCACCTGCTTGCAAGATTATCACTTCCACTGACAACACTATGAGACGTGAGTTTTGCCAGTGCTCACCTTTCCAAATCAAGTGAGCCCCCAATGACTGTGGCAGAGAAGTTGCCAGTTCTCATGGCCTGACATCCACTGATAAAATCTCTGCTTAGTTATGTAGGGTGGAAGGGGAAAGATGTGGTAAGGATAAGAGAAGCCCCACCATAGATCCCTACTTTTCTTATCCAAAGCTCATCAATATTTTTATGAATAAATGTTATATGTCCTATGACCCAGCAATCCCACTTCCGGATATATATCTGGAGGGAATGCTAATTTGAAAAGATACATGCACCCCAATGCTCATAGCAGCACTATTTACAATAGCCAAGACATGGAAACAATCTAAATGTCCATCGATAGATGACTCGATAAAGAAGTTGTGACAAGATACAATAAACCTCCTAGAGGAAAACATAGGCAAAACATTATCTGACATACATTTAAAAAATTTTCTCCTAGAAGAAATAAAAGCAAGAATAAACAAATGGGACCTAATGAAACTTACAAGCTTCTGCACAGCAAAGGAAACCAGAAATAAAACAAGAAGAAAACCTACGGAATGGGAGAAAATTTTTGCAGGTGAAACCGACAAAGGCTTGATCTCCAGAATATATAAGCAGCTCATACGACTCAATAAGAAAAAAACAAACAACCCAATCCAAAAATGGGCAGAAGACCTAAACAAGCAATTCTCCAAGGAAGACATACAAATGATCAAAAAGCACATGAAAAAATGCTCAATATCACTAATTATCAGAGAAATGCAAATCAAAACTATAATGAGGTATCACCTCACACCAGTCAGAATGGCCGTCATTCAAAAATCCACAAATGACAAATGCTGGAGAGGCTGTGGAGAAAGGGGAACCCTCCTACACTGCTGGTGGGAATGCAGTTTGGTGCAGCCACTATGGAAAACAGTGTGGAGATTCCTCAAAAGACTAGGAAGAGACTTACCATATGACCCAGGAATCCCACTCCTGGGCTTGTATCCAGAAGGAACCCTACTTCAGGATGACACCTGCACCCCAATGTTCATAGCAGCACTATTTACAATAGCCAAAACATGGAAACAGCCTAAATGTCCATCAACAGGTGACTGGATAAAGAAGAAGTGGTATATTTATACAATGGAATACTACTCAGCCATAAAAACCGACAACATAATGCCATTTGCAGCAACATGGATGCTCCTGGAGAATGTCATTCTAAGTGAAGTAAGCCAGAAAGAGAAAGAAAAATACCATATGAGATCGCTCATATGTGGAATCTAAAAAACAAGAACAAAAACAAACAAACAAACAAAAACAAAGCGTAAATAAAGGACAGAAATAGACTCACAGACAGAGAATACAGACTTGTGGTTGCCATGGGGGTGGAGGGTGGGAAGGGATAGACTGGGATTTCAAAATTGTAGAATAGACTACACTGTATAGCACAGGGAAATATACACAAAATGTTATGATAACTCACAGAGAAAAAAATGTGACAATGAGTGTGTATATGTCCATGAATAACTGAAAAATTGTGCTGAACACTGGAATTTGACACAACATTGTAAAATGATTATAAATCAATAAAAAATGTTAAAAAAAAAGAAGTTGTGGTATATTTATACAGTGGAATACTACTCAGCCATAAAAATGGCAACTTAATGCCATTTGCAGCAACATGGATGGCCCTGGAGAATGTCATCCTGAGTGAAGTAAGCCAGAAAGGGAACAAAAAACAGGATATGATATCACTCATATGTGGAATCTAAAAAAAAGACAAATGAACTTATATATAAAACAGAAAAAGACTCACAGACATAGAATACAGACTTTTGGTTGCCATGGGGAGAGGGATGGGAAAGGATAAACTGGGAGTTCAAGATTTGCAGATACTGACTGGTACATATATAAAATAGATAAACAAGTTTATACTATATAGCACAGGGAAATATATTCAATATCTTGTAGTAGCTAACAGTGAAA
Organism: Camelus ferus; assembly: GCF_009834535.1. NCBI lineage: Eukaryota > Metazoa > Chordata > Mammalia > Artiodactyla > Camelidae > Camelus > Camelus ferus. The sequence continues at coordinate 70,385,039 of NC_045732.1, read as the reverse complement.
AAGAATATGAAAATGAATATATGTATATTCATGTATGACTGAAGAATTGTGTTGCACACCAGAAATTGACACAACATTGTAACCCAGTTATACCTCAATAAAAAAATGTTATAAGACTTTAGTCAGTTTCCTGATTGCTTGAATTTTTTTTTTGTCAATTTGCCCATAGTTTATAGTTGCTTTTTGAAGATAGGATTTACCGAGCACCTTACTCAGTTGTAGCCATGCCTCTCAGCTTTTTAGGTGAATAAATTCTTACATAGAAGATTGGATAATATAAACAGGGAATAAACTAAAGAAAGAAACAAAACATCCCATAGTCTCAGTGAATAAATAGATGTACAGTATCTGTTCACAGAGTATTTGTTTACTGTACTTTGAATGTTCTTTTTTATTTATTTATTTTTACTGAAGTACAGTCAGTTACAATGTGTCAATTTCTGGTGTACAGCGCAATGTCCCAGTCATGCATATACATACATATACTTATTTTCATATTCTTTTTCATTAAAGCTTATTACAAGATATTGAACGTAGTTCCCTGTGCTATACAGAAGAAACTTTTTAAAATCTATTTTTATATATAGTGGCTAATATTTATAAATCTCAAACTCCCAAATTTAGCCCTTCCCACCCTCTTTCCCTGGTAACCATAAGATTGTTTACTGTGTCTGTAAGTCTCTTTCTGTTTTGTACATGAGTTCATGGTGCCCTTTTTCTTTTTTTAGATTCCACATATGAGTGATATCATATGGTATTTTTCTTTCTCTTTCTGGCTTACTTCACTTAGAATGACAATCTCTAGGTCCATCCATGTTGCTGCAAACGGCATTATTCTTTTTATATGGCTGAGTAGTGTTCCATTGTATAAATATACCACAACTTCTTTATCTAGTCATCTGTTGATGGACATTTAGGTTCTTCCATGTCTTGGTTACTACTGTATATAGTGCTGCTATGAACATTGGGGTGCATGTATCTTTTCGAATTAGAGTTCCCTCCAGATACATACCCAGAATTGGGATTGCTGGATTATATGTTAAGTCTATTTTTAGTTTTTTGAGGAATCTCCTACTGTTTTCCACAGTGGCTGCACCAAACTACATTCCCACCAGCAGTGTAGAAGGGTTCCCTTTTCTCCACACCCTCTCCAGCATTTATCACTCATGGACTTTTGGATGATGGCCATTCTGATTGGTGTGAGGTGATACTTCATTATAGTTTTGATTTACATTTCTCTGATAATTAGTGATATTGAGCATTTTTTCATGTGCCTACTGGCTATTTGTATGTCTTTATTGGAAAATTGCTTGTTTAGGTCTTCTGCCCATTTTTGAATTGGGTTGTTTGTTTGTTTGTTATTAAGTTGTATGAGCTTTTTATATATTCTGGAATTAAGCCTTTGTCAGTCACATTATTTGTAAATATTTTCTCCCATTGCATAGGCTGTCGTTTTGTTTTGCTTATGGTTTCCTTTGCTGTGCAAAAGCTTGTAAGTTTAATTAGGTCCCATTTGTGTATTTTTGCTCTTATTTCTATTGCCCTACGAAAACATTGCTAAGATTTATGTCAGAGAATGTTTTGCCTATGTTTTAAATTGAATGTTCTAATTAGCATAGTATTTTAAATTCATTTATTCATTCAACAAGTCATTTCTTGAGAACCTAATATGTGCCATTTTTAAATCCAGTGTTTCAAGTGACATGATTCACACATCCTCAAAGAACTTAATATTTAGTTAGGAAAACAGACATGCAAGTAAACAAAAATAATACAGTAAGATCATTGAAATGGAAAAAGGGAGAAGGAAAATTAGAAAGTAGCACTAGGGGTTCCCATTGCTTGAAGAAACCCTACAGTGATTTTTTATAAAGCTAATACAAGTACATGTACAGACAAGTACAGAATTAGGCAGGTGCAATGGGAAGGAGGAATCAGCATGAATTATGTTGCGTCTAGAATGATGTCCTGAAAACTGTGAGCTTCAATCCTGTCATGACCCTTCAAGGAGAAGAAACTTGAGTTATGGTAAAAAAGAGGAAAAACATTCCCCATGAGTAATTGAATTCATTTTTATCAGAGGTCTAGTTATCTCTAGACACAAAGTACAATGCTATAGATCGATGAGATTTTCAAATGATTTGGAGTCTAACATCCAATATAATGAGTAGAATTATATTCTCTTCACTTCTCTTTTCTGAAATATATTATAGTTGATTATTGTCAGTGAAGTTGAGCATATGGTCCTAAAATGGCTCTAAATGATTTTATATGTTTTCTGTTTTGTTATTATCCATCTGATACTTTGAATGAGGCAGCATACGGCAGTTAATTTTCTCCTCCAGTCTCTTGTGCACAATATTAAAACAATTCAAAGCAGTGCATATTTCAGCTGTCTTTTATGGATGAATTATACTTCCTGCAGTCTGTACATGGAGACATAGAACAGGCCATGAGACAGATTTCAGCATAAATGTTATTTTGCTTGCTAGGAAGGATTTAGAGAACATATTTAAAATTATGTGAGCTTTTAAGTACAAATCAAATGCTGAAACGTTTCTTTAATTATGGCATGTATAGTAAATCCAAACAAATGTATGCATAGCCTCTAAGGTGCATTTTTATCACGAAGGGACTTTTTAGTTGTTTCAAATGACATTTAAGGGTTTAAAAATATTCAGTTCAGTTATAGATTCTTAAGGTTGAAAGGGCCATTTAAGATTATCCAGTAAACACCTCTACCTGTTGGAAAATCTTCTATAGCAGCCCATTATTCGGTTGTCTATTACTGTCCAGCCAACCTTTGCAAAACAAAGTGACTTAAAACAAGCAGCATATTTTTTTTCTCATGATTCTGTAGGTCACCAATTTGGGGCAAGCTTAGATATACCCTTCTTTTTCTGGTTTCACGTGTTCACTTATGTGACTACAGTCATCTGGTGGGTTTACCATCTAGCAGTGGTCTAATAGGGCTTCACTCATATGTCTGGTGGTTACTACTGGCTGTTGGCTGCATCTGTCTCCATTTGTTCTCATTCTCGAGGTTAGTTCAAACTCCATTAGTCATTGGCTAGGCAGGGTATACCCATAGGAAAATCTGTTCTCTGTTGTTGTTAATGTTCCATTGCAAAAGCAAATCACATGACTAAGCCTAGCTTCCAGGGTGCAGAAAGAGAGTATCTTCTTTCATTATAGTTCAGTTCTGACTCCCTGTAGCTTCCATTCATTGGTTGTAGTTTTTCATCCATTCACACAGCTCTCCAGCCAGCCAGCCAGCCAGCCAGCAAGCAAGCACCTAATAAGCTAAGCATTAAATAGCATAGAAAAATATAGTGAGTAGAAAGATGTGATCCTTGTTGTCACGAAAGCCATTTTTACTATCAGGAGACAAAAAATAAACAAGTAAACAAGTAATTGTATTCTGAAAGAAAAAAAATATGTATATATGCCTTAAAGTAGTATACCATAAAAGCACATGACAGGAGTATCTAAACTAGTCTGAGGGACTTGAAAAGTGACATAAAGCTTAGACAGGTGAAGAGCAAGAGAAAGAGTATTTCAGGCAGAGTAAACAGCATATGCAAAGACTGTGAGGTGGCAAGAACTTTACTTGTAACCCAGTATAGTTGGAGCGAAGTGGAAAATGTACTCAAAATGGAAAGTACTCTTGGAGAAGTAGGCAGCAGACAAGTTGTGTAGAGCCTTGTGAAGTTTTGTTATTTTATTTCTTAGAGTCATAGAGAACAACCAAATTCCTCCTTTATATGATAGCAGTTGAGGATGGTAGTTAAGAGGGTAGGCTCTGGAATCAGATTTTCTAGATTAGAACCCACACTTTGCCATTTACTGTGTGATGTTGGAGATTTTACTGTGTAAAATGCAGATTATAATAGCTACCTTATGAGTTGTTACATGAGTTAAATAGCATAATTTATATAAAGGGCTTAACACAGTCCCCAACGCGTAGTAAATGATGAATAAGTGGTTATTTTATTACTCCTTTTGTTGTCCCTTCACCATATTGGGTCATTATCCTCCAAATATATTCTTAACATCTGGGTTTTAATTGGGCTTCCTGTTTTGACGAGCCACAAGGATTTTTGGATAGGAAGATCTTCCAAAAATCTAATCTGAGTCCTTTATCTATGATACAAAATAAACTCAGTGTCTTGGATTTGCTTCTTTCTGGGTATGAAGAACATGCAGTTAGAACACTATCTTCCAAACCTGGCACAAAGTATCTTTTTATTTATTTCCTGACATGTTTGTGTGTATATGTGTGTGTATATCTCTAATTAATCATAGTCACCAAGTCAATAGCAGTGACTGGAATCTCTTTCTCTGTAATATAGCAGATATACTTTTCTCTCGGCAACAGAGATTGATTTTTTTAATGACCCCAGTCTGTTATGATATGTTATTATTCTTAAAACAATCAGTTTTTAGGTCCAAAAGAAACCTTAAGCTTCATCTAATCTTCTTCATCTCACTCCTTTTTGTGGTGGACAGAGATATGCGCTGCCCAGTCTGCCCTTAAAGGAAAGACTTATTAGTCCATCTGTGGGAGTGCTACAAGCAAACCGTCTCCTCTTGCCACCTGCTTTAGGGTTTCTCTCAGCGACAGAGAGCAGATTTTGCCTATGGGCAATACCCTGCCCATCCAATGACTAATTACAGCAGGGGTAGAGAGGCCCCGCCTTCCAAGCGCAATGTGACATGTGCTGAGAAGCCATGTATACTCCAGAATTCCCTGTGAGGTTAGCCTGAACGGCAGTTTTTCTCAACCTGCACAATCTTGCTTCCTCCCTTTCACTTCAATAGGTGTTGATCCCCAACAAACACTCAGCATGCCCTAATAAACTCCATCTAAGTATGTATTTCCTGTAGAGAATTCAACGTGTAACATCTCTTAACTCCTGTAGTTCACATCTGCTTAAGGACTTGGACCTAGAATTTAGTCTCTTAACTCCAAATCTATGCTCCAGCTAGGCACTCTGACTGGCCATCTTCCTTACTGAATCTTTCTTCACAGGTTCCATTTTCCAGTTTTTAATTTTTTGGTTGCTTTTCTGTATGCCCAGAGAAAAATACAGTCTCCTCCTGGGTTCCAAATTCCATGAGATTTGCCTGGATTTATACTGAGATGTATTTCTATGTCAGGAATGATTTCTGGGTCTGAGAATGGCCCTGCTATACAAACCACCAGCTTTTACATTGCAACTCAGTTCCAGAAGATAGGATCTGAAAACTCTGAAATTGTCATTAATAAAGAGAGAGGCAGACTAATAGGCAGTCGTCAGAAAGATGAGTAGATAATTCACTGGAGTCCACCTCCCTGTGTGTTTTCCACCTCAATTAGCTCAGCCATTATAAATTCCCTCATGTCTCATGTTCTGTATTGTCACCTGGATCCCCCTTAGTGTAATCTTTTCTCAGTGCCACTTATTAAAAATGCTGACTTTCAAAGAGCCCTATAAATTTCTTTAAACATCCCCTGACTCAATAAAAAGGGATGGAATTGAACACTAAGGCTATATTCCATTGTCTGTCTCCCAAGAGTGTTCAGATAAACTGTGAAATAAATCTCTGTGTCCCATCCAGGTCATTTCACTAGCTTTAGTATTATTTACAGCCCTATCCATACAACCCCTGTTTCTTGCCATGAAGTCATCAATGTGTTCTCTTTCTTTTTGTTGCAAACTCACAGGTTCTTTTAAACAGAAAATAGCTAATGCTTCTTATACTGATAATGAAAAAAAAATACTCCCCTGTTTGCCTGTAGACTATTTCTGAAAATAAGATATACTTCAGATATGCAAAGAAGATAATTTTTAATGAAGGGTATGGTTTCTGAACATACTAAGAATGTCAAAGATTCTGAGAAGTTATGTTTACCAAAGGACAAAGTCTGGGAATTTATTCCATGAACAGTAGTTATCTCTGCATAGTGGGGTTACAGATAATTTTTATTTGGCTTAGCTGTATTCTATTAAGCTTATATCACTTTTGTGATAATTTTTATGCAGAAGAACGAAGTAGCAACTACATTCTAGAAAACTAGTGCTACAGTTTCATACACAAACATACACATATATGACTGGTATTATGTCTTATTATAAGAATATGTGTATACATATAACTGGCATTATTCAGCATACTTTGAATATACAGAGACTGAATTGAAGCAAGTGAAATGGAAGTGGTATGCTACACAGTTTCTTATAGTGAGTAGTAGTAGAATGGAAAAACAGTTTTATTCTTCTGACACGTAGCCTAACGTTCTTTTCACAACCCTATTCCAGTTTTAAAGAGAAGTGGAGAAGTTGCCTTAAAGTGCATTTTTCTCAAAACTTCAGGACCCCATTATGTCTCTGAACATACCTATCATTAGGAGTATTCTAACAGCATCACTTATGCAAATAGAATGGAAGAGGATCAATGAACTTGCTAAAAAATCACTCAGAATCAATGCATTTTCCAGAGAAAAAGCATTGATACCCAGTATTCACAGATGCCTTTTTCCTTTATGATGAAGATAAAAGAAGCTTTGACTTTAAGAACTTCATATGTCCCATTCTTAATAAGAGCAATTTTGTTATATTCATGAAGTTCTTTCTCTTTCATCTGTGGACACTTCTGTGAAACAACTTCCCACCTCTAGCTGCCTTCGTGTTCCTCAAAACAGCAGACCTGCAGAAAAGCAGGCCTCAATAGCTTAAAAATTATCCTTCTATTCACTTTAAAAATGTTGGTAAGGAACATAAAACAGAATGTTTAGTGAATGTTAAATAAGCAAGAATTTAGCTCCATAAAGTGTATGTAACTTCTGGGCTGCAAATAAAAATGTCCACAATGCAGCAAAGAAGTGATAAAAGTTATGACTTCTCTTCTTCCTAATTACCCAGCTCACATTCCCTTAATATGCAGTGAAAAATGTCATCTCTCCTGAGCTAAAGGGTGGGTAAATGGTAAATGAGAAGAATTCCCTTTAGAGACAAGATCCTTGATTCCCTATATTTACTTCTCCCGTATTTATCACTTTGAATGGCAAAAATCAGTTTACATGTGTTTTCTCTCCCTGTACCATGAATAAACGAAGGATAGTAAGTAGATTTTAGTTTTTCTTTGAATACTTTCTTTTGATACTTAACACAGTGCCTACTCATAATAGGGACTCAATAAATATTTGTTATATTGTATTCTGAAATCTGTGATAAGCATTTCTTGGTAACCAACACCACTTCCATTTTCCCCAGTATGTGGCAGAGATGGTCTAATTACTCATTGAATTTGCTTCCCTTTTTTTCCTTGGAACATAGAAGATATTCCCAGCCTTCCTTAGTTAGATATGGCCATTTGACTGAATTTCTGGCCAGTGGCATGTGAATGGAAATGATGCAGGTTACTTCCAGATCTGGCACATAGAAACTTCCCATACAATTCTGTCCTCTCAACTCCCCCATCTGCTGGCTAGATGCTGAATCCTAGAGTGACTTTGGAACCCATGTGTTGAAGGTAGCAGAACCTGGGTCTCTGAATAAGTAGGAAAATTATTTTTTGTGCTAAGACATTGAAATTTCTTGTTTTAACTGCTGCTGCATCCTTAATACATGTCTGTAATAATTAATATCAATATGTTATTATAATTGTTAAACATCTGCAAAACTTTAAATTAGGGCTCATACCATTTGTTGGAGTACTATTGAATTTAAAATTTGTTCTGTTAAGTTTAAATTGGGTGAAGTATTCTTTGTATTCTAATTGGTTTAATTTTAGTATGTATCATACAAAAATATATATCATATGAAAATATGTATCATATATCATAATGCTTTGATATCTGGCATATTGTTTTCTGAACAATTCATGGGAAGAAAAATAACCTTCATTCCTTGAGAGGCAGTTTTAACCAGAATTTCCTAGTAGACATTCCTAGATGTCCATGGAAGAGCTATGTGAATAAGTGATCTCTAGCTCTTGTCTGGAAAAGATCTCTCACTTAATCAGAGCTTCCTTAGAGAAGAAATAAACCATAATGGGATGGTTGCAAAAAAAAGAGATAATTATTGAAAAACCTGTCCCAGAGTGAGTGACAGTGTATTTTAGGAGCTTTTTTGTGATTAGCTGGCAGGGACCCTGAAGTGGAGAGCCATCTGTATCAGGCCACAGAAACTACCTGAAGAGGGTCATGTTGTGATGGCAGCAAGCAAACCAACCAAGAGGGAACTCTCACTAGAACAACTTAGAACAACTAAGACTGGCAAAAAGAGAAGGTAGCTAAAAGGAATTGTAACTCCAATTACAAATGACTTAGAGTGGGCTGAGCCAATGCCTAGGGATTTTTAAAAGTTATATATTTTCCTAATAGTATATAAAAGAAAGTCCCAATTAAGTCAAGATGATTAATAATCACTTTGTTTAAATAATAAATCTATGTAACATTTATCTCTAAGTTTTCTATTTCTTTTTAAATTACTCTATGTGATAAATTAATGACAAGTTTAGTTAACCAATATTTGTACTATTGATAATTTGTTTTTTAAAACAAAACATTTTAAATATAAAAATTACATTTTATTTCTCTCTCAATCTTCCACTGTTGCAGCAACCCCAAATATATAATTTGTATTCTATTATCCAAGTTACCATTGATCACTTGCGGGTAAAACTTGGAAATTTTAGGCTTAGTGCCTAAGGGAAAATAAGCTAACTCAATAGGACTGACCTTAGAAATCCAACTCCCCAAGACTGCAAGTATTTTCCCAATTTTGAAAAAAATTTATCTTCAACACTGAGTTCCCCAACCAGGATTCTTAGTCTGAAGCCACGATCGTCCTGCATCTCAAATTTTGAAGTTGATAAAATTTGTCTGCTGTATCTTTTCACCTTCCCTCTTAGTAAGACATCATCTGGGTTGCTTCACACACCACGGCATATTCATATTGTCTAACTTGTCTCCTATTGCCTAAAGGTCCTACCCTATAATAGATGTCCTTTTTCAAAATAATCCTCAACTCCTTCACAAGGTAGTGTGACATGCATAATGTACTCTTTCCTCAAGACTATTTACATTTAATAATACTGTATTATATACATGAAAGTTGCTAAGAGACTAGATCTTAACTGTTCTCACCGAAAAATGAAAAGAAATGATAGTTATGTGACCTAATAGAGGTGTTAGCCAATGCAATGACTGTAATCATTTTACAATATATGTGTATTAAATCAACATGTTTTACACCTAAAACTTACACAATGTTATATGTCAACTGTACTCAGTAAAGCTGGGGAAAAAAAGTATTTACATTTTAACCAAGGATTCTAGAGAGACAATGCCCTTTGAGGTCAAGGAACTTTTGTGTCCCTTTGGCTGCTTAAAATTTTTTCTCATTGATTTATTCTACATGGTATTCACTGACCTTAAATTTATGGTTGCTATTTTTAATCTAATTTGGAAAACTTCCTCCAATATTTCTCCATGTAGTTTTTCTGTCCCTTCACTTTATAAACAATCACACATATATTAGACTGTGTGATACTGCTTCACAGGTCACTAATGATCTGTTCAAATTTTCCAGCTTTTTTCTTCAGTGTCCTTTAGTTATGATAGTTTCTGTTGCTCAGTCTGAAAGTTCATTGTTCTGTGTTTCTTCCGTTTAATTTTCTATTAAGCCCAAGTGAATTTTCAGTCTTTTGAGGTCTAGTTGTATTTCGTTCTTTTTATAGATTTTTTCATTTCTGTCTTCATTATGTTCATGTTTTCATTCAAGTCCTTGATCATATTTGGAATAACTGTTTTGAAGTCTTTGTATGATAAGTCTATCATTCTATCATTTTGAGGTGCATTTCTATTGACTAATTTTGTTTCTAGTTAGTCATGACATATTACTACTAAGTCCAGACCCTTCTACACTCTCTACTGATTGCCCTAGACATTCAATGATATTTCTCCACTCTGTAAGATCAGAACTCAAACATTTTATAACCCTGTGTGAGTTTTGGGAGCTGTTCAGCTTACAGCTCTCTGGTTAGTTGTTCTTTGACTAGCCTTCTAGAGTTTTACCCTATGCGTGTGCAGCCTAGTATTATGACAAAGATAAAAAGAGGGTCCTCTAGCAGATTTGTGGGACTATTTTTCTGAGTAGCTCCATCCTCTCCAGTACTCTGCCTTGCAAATCCTAACCACTTCAGTCCTTCCAAATGTCAATTTCTGTTTCCTCAACTCAGCTAGATTACCATCTTCAGCTTGAGTTCTCTTGCCCTGCTCTGCTGTTCAAAAAATTCCCCCAGGCAGCAAGCCAGGGTATCAAAGTCCTGTGTTGCCTGTTAACCCAATACTTGTAAACAGTTATTCCCTATCTTTTATACACTTCCCTTGTTTTCTGTGGCAAGAGAGTAAGACGAGTACCAGTTACCTCTTCAGGGCCAGAAGCGTATTTCCCAAGGAGCCATTCTGAAAGCTCTCGGTCATACTTCAGTGATGGCTTCCCTCTATGGTTTAGCATAACATCTGGTCTCCTGATAGTCTCAATTTGATCAAAGGGTATTTCAGACAATAACAGTTTCTTATTAGTTGAAATATAGATGAGCTCTAAGTGTCTTATAGTACCTTATTTCTACACAGTCCTTCCCTTGTCCAACCAAACCCATACCATATTGTGAGGTTACACTGAAGTTTTGGCTTTTGAGAAAAGCTTTTGAGAATAAAGCTTCAAATTAGAGGTATATTCTGTTCTCCTCATTGTGTACCTAAACATTTGAGAGAGTTGGTCTTTTGTCTTAAAGATTGTTTGGAGTTCCAGATGGAGAACAGGGCCTTTTAATCCTCTTTTAAAAAGCAAGCCTCAGACCTTTGTGAACTTGAAATTCAGGTCTTATTTTATTCATCTCTCTTTTGCATTATGTACCATTAGTAGTCAGCAAGCAGTAAAATAATTTGGACTTCAGAGGCCTTTGCAAAGAAGTGATCAAACAGGCCAAGATTGTGTTCGTCATTTAGTTTTTTCTTCTCTATACTAGAGGCATTATCTACCACTCACCCCACCTCAATTTAGGAATGAGCTTTATATAAAAGAGCTAATATAGTTAATAACCGTTGTGTTTATATTGTCAAGTTTTGCCATGTCATAGGGGGCCATTACCACAAGTTTTGTACATTTGTTTTTTCCCTTGGCCTATCTGAAATTGTTTTGTTAGGTTTTTGCTCCGTGCTTGTGAAGCATTTAAAAAAATAACATGACTTATCTACAACTACTTAATAGTACCACCACTTAATGTCCCCCCTCCCCCACAGGGAAGTTGAGAGCCAAGATTTAAGACATTTATTCAAGGTCATCCAGCAATCAAGAAATGGAATTAGAACACAAAACCCCATCTTTTGATGAGCCTTCACGCCAAGCTGCTCTTTTCTCCTGAGATTTTTAATGAAAATAATGCAGCCTGCCTCCAACCCCATCATAGCATCCCCAACACCATCATCCCACCCCAAATATCATCATTCCATCCAAGTTGCATGTGAATTACTATACTCCATTAAGCCCCTCATTTCATTGTTTGCAATGTAGTCTCTGTTGATAAACACTATTGTACATGCAAAACATTTTTTACTCATAATAATAATCTCAAATGTTGTTTAAATTTGCAGACATATGTGTGACTGGCCTGGTAATTAGCATTTACTATAAAAGGTTCAGTCTTTAGCTTTTATTTTGCTCACCACATTACTAATGTTTAATGGAAGATTTGCTCAGCTCTTTTTAGCCATCAAAATAAAATTTGAAATAATTTACTAAGTAAATGTTATGGAAATAAATGTGGAAAATAAATTAGATAATAAGGAAACATGAGATAGCAAAAATCTCTCTTTACTACTAAATCATTCTTTACTTTAGAAAATCAGGGAAGTGCATAAAATAGTGGTCTGCCTCATATGGCCTTTCTGCCCTAGTGCTACAAACCATAGGGCTATATAAAATTTCCTTTTGATCTCTCACATAGTAATATGTTTGTTTATCATCTGGTTGTTTGATGTCAAAAGCCTTTTTGTAGCATTTTAGAAAAATGAATGATATCATACTGTGTACTGGGGCTTAGAGAAGATTTAGAGAGTCGTCCTGCAGATGTTCTAAATTTAGATCTGTCTGTTCACAATCCTCCTCTTCTCCATCATTGCCGTTAGTGGTGAGCTGTCACATTTCCAAAGAGATGAGAGACCATTGCCCCAAAGCCTATTAAATGAAATAAAGAGAGACTGGAATAATACAGTGTAATCCTAGCAAGCAACTCTTTTTCTTTTCGGGGAGATCCCAAAAGAAGTAATATTTTCTGACACAAATATTACATTCTGCCAGATCGTGAATTTGATCTGAGTAAATCTGATTTGATTTGAGTAAATACAAATGTTAACAGCTTTTAGGGAATGGAAACAACTTCTTGATGCTTATGTCTCCATTAATTCAATAGTAGGTCTTGTGAATACCACTTAATTTGAGCGACAAACCATACTGTTCCTTTACAGTGTTCATGCTGCTCCCTTTCCCTGAAATAGAAGGGAACCAATACAAAGGGCTCCCTTCCTAATTCCATCCTCAAGCACAAGTTCAAACACTAACATAATTGTCCATTTTTGTCACCGAAGCTTATATAAGGAGTATCTCAATGCGGAATAAGAGTTAGGAAGAGTAGCCCTCCCACCAACTCTGCAACTAAAAAGGTTCTAGTTGGAAATTCACATAGTTTTGAATAGTTCATGACACTAGAAAAGTATGTTATGCTTTCATAGGAAATTGCTGTGCATTCTATAAAACTGTTGACTTGCTAATAATCTGCACTCCTTTAAAAAAATTTATTTCGGAAGTTAAGGAAACATGCATAAAATGTCTTTGGAATGTTTTATCTCATATTTAATATGTATTCTTATTAAAGGTATTTCCCCATTCAAACTGATAAAGTAATTCTGCATATTTGAGTATTTACAACCCAGAAACTTCATTCACCTGTACTAAGGAACAGTGTGGTGTGGTGGTTAACAGCATGGACTCTGGGATCAAACTGCCTGGAGTTAAGTCCCAGTTGTACCACTTATCGGTCCTATGACCTTGGGAAAATCTTGTCACATCTTTTTAATCTCAGTTTCTTTTACTGTAAAGTGGGGATATAGTCATGCTTGCCTCATAGGGTTGTGGTAGCTAGTGAACACATGCAAAGTACTTAGTATGCCTGGCCCATGATAAGCACTACTCAGGTACTCTGATGTTATCTATAAATAGTACCTCATAGCAGAAAAGACCTATCTCACAATCTTCCTTCTACATTACCTTTATTTCAGAATGTTGTTTAAGTGAAGCAACTTCTGGACTGGCGAGAAAGGAATAATGCCCTCCACTCCAATTTACTTTTTCCCTTTATTCTTTAAGGCAAAGGCCAACTTTGTTAAATATTTATTTTCCCATTCTAAATGTTGTGCACTTGAATAAAAAGGACAACCTCAATTTGGTTTCATAATTTCCCAGAAAGTGACCTAAGGTTGGACTGAAACTTTATGTACTTTCAGAAACCTAAAGTAAAATTTTCCTTTTAAATCAAATAGGAAGTAGTTAGCAGTATCTTGCAGAAGTGTTCTAATCATGGTCTTCTTCTATGCACTGAACACATTTTACATGTGTAATGAGATTTGTGTATTAGTGACATCTGCTACTGCTTAATCAGCTCCTAAGAATAATAACAAATAATCACAGAAAATGGATTTAGGAAGTCTGTGTTATAATTAAATCTGTTTACCTCAAGTTTCTTTACATTTTTTCATTCCCTGGGTGTAGGTTCCACTCTATCTCTTGGTACAGTTTTTAATCCCTGCCCAGAGCAGACATTTATCTTCATTTTACATTGCCTCTTCTAGGCCTAAAGCCATTGACTCAGAGTCTTCTAATTTTTACTCATAACCCAACTTATCTTTATCACATTCCTGAGACTATTGAGTTTCTAGAGTTCAGAAGGAAAATATTTCTAGGATCATGGCCAGTTAACTCAGATGATTGGAACATACTAATGAGGTCAAGGCTATGAATTTAATTCTTAAAAGGGCCAGTTAGCTTTATGCTATTCCACAAGGATGGCTCTGACACAGGTGTGGACTCGACCAAAATCTACAACTGAGAGGTTGTAGATTCTTAGGCAGAAAGTCATATTCATTGCTAAAAATAGAAAAAACAAAACTCAGATGCACACCGGACAAGTTCTGGATCGGTAGAGCCAACTTTGTTTATGCAGTGTGACAACTTCAGACCTCTCCAGCCAGTGGTTACAGATGAGGTCACATGAACTGTAGTATCAGTGCCATTCTCACTATCTTATTATTTGTATTTGCGTATTTCAGGATCTCTTGACTCTCTCCCACAAAGTATCACCCAGTTATACAGGAGGATACCCGGATGTGTCTCAAAAACAGTATTTTTTCTTCATCCATTTCAGACCTTTGGTCAGTATCTGTTCCCCAAGAAGACACTTGAAAATTTCACTGCACTGCCATGACATTTTGTGGTACCATGATTCCTTGCTCAGGATGATCTCTTCTTGTGCTTTTCAAAGTAGCAAACTTTGTGAAGAGCCAAAATAATGTGTTTTTTAACTTTTCACTGTATCAGAGCTATTCTGGGTAAAATGGGGGCAGAGTAACTGTATAACTGCAGTCTATAGCATTTTTTCAGTTGGGCCTTGAAGCATTGTTGCTTGTTTTGCTATCTTTCCCCGTTGCTGTTGTAAAGATAGCTCCTTTGTATTCAGTCTGAAGTTTTGCTCTTTGTGGGACTCAGACAATAATCCTTGAGGCTAGATGGGACACCAGACATCGCATGGCCTCTCCATTTCCCTCTATTTTCTCAGGAACCTGTGCAAAAATTGGGCAAAACTCTCTGTCTTTCTTCAGCCCCCATGCAAATTAACTCCAGTAGTTCACCATAATCATCCCAGCTTGCCAGATCTCTAGAAGTGGCCGTAACAAGACTCAAGCTGAGATCTCTCCCACATGTTTAAAGAAGGAAACCTCTTCAGGAATCTGCATGAAGACTTTGTTTTCCCGAGCCAGGCCAGCTTAGAGTAAAATATACTCTCTGGTAGGATTTCAAGGGAACAAGGAAGATATTGATATCCACTTGGGGTCTACACATGCATCTCAGTCTTTCCTCAACTTTTGTCTAGATGCCTGGCCTTACTCCCAGAGATTGTCCCCTTTCACTTTAGTCCATTGATCTTTACCCAGAAGTTTTCCTGGAAGAGGGAACATGCCACACTCTTATCAGTCATCTGTAGCTGAGTGAAAATGAAGACATTAGCAGGTTTTGATAGGAAAAGATCAGTACAGAGTGAAGCCCAAAGAAGGAGTGGAGTATGGATTCCAGAGGGAGAGAAAAAGGTGAAAGACAGTCAGGCTGTCAGTATGAAGAGAAACCTTACTGAGTTCACTGTGAACTCAGTAAGTACTTTGTAAGTACTCACTTAGTAAGTACTTTGATCAAGTACACTGCCTGAAAATCAAATCTCTGACACTTCATTCTCCATCCTACTGTACGAAGAGAAACACCTTTTTTTTCAAATGTTGTTTTGATGCCCTGTAAAAAAAATGGCACTATTTTGTCCCTTTCTCTTGTTCATGGGCATTATACTCATTCTTTCTTTTCCCTTCTCTTATCATATTCTATGGTGATCTCAAAATCATCACCACCAACAAGGGAAAATAGAGCAAAGACCCCCACCATAAACACCATATTGTCCATGAAATCAAACAAGAGAAGCAGAAATAGAAAGGGAACGCAGACTCTAGAGGGAAGCTTCCCAATTTTATTAGCAGATACTTCTTAGGGCCCCAGAGTTTTATTTCCTTTCAGGCTTGTTCTAAGTACGCTGCTTTTTATTTCATGGCTGATCTATGACATTATGGAAGTCAGCTCATTGTAATTCACTTGAGCCGGAGAATCCATCAACCCCAAAGCATGTCAGTCTTAAACCTACAAAGAAATGCTATTCTCCAGAAAAATGTCAGCAGTAGAATGTTTGACCTCTAAAATGACCCACAGCATGGACCCTGAAAATAAGGTGTAACAGTACTCAAGTGGCTGGGACACCCTTGTACCATACGCTCACTAACATATGGTTGTTGACAGTTAATAAGGATGTGTCCAAGCAAATATCAATGTCCACGGATCGCCTTCAGAAGCCATTAAGATTCAGCTTCACCTGGGGAGTTAGGTCTAAAGTGAAGAAGTGCTGGCAGAAATCTTCTTTGATATATATGTGCTTTGAACGCCCTGGCCTAGAATTGGTGAATGGGTAAGAACAGGAGTTACCCAAGCAGCCAAACACGCTGAGGGGCATGTCGCCTCTTAATAAGTCACAGCTGGTAGTTATCAAATCCAAATGGACTTCAGATTCCCACTAGCACAGAGTAATCAATATTTATCAACAAGAAAAGCGATATTCATTACTGCCATTTGAAGGTCATGCATATAAAGCATATATGAGTAATGCTAAAGCTCGGAGCTATTTCCTCTCACAATTTGGTAAATAGTGTGCCTCTGCTTCATTTTGCCACTGCACAATAGCCTGGCTTCTCCCTGAGCTAATGCCTAATTCCCTCTTCTCTCCTGCCCTTTGCTACAATGTATTTCTTATAAATAATAGTGCTCTGCAGAAATAAGCATAAGGGGAGCTTTGGGGACAATGCAGAGTTTTACATCAGAAGATGGAAAAGATTCACAAATACCAAATGGACAACACCCAGCCAGGTAAGATGTTCAACAGAAGCTCTCAGGGTTAGAATAGAAAACAAGCCGACTGTGAGTAGCACTTCCGTGTTCCTGTGATTTACAAGTAGATACGGACAATGGAGATGGCCGGAGGCACTTGGCTTGAACTACTTGGCTTTGAACCTCTCGCTTCTCACTCGCATTGTGCATAGAGTTGCTCTGACTGTCACTGACCTGTCATATCTGCTTTGGTAGTGTACCACTAAAAAGGAAAAGGCAGGATTTGAGAGCCAGTGTTACTCTACTAAAGTGATAAACCACTTAAAAATCTTTTATTACCTGGGAAGAGAATTTAAAGGAAGCAGAATTTTTTTGTAAAGCCACATAATACAAGACAACTTAGGGAACTTAATTACAGGCCTCATAGCCATGCTGCCAGGTAAGCAGGAGTTTATGGCTGCACTTAAGAGAAACAATCAAGTGTTCCAGTCACCCGGAGGGCTTAGCTCAGCTTTCAGGATGCTCTTCCTAAAAAGACAATAGGAAGGCTCCTGCAGTCAGGTTATGGCCTCCCTCCTCCTGAAGGAGCTGAGATTCTCCTCTTACTGGAATGCCTTATGTAGAATACATTCATCCAGTCAGTGGATGTTTATTTAGTGCCTACTATGTTTCAGGGGCTCTTCTAGGTGTTGGGGATTAAAGAAAATAAAGAGCTTGTTCTCATGGAAGTAATGTTCTAGTGGTAGAGGGAGTGAGGCAAAA
The DNA here is from genome assembly GCF_009834535.1 of Camelus ferus. Lineage (NCBI taxonomy): Eukaryota > Metazoa > Chordata > Mammalia > Artiodactyla > Camelidae > Camelus > Camelus ferus. Next base: position 70,367,538 of record NC_045732.1, on the reverse strand, counting down.
ATAAGTAAATACGCAAACAGTTGGTGATAGTGATTAAGAACAAAAATGAAGCAGGGTAAGGGAAAGGAAAGGAAGAGTAATGGCAACAATTTTGTTTTTTTTAGTAATGTGATTTTTAATTTTTTTATTTTTAATACAATTTTAAAGGTTACACTCCATTTACAGTTATTACAAAATATTGGCTGTATTCCCCGTGTTTTACAATACATCCTTGTAGTCTATTTTACACCCAATAATTTGTACCTCTCACTCCTCTACCCCAAAATTGCTCCTCCCTCCCCACTGGTAACCACTAGTTTATTCTCTGTGTGAGTCTGTTTCTTTTTTGTTATATTCACTATGTTGTTAAATTTATTAGATTCCACATATAAGTGATATCATATAGTCTTTATCTTTCCCTGTCTGCCTTATTTAACTTAGCGCAATGCTCTCCAAGTCCATGCACGTTGCTGCAAATGGCAAAATTTTGCTCTTTTTATGGTTGAGTAGTATTCCATTGTGTGTGTGTGTGTGTGTGTGTGTGTGTGTGTGTGTGTGTGTGTATGTGTGTATATATATATATATATACATTCATCCATTCATCTGTTGATGGGCATTTAGGTTGCTTCTGTATCTTGGCAATTGTAAATAATGCTGCTATGAACATTGGGGTACATGTACCTTTTCAAATTAGTGTTTTTGTGGTTTTTGGATATCTGCCCAGGAGTGCAATTGCTGGGTCATAATAGCTGCAATTTTAAATAGGTAGTCAAAGAAGGCCTCTATAATAAGGTAACATTTGATTTTTAACAATGCACATTTATTGAACACCTATCATGTGCCAGCAACGTGAATTGACTCATTCTGTCTTCACCAAAATCCTGTGGAGTAAGACTATTATTCTTGTTTTACAAAGGGTGAGATTGGGCCTGAGAGAAGTTAAATGACTTGACTAAGGAAAAACAGATAGTAACAGAGCTGGGCTTTGAACCTGAGCAGTCTCGCCCCAAATCCTGTGCTTGGAATCACTGTGATACTTGATATTTTGGACTCTATGTAAAAGCAGAGGGATGTGCACACTGTGCCATTGGCCCTGTGAGGTACCAGCAGGATTATGCTAAAAGAAGCAGAGTAAAGGAGATACCTGACAGAGCACAGACTGAGAAGGGGAAATAAAATGATTAACATTCAAGTATTTTCTATGTATAAGCTATTTTACACATACAGTCTTATTTAATCCTTTCCACAAAACTATGAGGTACTGATAAGCATACCTACTTTTCAGGTGAGAAAGTAGAGGTACAGAGTAGCTAAGCAAACTGCCCAGGATCTCATGGCCACAATGAAGCAAGATTATAAATCTGGGTCAGTCTATCACCAAAGTCCATGCTGTTTTCAATATACCATGCTGTCTCCTAAGAGAAAAATAAAGGCAAGGAAATCCAGAGTGAACTACGTGGAGACAAAGTGAGAAGGAAAGAGAGACAGGTAATAATGACTTAGTAGGTTTGGAGGGCCAGAACTGACAGTGGCTTAAGGAACTTTTAATGACATCTTCATCTTCAGCCTCTTCGCCCACACCAAGTTAAGTGGATGCTCCAGAGTTTCTATGATTTGGGGAGTTTAAGGATCGGCATATCTAGTTTCTCCCCAAGACCTGGTATTTTATAAGTGAAGTAGCCCTTGAACAGTGCATCATTTTCTATAACTGCTACTGTCATTGAATCAGGTGCTCCAGGAAAACATGACACGTAAACCTGGTAAAGCCATGAAGGAAAATTTAAGACCCTTTGGATATTTGAGGACTAGCATGTAGTTGTTTGATAACTGTTTTTTTCCTTCAGAAGCACATATAAAGCTGTCAACTTTAATGAAATAACTAGCTATGCCGCGCCTGCCAACCTTTCCCTTTCTAATAGTATAGTAGTAACACTGTTGGAATGTCACAATAATAGGCTGATGGGCAGTGTTAGCAAAGAAAGCCAAATGTAGCAGTGCTTGTCTTATGTCATAGCCTTTGTGTGGTACGGAGAAGCCAGGATGTGGTCAGATCACTTGTGGGATGGGGACAACTCACCCATTCATTATTCTGGACAAGCAGCAAGTCTGCCTCTGACCCCATGCCTGCTCTGCTTGGCTTTGCCGTTCTCTTCACCCCCGTATTCTTTCCCCACATACAAGGACTGTTTTTTGCTGAATATTAGACAAACAAATAAAGCAGCAAAGAGAGTAGCCTGTTCTGTCTTTAACAGGGCCTTACGTGGCTCCCCACAAAGGGTAAGTGAAGGAATCCCTGTGTGGGAGACCAGCCAGCTCTATCATCTGTATTCTTCAGGTAAATCTTTTAAGCCTCCATTTTTTTTAGGTGTCAATTACTATGTCAGTGGCTATTGCTTCCTAAAAACTTTCTAGAACTTTACACATCCTTGAGAACTAGGTGTTTGTGAATTCAGTAGGTGTTGGGAAAATTGGTGTTTTTAAAGGAAAATATAGTTCATATTAGAATATAGCCAGGGGAGCAGAGAATCCGTTGAAATTCACTTTTGGCTCTCTAGAGCCAGGCAGTGGGCTTATAATCCATTGTCTGTTGAAAATGGAACTAGAACTGAAAGTTAAATATAAATAAATTATGAATAAAGTTGATTTTAGGAGATTTTTGGTAAGTACATAGGCTCTGAGAACGTAGAAACCAAGGAATTCTATTCTGGTGTGTATTTTTCAATTTTGCTATGAGGGACATCTGTGGCATCTGCTCTCACCAGTGACCCATCTTTAAAATGGATGCAGTGCCATTTTAACCGTAAATCTTTTGATCAGTGTTTCCAGGAATTTTAATTTCGATTTATAAACAAAGTACAGAAAATTCCAGTTGACTTTTAATGGACTGACATGGTGTGGCTGTAAATCTGGATACTGCTGTCTCTGTACTGCTTTCCCACATTATACCTCCACCCCGAGCCCTGGCCATCTATGCAGTCAGTTTGGAAAGGCCTAGTCTCCCATAAAAGTCTATACCCGGCAAATAACAGTTAATTGAATCACAGTTTCTTCTGCTTTGGGTTGAATTGGTGCCAGGTTTTCTTTCCAAGACACCACTGACCACCTGCTGTCAGCAACGGAAAGGAAATGGGGCAAAGAAATAAGGAGATAGAAAGGTTGTAGGGTAGTCGGGAGAAAAATGTGATTATGGAACATGTTGCACAAATTAAGCAATCTATGGAGAGTAATTTGGCTGGTGAAGTTCTTCAGAGTGTCATGTCAGCTTCAGAATCTGAGAGCTGCCATCCTAACTTGGCTTGTAGTGATTCACATGGGAATGGAGCAGGAGTCCAAGGGTTGGGGAGCCAGTATGGATGGAGGCGAGACAAGGGAAAAACAAAACAAAGTGCTTTGTTTAGAGAAGTCTTCTTAGAGAAATAAAACCATTGTCAACTTCACAAATGGAACATGTATATTCTTAATGGCAGCCACCCAGGAAGAGCCTGGTGCCTAAGTCTAGTATGAAGCTCAAGAGGGCACGTTGCATAGAAGTGGTTGGACAGGAAAAGGGCTCTAGAAATGGGTATCTGCATGTGGCCATCTCTCTCACTGTGCTTCTTGGCCACAGTTTTTAAGTACCTATAAGTTTCTGCCTTTCACTACCTACCTAATTCATTCAGAGGACTTCACATTCTTCATATCTGTACCTTGTTTGGAAGGCTGACTTATATCATTTTGGGAAATAGTGAACTTGAGTTTTTGAAGTTCTTAACACAATCAAAAGACAAATACCCTTCCAGTTTAACCAGAAATAAAGACTATGGTCCAGTTTCCCAAAAATAATGTCTGCGTGCATAAGAAATTTTTAGAAATTTTTAGTATTTCATTTCCATCTGTGCAGAAGAGTAAACAAGGAAACAGAATAAAATTACAATAAAAAATATTTAAATGGGATATAAGGAAGATTTTTTTAGCTATTCTAGTGAAATAGACTACAATGAAACACCCGGATGGAAACTATGTAGATCTTCAAGGGGAGATATAATAATCCTGAGAGACCCAAATAATTTCACAGCAACCTGATGTCAAAGGCCTGGATGAAATGATCTCTCTGAGCATCTATTCTGCAAATGTCCTTCTATTCTGCCCCAGATATTTCCAGAGGAACTATCTTCTAGTTGATCTGGCTGAGTAGATTCCTTGAGGAAAGGGGTGCAGCAAATAATTGAAATTATCTAATTTGATAGCTCTAGAAACGCAGATAGAGATGAGAGAGAGGGAGAAAATTGCTTACTTCAATTTTGAAAGTATTTTTTAAGTGGAATCTTTAAGGCTAGCTCTTGTTGGGAGTTGGGGGGGGGTGCACCTAAGATTCAGAACTTAAAACATACTAGGTATCCAAGACAATGGAAGGGATGGAGTGATACAGATAGAAAGATACGACTCAATGAATCAAACACTTCACTAAGCATGAAACCAGAGCAGAACATTCCCTCAAGGCTAGAGCTGCAGATTTATGAGGAAAGTAGCTTAGATTTGAGGCCCATGGACTATGGAAGGCATGAGCATTCTCCACACTCTTGACACACGGCAGGGAACATTCATACACAAACAGTGCACATATGTAAACCATGGGTCTAGCAGAAAATCAGAATAATTTATTTTAAGGATTAGAGATGAGCCAGACCCCCAGTGGAGAATTATACCAAGAACACAAGAGGACAAGAGGACTTCCAGCTAAATAAAACAGCATCTTACCAAAGGTATAGATCTCTGAGTAATGGCCTATCTTTTTTTCCCCCCTTTCTTCTGAAGAGTTCATTTACATTTGAATTATTAATTCCACTGCAGTGGATTATGTCATTCTGAATTATTTGGTATCTTCTACCATACCATTATTAGTGGGTGAATCTGGACGACTGATATATAAAATCTCATTTGTCAATTTGCCTTGGATTTTCTTAGCCTGGAAAGTTTTACAGACTTTGTTAAATAAAACATTATTGATGCATTAGAAATTTCATACTTTTTGCCAGGAAATTTTTTCTAAATATCTATAGCCTATGGAATTTATCCAGGGATTTGTGGAGAGTTTTCTTGAAAGGAAAATAAAGCCCTAAAAAAGAAAAAAAAATCAGAAAGTTGCCCTCATGGAGCCACTCCTCTTCAGTAATTTCACTCATTTGTTAAGTATTACAAAGGGTAGGCTCTGCTTCCAGGCCCCTGGGCATATTAACATCATATAAATAGGAGAATAGGAGAAGATAATAAAACCACTAAAACTCTGTGTGTGTGTGTGTGTGTGTGTGTGTGTGTGTGTGTGTGTGTGTGTGTGTGTGTGTGTATGAGAGAGAGAGACAGAGAGAAAGTCAGAGACACAGAGGAACAGAGACAAAAATAAAAATAACAAGCATAAACACAGCAGTCACCACATTGCTTTCTGTTATTGCTGCCTGGTCAGGAAAAAGAAGCCTTGCTCAAGAAGATAAATTGTGAGTGGTGATATCCTCCTTTCTTCAAGCAGTATCCCCTATAACCCTAACTTTGATTTTGTGACATTCTCTGCCTCTCCTCAATATGTCATATAGCACAGGTATATTAAAAAGAAAATCAGGTATACGAGTTATGGATCAATAAAGCTATTATTTTTTAAAAAATCAGAATACAGTTAAAACCCCTTACTTTAGTGTTCTTATTAGAATCTTATGACATCTTTTAAGGTAACTCAAAATACCCCGGGTGATGGAAAATTTTGTGGAAGTGTCATTGGACACAGATGAGGCTGTCCTGGCATTTTATGTGACTGATAAGTATTTGTAACAACATTTAGGCATCCCTGAAGTTTGCCATATTTAAAATACTGATGGTTATTTGGCTCCTTCAGAGAAGCAACAAGGGAATTCTTGGTTACCACCACCTTATTAAACTCCTAAACTCTTTTCCCCTACTCTTGTCAGTCTAGTAGATACCAACTGGGTGAATTTTAATTATGGCCAATTGTAATTGCAGCAATTCATTGAATTAATACTTTTCATTACTGCAATGCATGGTATGCTGGCTTAAAAAAAAAAATCATCTGAATGTGAGAGTGGCTACAACCTTTGTTAAATGAATGAAATAATTGGCATTGCATCCAGCCCGCTGTCAACACAAACCCTGGATCTCTAGAGCATGCCACTAACCCCAGAGCTACACTGGCAGCATTTTCATTTTTTTATGGAGAGTCAGATCTCATACCATTTCAAGGAAGTGATTGTGTATATACTTTTTATAAATAGTAATTTATTGCTGAATGGTTGCTGTTATTTGATTGCCATTCCAAATTCCCACAAATTGAGTTTTTACACTCTGCCTACATAAGAAGCATTCATGCCCCTATTTTTAAATAAAATAATTCATCATAAAATTATGGATAATTTAAAATTACATTTGATTAATGGTTGATACTTTTCATTTTCTATTACCTCTTTGATCCTCACAACAAACCAGTGTGGAAAATTATGGAGCACATTTAGTTTAAAAACTATAAGTTGCATATCTAACTGAATAATTAAATCTGAAATTCTGGTCACATGATTTGCAGTCTTATACTCTATGGCAGTCAGTAAGGCTGTCAGAAATATTTCAGTTCTTCTAGCTGTATGGTAGGAATGCACTTTCCTGTCCAGCTGAAATTAAGTGTGGTCAATATGACTTGGTTTGGCCATAGAAATGTTAACAGAAGTGACACATGTCATTTCTTGGTGGAAGCATTTAATTGCCAATGCTTAGCTTCAGCCTTTCAATTATCTTTCTTTGGTGGAAGCACTTTTCAAAATGGATCTTCCTCCAGTTTGAGTCTTTTAGTGATTACCATGGACAGAGCCTCCACTCCATTAACCTACATTGTACGTGAAACCTAAATAAGCTAAATAATAATAAACCTTTGCTGTTTTAAGATAATGGTATTTGGATGATTGTTTATGAGGCACAACTTATGTTAACTTACAGATATACTCTTTCCATGGGAATGACCAGTATATTCTCATTTAAGGATGTCTTCCTGATAGCTTCATGTCTGTTTAAACTTGCTCCTTTGGGGCCAGCACTATTTTTGCATAGCTACATTAGCAACATTTTATGACTGGTCTCAGATTAAAACATTTTGGATTTGGTAGGTGTACTGAAATGAGAGTCAGTGCCCTATTCTCTTTAAGTGTAGTGATGATAGATTAATCACAAATTGAGAGCTTGAAGGAATTTCACAGGTCCAACAATTCTACCTCCGACTTTTAAGCAGTTGCACACTTTCTCTTCTTCCATCGTACATGCTTTGCATCAGCAAGAAAGATATTTGACATGAAGGGGGAGGACTAGGACTAGAAGTAGAAAAGAAATGGCAGTGATCACAGGGCCATGAACTTGAGAACTTTTTGCCCTATTGAACTTAAGTGCACTTAAGATATTACTGATGAAAGAGGAAAAGGGAAGAGAATGTGTAAAATCTGGAGAGGGAGGATGGTTATCTTTAGCACCACTTTAGAACCAGAATTCCCTTCTGTCAATAGAAGTAGATTTCTCTGAATATAATAGATCATTTTTGAGAGTGCAAATGTTAGATACTGTAACCACAGCATTAAAAGAAATTAATAGTCAACTTCTTGCAGCCATAATTCAAGCTTAAATATAGCTTTCCCCTCACCATGTTCAAAAATCCCATCCTCTTTCCTAGATTGATCTTACCAAATCACTCACAAGTGAAAATGCAGTAGAGCCTATAGACTCTTAGAATCATCACCTTTATAAATGGAAAAAGCTTGGAAATTATGTGGTTCAACTCTCTCTCTTAAAGATGGGGAAACTGAGACCCAGAAAGAAGAAACTTGGCTCAGTTCATTTACAACTATCAATATATGCATATGACTTTCAGAGTTTGTATCTATTTAATAAAATCTTAAAAGTATCTCATAAGCAAGTTCCTTACTTTTTTGTAAGTGATTTTGGTAGCCTGAAATGTAAACTAGATCTTCTGTGTATTGGTAAATCATGGTGATGATGATAAATTATTCAAATTAGTTATAAGAGGTTGGTCTTCTGTAAAAATAAAAACCTAAATACCCATCATCTTCACCAAGATTGAAATGGTTTGTTTGTTTGTTTGTTTTTTGCCCCTCACATGTTCACCCATGTGTAAGTAGTCCACAGCTGATATGGTAGATCCATGTTGTCAAGTTTTGAAGGATCCAGACTCCTTTCCTCTTCTGATTCCATTGTCCCCTGTTTCCCTCATCCATAGGGTCAAAGATGATAATCTCAATACTATGGCTATAACAGATAATAATTGCTTCATGATGTGTTACTTTTTTGATAATAATTTATTTCTTCTCGATTTATTCTTCAAGAACATTGCCTAAATTCAAATAGAACATTGCCTAGAACAATTTAACAAAATAATCTTATCAGATTTGTCTCTGGAAAGGAAAGTGCTAAAAGAGGACATGGTAATACATATCTAATAATGCTTGATAATTTGACAGTATGGTAAGGGAGACTTGGAGGAAGCTCACAAAAACTGGACTACAGAAGATAACCTCCCACTCATATATAGGATTAAACCCTTGCTTTGCCCCTAATTTTCTCTCTTCTACTAAAGAAGAAATTACCAAAGTCTTTGTTAATGATCAGTCCCTAAATCAAATTTCAGAATCACATTTTTAAAATTTTACCTCCATCTCTAGAAGTGAGAACTTTCCAAGTACTTCTAATTTCACTTTTCCTTCAGAGTAAGGACTCTTAGTCTGCATGCCCGATGACATTATAGATCATAGGAGCATTTGGTGACCTCAGTCTTTCCAGGACATGCCCAATATTTATTAGGCTCTGGATTTCCCCCTACTCTAGAGACACAAACACCTAGAAATAGGAAGTGATTTACAAGAAAATTTAGCATCAGGAAAAAATAAAATAAACCACAAGGTTAATATGTCAAATCCAATGAAGCAAATAATTCTTAGAAGATTGTTTATTTTCCAAGTTAAAACATAGACTTATAGATTGCTTAGGAAAGCTTAAATCTGTGTTATGGCCAGGAAGAGAGTTCATGGATGGAAATTAATTACTTTTTGGTCCTAGATCTTTGTGAGGTTAATAACTCTTACATAGTTTCTTAAGTAACAGTGTACTTTGTTTTAAGTAAACCTAACATTTGAAAATCCCAATTGGCACAAATGTCAAAATTAGTTCTTAGCTCTATAAAAGGATTCAAGACATGGCCCTCTTGTTGAAGCGTCAGCAAACTATGACCTAAGGACCAAATTTGACCAGCCCTTACTTTTGTAAATAAAGTTTTATTAGACCACAATCATGCCCATTCATTAAATTTAGGGATTATTTATGGTTGTTTTCACGCACACTATGTTGGCAAAATTGTTGCAACAGAAACTCGATGACTGGCAAAGCATGAATTATTTGCTATCTGGCCCTTTATAGAAAAAGTTTGATAACCCCTACTCTGGTGCATTAAAATGTTATTCATGTTGAATGAAATCAATTAGGAAAGTATTCTTAGCCAGGCAAGAAATGATGAATACCTACATTTAGGTGGTGAAAGTTGAAATATGAGTGAATTTGAAACAGATGCTAGTATTATTCAGAAGACAGAAGCAACATGATTTTGTGAAAGAGTTGTATGGATGTTAATACTAAGGAAAAGGGAGGAATATGGTATGACTTCCAAATTTCTGGCCTAGAAAACTACACACATATTAGTACCACGAGATAGGAAGGAGGAAAATTTCAGGGAAATATTTTGGGTTTGGTTTTGGACATGTCGAATATTATATGCTTGTGAGACATCTAGGTGGAAACAATATTTTAAGCAAGCTGAAACATGAGTCTGGAACACAATTAAGAGTTCTGACAATACAAAACATAAAAAATAAAAAAGAGTTCTGAAATACAAACTTGAAGTCGTCAGATATAACTGGAAATTTTGGCCATGGTTTGGAATGAATGATTTAAAAAAAAAATAACTCTATAGCAGAGAGCCAAGGATGAGCATCAGGGTTAACACCCAGTATCTAAAAAATTGCAGAGGGAAGCCCATGAAGAAGAGTGGGAAGACGATGAAAGATATTGCAAAGGAGCTTCCAACTGGTAAGGAGGGAAAAAAGAAGTATTGTGAAAGCCAAGGGAAAATGAAATGTTAAGAGGGCATATCAAATACCTGAAACAGATCAAAAAATCAAGTAATAACATGGCAGAAGATTATTCATTGGGTTTTTAAACGTGGAGGTCATTGGTGACCTTAGTGAACACAGTGACTGGGAAAGAAGGAAAAGGAAACAGTGAATATAAGCCAATAGTTCAAATAATCTTTCTGAAAAGACTGAAACCAGTAACTAGAGGGATTTTTAAATCAGGAGAGTGTTTCTTGAGGATGGGAAAGACTTGAGGGGATGGAGCCTGCAGAGAAGAGGGAGAAGATGAAAAGAAAAACCCGCTGGATCAGTAGGCTGCCATGCAAAGCAAGATCTGTAAACTACAGTCCTACCTTGTAAGTCCCTCAGGTTACTGTCAGCCAGGCTAATCAAAAAAGAACTGACATTTAAACTTTGGATGATAATCACATGTCTGAGAATATCATTCATTAGCCCATGACACTTGCTTTCTCAGATCTGTCTTTCTTTAGAAGGATCAACTAAGAGGAACATGTTTTAACTTCTTTCTCCATCAGACAGGAATCACTGGAAGGTCCAGAGGAAGGCTAGAGAGTAAGTGGGTGTGTGGAGTGTTGAATGGTCCCTTACTTACCTGTGATGGTACTTGAATGCGTAATCAGCTCTATTTTAATACTGTGTTTAGAGAATTAAAATAGTAGTGTTAAATATACTTGGGAGAAACCTGAGCTTGCTTTTCATTGTGGCAGATGGTACAGTTTTGTGAGACTGCAGCAGTACATATTGCCAGATGTGTGGTGGGAAAAAGAAGTATTCTATACAACATGCTAATAGGTACAACTTATTTCAACATCCCCTGAATCTTAAAGACTTTAACCAGATCACCTATTGGTGTGGTTAGAATTAAAGATACAAAAGTAGATAAGGAATCAGTCTAGCATTACTAAGCCTTCTGAGTATATATGCCAAATTTCAGTAGGTCAGTAGATCTGCAGGATACAATGTGCTCATGCTCTATACAGATTCCAGAAGTCACCTTGGAGGTAGTCAGAAAGCTTAGCCCAGTCACTTCCTTTGACTAATATGTTCTGTTGGAGCCCTAAGACATAGTTATGTGATAAACACTTATATGCAATACTTTACTACCTTGTTAGTGGTAAATAGACTTAATGGGGAAATCTACAAAATGCTCCAGAAGTAGCAGATGCCATGAGAGGATTGCAGTGAGTAATGTAAACCAGCTATATGGTTAATAATTTTAGAAAAAGCAATTACCATAAATGCATTTATTCAAAATATCATCAAGGACCTACTACAAGCAAATAATTTCTTTCATAATGGAGCTGAAGACTGAAAAAATCACACTGTTTGATGGGCCTGTGTGACATTAGTGGAAAGTTACTTCTAAAAAACTTGCAAAAAAAAAAGGATGCCTAAAACTTACTTTAATATTCTCATTGAATATTTCTTAAGGGAACAACTGTGAAAGGTTGAGCCAGAGAATTTCTTTCCAATAACTCTGAAGCTACGTCTTTGCCCTCATGCTTAATGCTGATGTCACTAACAAAGTGAAACATGATTTACCACAATCTGTTTTGTCACCTCAACTAGGTTCTGGTTATAACAATGACAGTATATCTCTTCTGCTTCCCTTTTCCTCCCATATAGTAGGCACTAGGTACATACTATTGTGATTAATTTGATTGATTTTTTTAAATGTTAAATACCTCTTTCCTCAGCCAAAATTGAGGGCATATTTTCCAGGCAACACTGATCCATGAGAAAGCATGTACCCACCCTCCCACCACCCTCACCCATAACTCTACACTGAAGAAGTTTAAAGTGTCAGACTATAATAGTTTCCCCTCTGCTGACCACACTCCTCCACTACCCATACCAAACCCCATCTCTTTTTCCATTCTGTGGTAGGACCTAGGATGTATTCAAAAATGTGGTTTCCATTGCTCTGAAGTTATGTCAGCCTTGAAGAGTTCAAGATGTTTCCAGCTGTAGGAAAATTTTCACTTTCTTTTTACAGACTTACTTAATAATCATCTGTTACAGCATAAAAGCTGTAAATGCTTTTGCCCAGCTTTCATGAACATGCTTATCTATTAGTAAATATATATGATCATCTCATACTGGGGATAGGTCCTGAAACAAACTATTTTTTCAATGGAGGAGTCACCTAGTATGTTCAAGGTTAAGTGATATGCCAAACATACGATTATATAAGACATAGACCATGCCTGCTGACCTTGGTTTGATTTTTTTTCTTATTTACATTTGACATTTTTCCAACAAGTACCTTTAATTATACTTTAAATCACTTTAAATCACAGTAACTAATACCTTTTCTAAAGTAATACAGTCTGCCTCACTGGAATTGGAATAGGCCCTTTTTAGTTTAACCTTCTAGAATTCCAAATACCAAAGGTAAGGAGACAAGCCAGGAAACCCCTGATGCAAGTGTTACTGGAGCTCAGTGTGGGGTGAAACGCTTTCAATGCTTTCAACGCTTTACCCCTTGAAAGTACATCACTAATAATTACAAAGGGAACAGAAGCCAAACTCTAGTCCTGATATTTATCGGACAAGTTCATACTGTTCCTGTCACTAGGAGACACTGAAAATCTGTCAGTGGTTTCCAAAGTCTATATAATGGAACCTTTCTTATATGACTTTCTAGACTGTGTGATCAATAAATGTTTGTTGAATAAATGAATAAAATAATGAATCTGGGTTGCCCTCAAGGTCCAGGTTCTGGGGCTGTCTTGTAATTGAGATCTGTTTTATATTGAGGGCTACCTGCTTCTTCAGGAATTGAATCCCACTGGATAGAAACTCCAGCTACTGTAGTATCCAGCCCTCTCCCCTCAGGAATCATATTAGACATAAACTCTCAGTATTTGCCTACTGCCTAACGTTTGCTTGACTTGCAGGTCTTGTGGATGGGATTTCCACCGGGGAAAAAGTTCTACTTGCTACTTACATTTACACTTGGCATTTGGGAATATCAGTGCTGAAATGGAGTAATTATTTTTCTTCCAACTAACTTTTCGTGTCTGTCTTGTCATACTAATGACTTAAGCTTCACTTTCAGGAAAAAATGCAAACCCTATGGTGATTTTTCAACCCCTAAAATAAATTCACACAGGAATATGAAAGTTTAAATACAATCATGGCTAAAACTTAAAAAAAAAATCTTAAACTTAATAAAAAGACTTAGAAAAAAGGAACCAAACACATTTACCCTTTCATTCTCCAGGAAAACATTAGCAAACTGGCCTCCACCACGGCATTCAGTAATTTATATTTAGCAATCACTGAAAAAGCAGGCTGAGAATAAATAATAACAACAATAACTCTACTACTGCTACTCGTACAATTATTAATAAGTTTTGAGGCTTTCCTAGGAGCCAGATACTAAGCTAACTTTTACATTAATTATTACACTTATTCTTTACAATAAATCTGTACAGTATGTAGTAATACTCCACATAAAAGATAAGGAACTAAGGCTCAAAGAGGAACATTAATTTGTTCAGGATCACATAAATATGAAGATTAGAAAGTCATTGCTCAATTCTGACTCTAACAACTGTCTATGTTATTTATGCATTAGTTAGTATTGCCTCAAACATCAATAGGTTGGTAAAAATGTTGCAAATCAAATATTGGACACCCTTCCTAAGCCCAAGATAAATGATTTGAATTGGTTGTAGTGTCCATTACACTGACAGACCATTACACTGATAGCTAAGAGACTAAAATAGTCCTTGAAGCCCAAGTCCGATTCTTTTGCTTTACCATGGGCACCGGTGAATAGGACCCATGTTGCATGCTAGCGCTCTCTCTCCCTCTGCCCCACTCTCTGAGATAATGTAACACAGAATTCTTGTACAACTTACCTGCTGCAAGTCAACTGTTCATATAAAACCATCTTTGCACTCCATACTTAATAGATATGTGTTAGTAAATAAATCTATTATATTATTAAGACTATTCAATGCAGTATTGATGACAATCATCCTATATACCTTCCTGCCCCAAGTTCCGTATTTATATCCAGTGAAATCAGGCTAAAATAAACCAAAATTTAAAAGAGCTTTTGAATAGGCAGCCTCAGTTATATAGAGAGAAATAGCCTTGAAGAAGGATATTCCTAGGCAATGATTATGCCTTGGTGCTGGCGTGAGGAGGAAGGCTAAAAATTAACATTAAGTGAGCCTCATGTATTTTTTGTCCTACTCTGGCAAAGGCTACTTCCATTGTATGCACCAGCTGAATAACTGTACTGCTGCCGATAGTATGTATCCCCCATTTCCCCTAACAGAGGGCCCAGGGCAGTCATCTGTACTTACCCACTCTAGTGACAGCTGGGGATTCTGCTCATGTAGGACTTTGACAGCGGTAGCAGAGTAGCGTGGATTCTGAACAAGAAAAGCCAGCAGCAGACAGATTTCACAACATAAGTATCTAAAGGTTGCAGGATGGAGCAAGAAAACAAAAAATTTGTCAAACCAAAAAATTATCAAGCCAAGCCTTTGTGGCTCTATCAGGAAAGGATGCTCAGAGAGTAAGGCAGAGAAATATCCCTAGGAGAACTTTTAAAGAAAGAGGGTTTAGCAGCCCTTTTGATTGTTTTAGAATGAATTCTGCTAAGCTGCATAAGGCCAGTTTTGTACAACTTAAAGAATTTTATGGACATTTTAAAAATTACAAAATATCTTACATTTCCATGCTGCTGAGTAAGAAGGAGATGGATAACATAATTCAAATGGATGGAGAGAAGAGAGATACTCCTAAATCATTAACATTTGGTTTGGAAATACATTCTGGGATATTCTTTTTCCTTCTGTGGACTCACCTAAGTTTTTGTTCCGACTAACATCTAAAGTAGTTGAAAGTCCCTGGATACACACCAACTGGCATGGGACAGGGAACCTAGAAGTGAGGGCTTAACCTAGAATCTGGGATGTGCCATCTGCTATAGATGAACTAAAGTGATATTAACTGCACAGAGTTAATTTGGGTTTGACTGTACTGCTATGCTCTTGCAATTTCTCTTTCCATAGCCAAAACATAGCATTTAAATTTTATTTGTTTTTGTACTTTCATAATAATGTTGACAGCTGTTTATTTGCTGATTATAAAAGTTACAAATGTTCATTGTAGAAAATTTGCAAAGTATAGGATGATGAAGTATGAAGATGATGGCTGTTAATATTTCAGTACTTCAGGTCAGTTTTCATATATAATTATAAATATAGAGGGATTATGAACTTGAGATCCTACTGTATATTTAATTTTTATCTCTTTTATTCAATATTTTATTATGAACATTCCCCATGTAGTTAAGGATTCTTCACAAGCCAGTTGAATCATGTTTTATGATTTTTTTTTAACACTTGGCTATACCATAATTTATTTAATCATTCTACTCTTTTTGGACATTTAGACTGTGTCTAATTTTTCACCAGAATAATGAATATTATTGTTAATAATGTTTAAACTGTATCTGTGCCTATTTCCTTAAGACAGAGTTCTAGATG
Organism: Camelus ferus; assembly: GCF_009834535.1. Lineage (NCBI taxonomy): Eukaryota > Metazoa > Chordata > Mammalia > Artiodactyla > Camelidae > Camelus > Camelus ferus. Next base: position 70,351,868 of record NC_045732.1, on the reverse strand, counting down.
TGGACATTATTATATCAAAGAGAATACATATTTTTGAGGCACTTGATAATATAAACTTTTTTCCAAAAATATTGTATAGATTTACAACCATCCTGGCAGTATATATAAATGTTCATCTTTCCGTACCCTCCAATGTCTAGAACACACATATACATGTGTATTTTAGGTAGAAAAATAGCATTTCAATTACTGGTGTTTGTATTACTTTAATTTGAGTTAGGATTTTGGTTTATAGGCTATTTGCAGTTTATCTTGAGTTATCTATCCATGTGCTTTGGCAATTTTCCACTTGGATGTTAATCTTTTTGTCATTGACTTATACTATTTATATATATATATCGAAGATATAAACCATTATCTACCATATTTGCTGCAAATTTTATACCAGCTTCTTTGAGGAATAATTTATATAAAATAAAATTAACCAACTTTAAGTATACAGTTTAATGAGTTTTGGCAATGGTCAGTTGTGTAACCATCACAACAATCAAGCTATAGAATATTTTCATCACCCCCCAAAATTCCTTTGTTCCCATTTACAGTCAATCCCCACGACCTATCTAGCCCCAGGCAATCAGTGACCTGCTTTATAGCATTATAGTTTTGCCTTTTCTAGAATTTCATCAAAATGAGAGTATATAGTATATGGTATATTGTGTCTGGCATCTTTCATTTAGCATAATACTTTGAGATTATCCGTGCTACTATACGTATCGGTAGTTCCAGTCATTTTTATATTGCATGGATATACCACAAATTGTTTACGCATTCACTAATTCTTGGACATTTGAGTTTTTTTCCTAGTTTGAAACTATTATTTAAAAAAAGCTGCTGTGAGCATATATCTTTAGTGCCTCTAAATAGAATTGCTTGGCCACATGGTAAGTGCAAGTTTGAAAGAAACACCCAAACTGTTTTCTGAAGTGCTGTACTATCTTGCATTCTCTCAAGCATTACAGTTGCCCGTTGTCAGTGTATGGTATTGTCAATATTTTTAATTTTAGCTATTCTACTGCAGGTGAAGTAGCATCTCAATGTGGTGGTATTTTGCATTTTCTGAATAACTAATGATGCTATTTTTTTCATGTCCTTATTTGCCATTCATACATCATCTTTGTTTTAGTTGAAATATAGTTGATATACAGCATTGTATTAGTCTGAGGTATACAACAGGATTCACCATTTTTATAGCTTATACTCCATTTAAAGTTATTATGAAATACTGGCTGTATTACGTGTGCTGCATAATACCTCCCTGTAGCTTATTTATTTTATGCATAGTAGTTTGTGCCTCTTAATCCTCTACCTCTGTCTTGCAGCTCCCCCTTCCCACTTCCCTCTTCCCACTGGTAACCACCAGCTTGTTCTCTACATCTGAATCTGTTTCTATTTTGTTATATCCATTCATTTGCTGTCTATTTTAAGTTCCACATATGAATGATAATGTACAGTATTTGTCTCTCTGTGTCTAATTTATTTCACTAAGCAAAATACATTCTAAGTCCATCCTTGTCACAGATGGCAGAATTTCATTCTCTCTTATGGCTGAGTAATATTGCATTGTGTTTCCTAGTTTGGAGCTATTATGAACACATACACACACATAATTCTTTATCCATTCACCTGTAATGGACACTTAGGCTACTTCCATATCTTGACAATTGTAAATAATACTTCTTTGAACATTGGGGTACATATATCTTTTCAGATTAGTGTTTTTGTTTTTTTTAATGATGTATGGTTAATTTACAATGTTGTGTTAGTTTCAGCTGTACAGCAAAGTGATTCAGTTATATATATGTGTGTGCATATATATTATATATATTCTTTCTCAGATTCTTTTCCATTATAGGCTACTACAAGATATTGAATATAGATCCCCAAGCTATACAGTAGGTCCTTGTTGTTTATCTCTTTTATATACAGTAATATGTATATGTTAATCCCAAACTCCTAAGTTATCCCCCACACCACTTTCCCCTTTGGTAACCATGTTTGTTTTCTATGTCTGAGTCTGTTTCTGTTTTGTAAATGAGTTCATTTGTGTCATTGCCTTTAGATTCCACTTGTCAGTGATATCATATATTTCTTTCTCTTTCTGACTTATTTCACTTAATATGATAATATCTGGGTCCATCCATGTTGCTGCAAATACATTATTTCATTCTTTTTTAAAGCTGAGTAATATTCCATTGTATGTATGTATATGTATATATATATACACACACACACACACATATACACACACACCACATCTTTATCCATTCATCTGTGATGGACATTTAGGTTTCTTCCATGTCTTAGCTATTGTAAGTAGCTTTGCTATGAACATTGAGGTGCATGTATCTTTTCAAATTAGAGTTTTTCCTGGGTATATGCCCAGGAGTAGAATTGCTCTATCATATGCTAAGTCTATTTTCAGTTTTTTAAGGAACCTCCTTAAAACAGTTTACATTCCCACCAACAGTTTACTAGGGTTCTCTTTTCTCCACATCCCCACCAACACTTGTTATTTGTTGTCTGTTTGATAACAGCGATTCTGACAGATGTGAGGTGATATCTCATTTTGAGATTATGTTAAATAATCCTTTTCAATTTGTCATTTGGATAACCAAAATACATCCATACACATTTCCAAATCCCCATGTAGGGCCTCTATTGTTCCTGGTTGAGAACCACTGAGAGGGGAGATAAGTGAGTATTCAATAAATACCTGTTCATTGATTGTTTCCCCAAACTGGTATGAAAATTCACAATGAGCTGTCAGTAACTTAACTTTCAAGTACCCCTTTGTCAAAATGAGGCGGAACCAATAAATCTGTCTTCAAGTCTACGCAGGTTTATGGTTGTTCTCTTTGAAGAGCATGGTTCAAACCACTCCAGTATTGCATAATTCATATCCTATTACTGACAAAACTTTTTTCCATATCTCTCTGACAGATTGTAAGTAATGCAATGTACAGAGTGCTCCCATGAATTGTGTTCCAAGGCTAAAACTAAATGGCCAAATCGGATGTGAAGCACAGCTACATGGAAGATGTATAGAGTACATTATCACTGGGAATTAACATGGGTCCACTGAACTAATGAACAAAACAAAGTAAAACTGTACAAAAATTTTGAGTTGGTAAACATGAGTGTTTAGTCCAATGGGCCTGAGTTTGCATCCTAGTCTATTATTTACAAGCTCACTAGCTGTGTGCCCTTAGACCAAGTTCCTCACTTGAAAGATGAATGTAATAATACCAGATTCACAGTGTTATTACACAGGGTTTGTGCTGTGGAGAGGTGAATAAGGCACTCACCTTGGGTGCAAAATGTAGGGGGCACCAAAAAAGCCAGTAATCAAAATAAATAATATTTAATGTTCTTTTAAAAATCAAAATTAATGCAAAAATCCATAATGAATGAAATATCAATATTTTAAACTAAAGGCAGGACCCAGTCCTTTACTTAGATGACTTTGCCTCACTCACTTCTCCATAATCTTGGCCTTGGTTGTTGGGGAAGCTAAATGAATGTAGAGTCCTGTCTTTGGCATAGGCCTGCCTGTAATAATTTGTTGTAAGCTGTATGTATGATTGAGGAAACAGCCTTTTAGTCTTACCAAAAACAACAGTTCATAGTTAATAATACTTAAATACAAAGAAACCTAGCACATTCCTTACTCCATTTTAAACTTTTAATTATATAAGTAACACATAAATATATTATAGGTTAGCATCCCTTTAAACCAGAACATTTTCTGAGCATTTACATACATAGATATGTAGCACTAGAAAATATAGTGTTATTTTTGTTTCCTGTTTTTATGAAATTGGTATTCTCCTGTACAAAAACATATATGCAAGTTTGCTTTTGCTTCATTCAGCACTATGCCTCATCAGTACCACATCCTTGTAAATTATTGAATCATGTTCCATAGTATAGATATATTACAGCTTGTTCATTTAGCCCCCAATTGATATAGGGTTTCTAGTCTTTCACAATTACAAATCACTGCAGTGAAAATTTTCATATAAACACATACATGTTTTTCTAGCTTAGCTACTGAGAAATAGAATTGTTGGATTTTATGTTATCATCAAACTAAGTCATTATTTGTCCATCTGATGGTTTTAAAATGGTATCTCATTACTGTTCTTTTTGTATTTTCATATTTGCTTGTTGAGAATGAGCATCTCTTCAAATGTTTATTGGACATTTGTATTTTCTATTCTGTGACCTTTTCATATTTTCTGCCCATGTTTCTGTTGGGGAGTTTGTTCTTTTCTAATTGAATTTCCAGAGTTCTTTATATATTCTGGATACTAATACCTTGTCATGTATATTATGCCTAGACTATTGCTTTTTTGTTTAAACTTGTTTAGAATGTCTTGTCACAGGGTTTTAAATATGATGAAGCTAAATTTAGCAATCATTTTATTGAAGTATTGTACTTTTAAAGAGTTTTTTCCACTAAAAACAACCATACAAATAGTCTCCCATATTGACTTATATTTTATGTAATGGCATTTTATGGTTCATTGTGAAAAATCAATTTGGATTTTTTAATCGCATATAGTATAGATCTTTTTTTTAATTCTTTCAAAACAAGTGGTCAGTTGATCCAACATTATTTATTTAAAATACTTCCTTTACCCTACACTCAATTCTCAGGTATATATGAGTCTGTTTTAGAGCTCCATTATGTTTCATTTATATATTTGTCTATCCCTATACCAGTGCCATATTCTTTTAATTATGAAAACTTTATGTGTTAGTTTGGCCTAAGAGTCAGAGACGTTTTCATAAAGGAAGTTACTCTTGACCAGTTGTTAAAAGGTGCATAGACATTCAACAGCCAATTAAAAAAAAAAGGCTATTCTGTTTAGAAGGAACACATGCTAATACACAAAGGTATGGCATATTTAAGGACTGTCAATTGTGTGGTATCATCAAAGGGTAGTACTTATAGTTCAGGAAGGGTTTTGAGGCCCGAGAAGAAGACTGGGGCCAGGTTATAAGGGGTTTTAATTGTTCTGTTAAAGATTTTGTAGTTATTCTCAAAGCAGGGTAGACCTACTGGAGGCTTTTGAGCAGAGGAATAATATGATCAGCTGTCTTTGGCAGAAGTGTGAGGATGGTTTAAAAGGGAAAGAGCCCATGTAACTGCTGTAGGAGTTCAGGGAAATAAGAGACCTTTGCAAGCTGGATTAGTCAAATAAAGCTTTATAAGGGAACTGTTAAGCTGTGAAGAAATGACAGGATATGGTTAATTTAAGGACAGCACTCTGATCCATGGGTTCAGGAGGAGAAGCCTGTTATATGCTTATTTAATTTACATTTGTACTGCTTTCATCCTATACCCTTTTAAGAGTAAGGTAAATTATAAAATAAAGCCAATACACTGGGTATGGATATCTTCCCATGTAACTTAACTTAGGCCAAGTTTGTCTTCGTTACAAAATGGTACAGTATGTCTCCTTTAAGTAATCAAGCTTTAAAATGTCAAAGATTTTTTATTCACCAAAATAAAGCAGTCCTGAAAGAATTTTTGAAACAACTAAGGACAATCATGCCTCCACTTTAAATGGCAGCTTGGAAACTGGAATGAAGGAAAGAGTAAGTGGGAAAGTAAAGTAGAACTTCAAATTGAAGGTTAAGCAGAAATGGGTTATTTTTCAGGCAGGAAGCAAAAAGGCTGGAGAATTAATGTTTCTGACTTGACTATTTCTTTTTTTCTAATAGACTTTATTCTTTTAGGGCAGTTTCAGGTTCACAGCAGAATTGAGCAGAAAATAAAGAGAGTTCTCACATAGCCCTCCCCACCCACACTTATATACTCCCCTACCCTCAACATCCCTCATCAGTGTGGCATATTTGGTACAATCGATGAACAACATGGGCACATTATTATCAACCAAAGTCCATAGTGTACATTAGGGTTCAGTCTTGATGTTGTACATTCTATGGGCCTTGACAAATGCGTAATGACATGTAGCCACCACTATAGTGTTATACAGAATAGTTTCATTGCCCTAAAAATTCCTTGTGCTCCATCTATTCATCCTTAACTATTTCTGATTTCTAGTACAGAGCAAGAAGGTGTTAATGGGACATTTAAACTTTGAAATGTAATTGGTTAAAAACAGATAATCCAGGATAGATAAGGTCAAAGTTATTTTAAAAATTACTGAAATAACCTGTTGATGGAAGTGGGACAACCAAAGCAAACATTAGAAAGCTTTCACAGACCTCTATATATTTTTCCCACTTTTTCTTTGTGGAATTGCATGGCTGACTTAATTATCTTTAAAATATTTATGATTACAACTAATTTATTAAAGTCATCTTAAAGATAAACATAAATGAACATATAGTGTGGAGTATACTAGTTTTTTTGTTAATTTGTCTATGTCTAAGAAAATCCATGCTGCCATGCTTGCTATTCTAGCCTGATGATTCACCACAAATTACGTAGTGGCAACTTCCTGAAATAAAGGCAGAGTTCAATAGAGAGAAACTCAACTCCTCTTTAGGATCTGTTCTGAAACCTCATCCTCCAAATTATAGGAGAATATCACACCCCTTGTGCCATAATCCCTCTGTGAGTAAACTGCTATTCTGAGCAACTTCTTAAAAATGATTTGATTCTGTATGTTCAAAATATTTTTAAAAGTTCTAGAAAGGAAAAACAAGCGAAATAAGGAGGGCTTGATGGATAGCTCTCTTTAAAAGCCAGTTAATCATAGCAAATTAGCTGGGCAGAAATTAGAGGCTTTAAGCAAGGAGATCACTATTGATATCATTTATTAAAAGAGGGATAGTTTGAAAAGTTCTGGAAATGGATAGTGGTGATAATTGCACATTTTGAATGTACTTAATACCACTGAATTGTACACTTAAATGGTTAATTTCATATTATGTATATTTTACCACAATTACAATTTGTTAAATGTCAGAGAGAGAGAGAGTCAGGGAGGGAGGGAGAGAGAAAGGGGAGAGGATATGAATGAATGAAGGGTAATCACAAAGAGTTCCCCCAAAGAGGCTTTTTTTTCCTGGTACAGGAACAATCATTCTATATGTGTTTCCTGCACTGCATCTCCTGCACTGCATCACACGCACTGCATCTCACATTCAGTGCATCACAGACTCACTGCATCACACACACTGCATCTTGCACTCACTGCATCCACAGTGTCATATTCCTCAATAAATAAATGCATGAAATATTTTATATAATAAGAAAGTACCAGAATTTCTTGATAACTTTGTTGTGGGAATTACATTTCCTCTTAAAACTAGAAGTCCTCTTAGGGGGTGAAAAGTAAAAGTCAAATGGAAGAAAAATAAGTGTTTCTTTTCGAACTTTATTACTTTTTCCTGGTATAGGAACAATCATGTGTGCATATATATATATGTATATATAGCTTATATATAGCTGCCTTTGTAAAGTTTCAGATTTTCGTCTTTTAAGTGCACGGAACCTGAGGAGGGTGAAAATGTTCTTTTTCCATTGTCTGCCCAGGAAGAATACCAGAAGTTTAAACTGAAATGAGAATAGCCTGTGAGTTCAGAATAGATAAAGTCTTAGCAGAGAGTAATTATAGTTAGCGAGTGATCAAGAGGTTTCGGTGCCTAAAGTGACCAGCTTCATGCCAAGCCTTGATGCCGCACAGCCTCAATCAGAGCCAACAGTTCAGGCAGGAGGCAAATAGCACTTGTGCCCAGGCCAAGACCTAGGATAACATTTTAAAGCTGAAATGGTTCAAAGTGAGTTCTAATTAGATGGCGGGGTTGCGATTAGTAGTATGTGATTAAGATAATTAGGATTGATAACAGTCTCTTTTATTGTGGTAGATGTTCTTTTGATTTAAAGTATTTTGGCTATGATTTTCTTTTGATAGATTCATGCTATCTAAATATCAGAGTCATAGAATTAGTTTTAATAGAGAGTATATGTGGACAGGAAAGAAAAATTCGATATGGTTATCTATAGCTTATCTTAGAGATCCATGTCTGCCAGAAAGTGAAGAGCGAGAATTAGTTGGATAACCCATAGCTGTACCACTGTATGATGGCAGCTACTTGAATTGTAGGTTTATTCAACTATGCTAAAATAACCCAAATCTTAAGGAATTGCCTAATACATAGAATGTTTGAAAATTCTGGAAACATAAGGGATCCGTATATTTAAACAAGTTTTCCTTCAACATTCAAATGTTTTGCTGGCAAAGTGCCACTAAATGTAAGTCGTGGGAACAACCACCAATGTGAAAAAGTACAATTCAGAAATGAATATTTTTCCAGTTTCTTTACTTTTCAGATAGCTTGTATATGCCCAGATCTTACATGTCACACTCCATACAATGGACATTCTATTCTAGTTGCCTCTATGAGTCATAAGGAAAAAGCAGTGCCCTTCAATTGATCAACTCCACTGAACTCTGATTATGCCTCTTTTGTAATTGAGGTAACATTGGTTTATAACATTATATGTGTTTCATGTGCACAGTATTGTATTTTAACTTCTGTACACACTAAAGCATGCTCACCACCAAAAGTTTAGTTTCCATTTGTTACCATAGAGTTGACCCCTTTACCTATTTCACCCTCTCCCAACTACCCTTACCCTCTAGTAACCATTACTCTGTTCTCTGTGTCTGTGTGTTCACTTTTGGTTGGTTTGGCTTCTTCATAATTTTTTTTATATATTTCACATTTGAGTGAAGTCATATTGTATCTTTCTCCATCTGACTTATTTCACTTAGCATAATACCCTCAACTTCTGAATACCAAAACACTAATTAAAAAAGATACATGCACCCCTACATTCATTGCAGCATTATTTACAATAGGCAAGATATGAAAACAACCTAAGTGCCCACTGACAGGTGGATGGATAAAGAAGATACACACACACATACATATATGTGTACACACATGATGGAATACTACTCAGCTATGAAAATGATGAACTCTCATTATGCCTTTTACCCAGGGATTCTTTTATTCTTTAAGGACTGTGAGCTTAAAATTAGGACCATAATTGAATTTTAGTTTGTATCTCAAATCTTGAAAATGGTAAGATATCTGTGACTGTGCCTCAATGCTTAACAGGAAGAACTAAGAGAACTTTGAAGCCTTGGTTCAGATATTGCCAGGAGAGATTAATGGGTTCCATGCTTAAACTCCTAAGAGCACTCCCTCAGAGAGTTTGAGGTTTCATCCTGAACCAAGAGTGTCAGAAGCCCAATGCCCAGCCTCTGGGTACAGAATAAAATAATTGTGTGGATAAGCAAGGTTGTTGGCTTAATGCAAGACCAAGTCCTTTGCATGTGTTCTTTGATCTCTGTAGGACTAGTGCCTTCAGAGGGCCAGGAGGGACCTGATTATGGACTTCCTTGAGCTATGTGCTCAGAGACACACTCATCTCTCCAACTTCCAGGGTACCTATGAGCTTTAAAAGAAACAAGAAGGACCCTGGGGGAGACATTGTATATCCTGTGAGAGCTGGCAGCAGGAGAAATTGCTGGACTCTCTGCCTATCTGTAGCTGCTTTTGGTAATAGCTCCCAGTGGGAAAAGTGAAGCCACCATCCATGGGAATACAGATAAGAATAGAATCTATCACATATCTATCTTTATGTAACAAGTACTTCCCTAGCTGGTGGGTTGGATTTGGTTATTAGAATAGAAGACCGATTCTTGGGCACCATCTTAACAACAGTGACTTATTTTGTTGACTTATTGAGCCAAAATTTCTTTCAATTTGGTATCTCTTAAAGGCATTTTTCCTTTAAAATAATTATTAAATCTTTCTTTATTAAAGTATAATTTATATATAAGAAAATTTACATGTTTTAAATGTACAGATTACTGCTGTTTGATAAATATAAACACCTATGTGACACTGTTCCAATGGAGGTAGAAAACATTTCCATCTCCTTCAAAAGTTCCTTTGTGCTCCTTTGTGGTAAATCTCCCATACCTCCCCTATCCTTGCCCCAGGCAACCACTGATCTTTTTTTTTCTTCTTTCATTGTAAACTGTAGATTCATTTTATATGTTCTAGAACTTCTGTAAGTGGAACTATGTGGAATATACTCCTTGGCGTTTGTCTTTGCTTAGCAGAGAGTCTGTGAACTCTATCCATTTTTTCATGTGTATCAGCAGCTTTTATTTATTATTATTATTACATGAACATAACACAAGTTTTATCAGTTGAGCAGCTCATGAGCATTTAAGTTCTTTCTAGTATTATGAATTATGCTACTGTGGACCTTTAAATACAAGTCTTTCTGTGAACGTACCTTTTTTTTAACACACATTTTTATTTCTCTTAGGTAAATACCTAAGAGTGGAATTTCTAGGTCACGGAATAAATGCATATTTACCTTTATAATAAATAGTACAATTGTTTTTAGAAAAGTTGTAACATTTTACAATTCCACCAGCAGTGGATGAGGGTTGCAATTGCTCCACTTTCCAACCAACAGTTGATATTATCAGTCTCTTAAATTGTAGCTATTATAATAGGTGGGAAGTGGTATCTCATTGTGGTTTCAATTTGCATTTCCCTGATGACTAATGATGTTGAGCTTCTTTTAATGTACTTATTAATCATTCCTGTATTTTCTTTTGTGAAAGATCTGTACAAGTCTTTTGCACAGTTTTATTGGGTGGTTAGTTTGTTTGTTATTGAGTTGGAGGAGTTCTTTCTATAAATTGAATAATATTCCTTTATCAGATAATAGATGTTGAAAATATTTTATCCTGGCCTGTGGCTTGCCTTTTTATTTTCTTGATAGTTCATTTTGAAGAGTAGAAACGTTTACTATTTATGAAGACCAACTTATCGGTTTTCTTTTTATGATTCATATTTTTGGTCCTATGAAATAAATTATTATAAGAAGTATTAATAAGAATAATTATAATACTATTGTTATTATGTTAAGAATGATTAAGGGTATGGACTTGGGAGTTACGCAGACCTGGGTTCCAGTGGCACTGCCACTTGCTATGTGATCCTGAGCAAATGACCTCTCTGTTTCCTCATATGTAAAATGGGGATAATTCTGTTACCTATCTTCCAAGACTGTTGTGAAGATTAAAATAGATAATATATGTCAAATACTTGATACAGTTCCTGGAATAGCAAGCACTTATTATATGGTGGCTGTTATTATTTGCAAATGTGTATCTTTGGGACTTTATCATTACCTTTGTAACACCCCTCTTTTCATCCCCCATCTGAGGCAAGCAGCCAAGGAAACTCTGCACACATTGAATGGCCACCTCTGTAAGAGGATTGTAACTAAAAGTGGCTCTAGCACACTTTGGCTATTAATGAAGGAGTCAGGATGATACGCCCCTGAAAACAAGAGGGTCATAGGGGCAAGTGAGCAGGGCCCTACGTCGCCGTTGACCACCTCAAGAAGCAGCTACCCAATTCTGAGAACTTGCTTCTTTGGACCCAGAGCATCATGTATCTCATATGAAACCATCAAGCTCCTTTCTTCAGATGTGGTATTTGATTTTGGGTCTCATTCTATTCTAAAGCATTTTCCTTATTCTTAATATCTTCCCAAATTCAGAAAGATATTATCATCCTGACCTTGTCATAATTAGCAATAGCTGTTTCTTGCAAATGACCTGTCACCTACAACTCCACATAATTCTTCTGACAGGTGCACAGGCTGACTAACAAGGTTTGAACATCCTCTCAAGTCAGCTGGCAAGGCTTTGGGCATTGACACTGAACAAGTTCTTTGAAGCTTACTTGCCAGTCTTACCTACTATATGTGAATTATAAATACAGGGTTGCTGAATATGGAAGTTTGTCTTCAGCATGTGCTTAGCATACAAAGGCATTTTAAAGCTCTTTTTGATGGATTATCTGATAGGGATTAGATTCAGTCACAACTACTTCCCTGTGGATAAGCACCTACTTAGGGCATTATCATTAAATAATTTTCATAAGGAACAACTGATTTTTTTTAAAGATACCTTCCAAAAGTACTATTAACTAGACAATTCTTTCCAAGAAGGCCTTAACCTGATTACTTTGGAGATTGCATTTTCTTAATACATGTATTAAGTGTTTTAACTACACTTCTAGTAAAAAAAATAATAATACACACACACACACACACACACACACACACCCCTATGCAGAAAGAACAAATAGAAAAACAGAGTATGAGAGGCCTTAGCTAAGAAGCATGGTGGGAAATGGGAGTTTTCTATTTAACTGAACTCTCTGGTTAGGGAGGTAGTGAAGCATAGTAGAAAGAATGATGGTGTTTAGAGTCAAACCAAGGATTTAAGTCCCCTTTTCACCAGTTATTACCTGTGTGACTTTGAGTCACAACCTCTCTGATCCAGTTTCTTTATGTAAAAAATTGGAATAGAAATGTTTATATTACAGAGCCATTGAGAAAATTCAAATGGCATAAGATATAAAAGATACACCTTTTCGTAAGGTATAAAAACTTTGTAAAATCTAAATGTTCTGCAATGGTAAGGGAATAGCAGAGCATTACCCGTTTTTATCCTGAAACCATCTGGGTAAGGGCTTTCAATTAGGATATCAATTGTGATGAATGTGAAATTGCACTTCCAGATTCCCCATCAACAAGGGACTTGCTGCCCCAACTACTGGAAGTGTGTCAATAGACAGCCTTCAGCTTTTAACCCATTCAGGGACTGCCCCACCTGCACAGAGCTGCCTCATTTAATAAAAGATTAAGGCAAAGATATGAAGGCCTAGCATAGAAACACAAAAGCCAATTAAGATGCTTTCATAGTTTTCCAGGTGAGAGATGATGGAGACTTGGCTGAGAGCTGGGACAGTTGAGAGAGAAAGTAATAAATATATTGAAAATATGCTTTAGTTGTAGGTTCAAAAAGACTTAGAAGTGAGAAGAAGAAAGGAGTAAAGATTTTTGGCTAAGTATGTGATGAAGTTTTATTTTTAAAGCCATATTAATTTTGAGATGCATAGTAGACCTCTAGGTGAAGATGTAAAGGAGATAGGCAAAAGTATGCTTTTGGAACTCAGAGGAGAAATCAGGGCAGGAAATACAGATTTAGGAGTCCTCTGAATAAGGGCATGAGACTAAATGAGTTTACCCACCTAGGATATGGGAACTTAGGTCTCTGTATCACTCAGATATAGAGAAAAGTGTTTGTTGACCTCACAGATAATATTGTTGTGGAAATCCAGCACTTGATCAACTGTATGACTTAAATTCAGTTACCAGATCATTTTGAAAGAGGCCTCATTTAAAGGAAGAGATTCTTGGTTTTGCTGTTGTTTTCTTTAAGCTAATAATTACAGAGCTCCTACTATGTGCTCAGTGATTTATATTCTTCATCTCATTTAATCCTCACTACAAATCTAAGTGAGGACTACTATCATCCTTATGTTACAGATGAGGAAACCAAGGTTCTGAAAAGTTAAGCAGTTTGGACCAGATCACATAGTAAATGATGGAGATCTAATGATTCCAGTCTCCACATGCAATGCGTTATAATAATAACAGTAATAGCAGCCATTAATGGAGTACTTATTATGTCCAGATCCAGTGCTAAAGCACTTTACATGGCTTGTCACATTTTCATAAAAACCCTCCTTACTATTCTCATTTTATTGATGATGAAATCTAGGCTTAGAGATACTAACTAACTTGGTTGAAATCTTATAGCTCGTAAATGGGATTTCAAATGTACTTTTGTCTGATTCCAGAGTTCATCCCCTTAACCACATGTTGTACTACCTTTCATCTCCTATGACCTTAGGTAAACAGACGAGATCGTTTTTTCCTCCAGGAGGGAACATTGCTATCCCCAAATGCTAAGCCAATTGAAAGTGTACTGTTAAAAATAATGAGTATTTCAAAAAAATAAATTTATTTGACATAAACTGAAGGTAATTACTAAAAATCGACAACATATTTGCAAAGCATCTTCTAAAGCTACCATCATTTAATACGGAATGGTAAAAATATGAATCTGATTTTGCTTCTGAATCTAAATTGTTTGTGGCCATGAAACAGAACGAGCATCACTAACTGACCTAGGATTGAACCTATGGCTTTGGCTTGTGAGGACAGTGTTCTCAAGCACTTAGTAGACTTGAAGGTCCTTTTATTACCCATTTTAGAAAGATCAGGAGATGTCCTAAAAGCAAGACTTATTTGATTGGGTCCAAAATCCCTCAACACAGTATCACCATAAAGGTATAACTGTAGTGTTTCTTTTCCCATCACTGGTTTTTAGCTCCCAAGGAAAGGGTTTCTAAACATGTCATAGATATACCTAATCTCAACAGGTATTAAATGAAAACATGCAGTGCCCATAGCACATAAGTAATTGCTCTGGAGACACAAAATTGTTTTAGAACATTTTGGATGAGGCTTGTCTGGAGACCTAGAGATGGGCAAATTTACCTCTGAAAATTCCTTACTAGATACAATTATTTGTTGAATTAGTAAATAAACTTCAAAACCTCAAGCCAAAGTAGTATTCAATAGTGTGAATTTAAAGCAAGCCCATTCTTTTTAAACTAAGTATGTCTCCTCTAAGTAGTGAGGCTTTCTTCTGGAATAAGGCTCAAGTCCAAGGTAAAATGGGCTGTGATCCTTTCAAAAACAAAGTTCAGAAGGGCTAGGTAAAGGATTTAGTGAATGTTGAACGGGTGAAATTAACACCGAAAGCTTTCCACAAGACAGAGACCTGCTAGTCAACAGGGAAGGGACATGTGTAGAATCTGTATCTACTTGTTTTGTTTTAATGCTGTTGTCAATCTTTGATGGCAATCACTGATTGTAGATGTTTGGCTTAAAATAATTTTAAGTGAAGTATGAGTATGAGTCAATAGTTATGTCCCCAGAGAAAAGAACATCTTTATTTTCTGGTTCTCTGAGGCTACTACCACACACACATATCCTCAGGCACTACTGATGGAGAGATTAATAGCTGACTCATTTATGTAGCTTGCCACATTCATTCGGGCTAGTACTCCAAAGGAGCATCCAAGTATTCCCTCTGGCCTATATATATATGTAGGGAGATGGGGGAGTAATGATGGTTCAGTTCAGTGGCTCTCACTCCTCTGTCATCACTACCAAGCAAGTTTAAATGCTCCTAGTAAGTATTCTTTGAAAGGTGCTCCAGACTGGAAGATTCTACTTGATCAATTGCAAGTCCTCTGCCTTTTTAATCATATCACAATGATACCAAATTTGATAATGGTCTGACAATCAAATGTTTTAAAATACTCATTCAGGAGCTTATATCCATTAAAATGTATCAGCAGAGTATCAGCTGAAGCACAGTAAATAATCTCTATTTTCATGAGCTGAATTCAAACTAAATTAATTAAATAACAATAATAACAATAACAACAATAATAATAGAAACATAGAAACTGCTTAGGATTTTCAAAATACCAGTTCATCCAAGCATAATATTCTGTGGACAAATGCACAGCTAAATACCTAGCAGCTGTCAGACACCAGCTAGAACAGCAGAAGTGTGTTTCTCAGTAGGAATTTTTCTGTCTTTCAACATTTTGGTCTCGGTATTGCAAATGGGATGTGTTGTTCTATTTCTATTATCTTTCAGTTAAAGAATATGAGAGTACATAGGATTCTTTGAAGTAATCCTTTCCAGCGTCTTTCTCAATGAAATTACCCTTTCTGTAACAATTATGACAGATGGCCATTTTGACTTTCTTTGAATGTGTCCGATGACAAGGAACTTACTTTACTCTTAAAAAAAAAAAAAAGGCAGTCCTTTCCATTGTTGAAGAGTGCTGACTTTTAGAAAAGTCCCTTTCTGTGTTCATTATAACCCTAGCCATCACAACAACTTTTACTCCCTTGAGTAATAGTGAATAAGCCTAATCCTTTTCTACATGACAGTTGTTTACATTTTTAATACAGCTACCATTGTCCAACCACCTATGGAAACTCTCACACCCAAAAAACTCATCTCAAGTTTCAAAACCCATAGTTTTCACATCTGTTTATTCATCTGAGTTCATCTTAAAACCTACCCCCTTTACTTTGAAAACATACAATTCCTGCGTTCAAATACTGGCCTGTATGTGAATTATAAAATGGGGAAATGGTTACTATTACAAGAGATTTTGTGAGAGTTAAATTGACCGGAAACACTTATTTAATATTATTTGTAAAGCATTATTCTACCTGTGTTACACATGTTAACTCATTTAATTTTAATAACAAATATATGAGATAATTGCTGTTATTATTTCCCTGTTTTTTTTAATTATTGAAGTGTAGTTGACTTACAATGTAATTTCAGGTGTACAGCAAAGTGATTCAGTTATACATATACATACATACATATATTTCTCTTTAGATTCTTTTCCATTATATGTTATTACAGGAAACTGAATATGGTTTCCTGTGCTATACAGCAGGCCCTTGTATTTTATCTATTTTATATGTAGTAATGTGTGTCTGTTAATCCCCAACCCCTAATTTATCCCTCCACACCCTTCCCCCTTTGGTAATCATAGTTTGTTTTCTATGTTTGTGAGTCTGTTTTTGGTTTGTAAATAGAATTTGTATCCTTTTTTTTAGATTCCACATATAAGTGATATCATATGATACTTGTCTTTCCCTGTCTTACTTCACTTGATTATCTCTAGGTCCATCCATGTTGCTGAAAATGGCATTATTGCACTTTTTATGGCTGTATATATATATACACATACACATACACCACATCTTCTTTATCTAGTCATCTGTTGATGGACATTTAGGTTGTTTCCATGTCTTGGCTATTGCAAATAGTACTGCTATGAACACTGGGGTGCATGTATCTTTTCAAATTATAGTTTTCTCTGGATATATGCCCAGGAGTGGGATTGCTGGATCATATGGTAAGTCTAGTTTTAGTTTTTTGAGGACTCTCTATACTGTCCTCCATAGTGGTTGCACCAATTTACATTCTCACCAATAGTGTGTGTGTGTGGGGGGGGGGTGTCCTTTTTCTACACAACCTCTCCAGCATTTATTATTTGTAGACTTTTTAATGATGGCTATTCTGACTGGTGTGAGGTGATACCTTATTGTAGTTTTGATTTGCATTTCTTTAATAATTAGCAATACTGAGTATGTTTTCATGTGCCTATTGGCCATCGGGATGTCTTTTTGGAGAAATGTCTATTTAGGTCTTCTCCCCATTTTTTGATTGCGTTGTTTGTTTTTTGATATTAAGCAAGCCTCGGTAAATTTAAGAAAATTTAAATCACATAAAGCATCTTTTCTGACCACAATGCTATGAGATTAGAAATCAACTACAAGAAAAAAAAAACTGTAAAAACCACAAACATGTGGAGGCTAAACAATATGCTACTAAACAACCAATGCATCACTGAAGAAATCAAGGAGGAAATAAAAAAATAGCTAGAGACAACTGAAAATGAAAACATGAGGATCCAAAACCTATGGGATGCAACAAAAGCAGTTCTCAGAGGGAAGTTTATAGCAATACAAGCCTACTTCAGGGAACAAAAAAAAAACTCAAATAAATAACTTAACCTTACACCTAAAGCAACTGGATAGAAGAAGAACAAACAAAACCCGAAGTTAGTAGAAAGAAAGAAATCGTAAAGATTAGAGCAGAAATAAATGAAATAGAGACTAAAAAAACAAAAGAAAGGATCAATGAAACTAAAACCTGGTTCTTTGACAAGCTAAACACAAGTGATAAACCTTTAGCTAGACTCATCAAGAAAAAAAAAGGGAGAGGGCCCAAGTTAATAAAATCAGAAATAAAAAGAAGTTACAGTTGACACCACAGAAATACAAAGTATCATAAAAAGCTACTGTGAGCAACCATACGCTAAGAAAATGGACAACCTAGAAGAAACAGACAACTTCTTAGAAAGGTACAGTCTCCCAAGACTGAATCTGGAAGAAATAGAAAATATGAACAGACCAATTATCAGCACTGAAACTGAATCAGTAATTTTAAAAACTCCCAACAAACAAAAGTCCAGGACTAGATGGCTTCACAGTGGAATTATACCAAACATTTAGAGAAGAGTTAATGCCTGTCCTTCTGAAAGTATTCCAAAAAGTTTCAGGGGAAGGAACACTTCTGAACTCATTCTATGAGGCCACCATCACCCTGATACCAAAGCCAGACAAAGATGTCACAAAGAAAAGAGAGAATTACAGGCCAATATCACTTATGAATATAGATGGAAAAATCCTCAACAAAATATTAGCAAATCGACTCCAACAGTACATTAGAAAGATCATACACCATGAGCAAGTGGGATTTATCCCAAGAATGCAAGGATGCTTCAGTAGCCACAAATCAATCAATATGATACACCACATTAACAAATTGTAAAAAATAAAAACCATATGATCATCTCAATAGATGCAGAAAAAGCCTTTGATAAAATTCAACATCCACTTATGATAAAACTCTCCAGAAAGAGGGCATAGGGGAAACATACCTCAACATAATAAAGGCCATATATGACAAATCCACAGCTAACATTATTCTCAATGGTAAAAAGCTGAAAGCATTTCCTCTAAGATCAGGAACAAGATAAGGATGTCCACTCTTGCCACTTTTATTCAACATTGTTTTGGAAGTCCTAGCCACAGCAATCAGAGAAGAAGAAAAAAATAAAAGGAATCCAAATTGGAAAAGTAAAACTGTCACTGTTTGAATATGACATGATACTATACATACAAAATCCTAAAGAAAACTACTAGAACACATCAATGAACTTGGTAAAGTTGCAGGATACAAAATTAATATACAGAAATCAGTTGCATTTCTATACACTAACAACTAAATAGCAGAAAAAGAAATTAAGGAAATAATCCCATTTACCATCACATTAAAAAGAATATTTTATACAGAAGAGTGTTGCAATAGTAAATGCTGTCCAAAGTCATATAACTGATTTTGGCAGAGTAGGGATTTGAACCCAGGCAGTCTGGTTCTAGTGTCTTCACCTTTAACTATCATGATTTACTTCCTTTATTTAATGAGGATATATTGATAGATAATACCTAGTGTAGTGTCTGATATAGTAGTAGCTTGATTAATTTTCATTTTCTTTCCTGCTTGCCATTCTGCTACCCCTCTTCTGAGTACTCTTCAGTTTTTTCAAAATCCCAAATGTGGGCCTGCTACTCCAGATGCAATCTAATAAATAAACTAAAACACAAGTGCAGTTTCTTCCAGTTCTAGGACCAGATTTCATTTGGACACTCTTTAGATTAGATCACTCTAAGTAAATTCTCCTATCTCTGCTGGCTACATGAAGATCATTCCCTAAATTATGGTGACTCATTCATTTATTCAACAAACTTTTATTGAGCTCCTCTCACAAATTAGGCACAGTGTCATCTGTTGAGGATACAATAGATGATGAATAAATGGATGTAGTCCCTGCCTTGGTGGAGCTTGGAGTCAAGTTTTAAATATAGACATTAAACAAATAAACACACAACAATAAATGTATGATAACTAATAGTAAGAGGTAGTGAAGGAAAGAATAGGGTGTGATAAGAGAGAGTATTAAGGGGAACATATTCTAAATTTGGCCAGTGGGTGCCTAAGGAAAGATCTTTATATGGAAAGAAATTTAAGCTGAGACTCAAAGGGTGTGTTGGAATTAGCCAAGGAAAATGTGGGGAAAGAGCATTCCAGGAAGGACTTAAAAACAGATTGAATGCCTGAAGAGGGAAAATAGGAAAATGCTTGGCCTGATTGAAGACCTAAAAGAAGGCCAGTCTGGTTGGGGAAGAGTGAAGAGGAACCAGAATGGTTCAAATCAAGCAGGAAAGGTAGGCTGGGACTACATCATGCCTGGTGATTCTTCTGATCTAATGCTGCCTGTGGGACTAAGTGGGACAGTGTTGCACAGTCGCAGTCAGTATTTGAAGAGTATCTTGAAAGGAGAAGTTCAGAAGGAATCAATAAGGAAACACACAAGTTGTTCTTATAACTCACCTGAGGATTATACACAGACATGCCATCAGTGTATTAATACTCGTAATTCCTTCTCATTAAGACGTCTACTAATCCATCACCTGAATCTACAACTCCCACTTCAAGTTGACCTTTTGTGCCTAGTTTTTGCCCTCCAGTCCTCCCCAGATCTTCTTTCTAATCAGAGATCATCTATATATGTGTTGAAGGAAATGTTATTCAAATTGATTTGCAAAGGTGTCATTCACCCCTAGATATGGGACTGGAACCTCTATACTGAGAGGGTTTAGGCTAGCCATGTGCCTGCTCATCTTGCCAATAGCAATAACATCAAGTCCCAAAGCCAGGCTCTGGAGTCACACCAACATTGTGTGAAATCATAACCATGGGTTAGCTCTGCCACTAATTTTCAGTATGACCTTGAACAAACAGGTTTGCCTCTCTGAGCTTCAGTTTCCTCATTTGAAACATAGGACTAATGACACTTATCCAGGAGGTGGCTGTGAGAATTAAATGAGGTACTTGACCCATGTGAAGGCACTTTTGACAATGCTTGACATGCCATAGGCACTTGATAAATGATAACTGTATTTCTTTATGATATGAAAGAGAATAAGCCTCTCCTATAAAGTCACCATAGGGTGATTCTTCATATCCAAATCATAAAACTTTATTGAGTCTTATTTTATTTGGACATAGATGTATTATTTGGGTTCAGCTCACTTCAATTTCTACAGTATTTTTATGGAACCACAGTACTGCCTTCTGAAAGGAGCCTTAGGAAACCATTTGCATCCTCACCTTTTAGTGAAAATAGGGTGAAGAGTCCTAGTCCTGAATCATACACAACACATGCACACATACATGTCACAGACTAGTTCTTGATTGTTTTCTTTTTGCCAGGCTCTGTGCTAGGTCCCAGAGATAGTAAATATTAAGCATAATCCATAACCTCAAGAAGTTCATAGTCAAATGGGTATGACAGATCTGTTTGGAACTACCTATATTACAAGGCAGGATGAAACAAGTGTTCAGTACATTCAGAGGAAGGAGCAATGAATTCTGCCTGTGGATGTGGCCACGATGACTAAACCTCTTGTGAGTACCTGACTTCGACAGGCTGACATCTCTAAACCCACTTGCTTCACAGCAACTTAAAAGTTGCATTTTATCTTGTAACTACTGAACACATTATAATTTGGAGTGTATTTTCCTCAGATCAATCGACAAGTCTTTCCTGACTGTTGACTCTGTGCTCAGGGGTCTGGGAGAGAGAGAAGGAGATGATTTAGTCCCTGCCCTCAAGTGCCTACAGGCCAGAGTGCTGAGAGTGAAAAGTGTCCCAGGATGGCAATTAGAGAACAAGAGACTGCTGTGCACAGTGGAGCTGCCTCAGAGCGTGTACAGAGAAGGGAGTTCAGGGTGCATTGGAAAATTTAGAAAAAAGCAGAAATCATCGTTCTTGCAAATTCAAACATCAGATCAGACATCTAGAAACTACCTACAGATGTTTCGAGAGCCATTCAAATATTCTCTACTGCATAATAACTCAAAAGAGAAAAAACAAGTTTCATGTATCAGAATCTCTCCCGAATGCTTATTAATCTGAATTTATAGCACATTGCTTTAGGAGTGCTTTATTTAAATTCTGTTAAAAACCTTAGCTGGAATAGTCTTAGCTGGTCCGAAGACAGGTAGGTTAAGCATGTATTAGCAAAGATAATAGACTTACAGTCTCTCAGAGCTGTGTACATTTCAGAAAAGGAGCACCCTGACATAAGAAAAAAGCAGGGATACAAGGAAATGCTTTCAATCCTTACTTTTTGTCAGATGAGCCTTTGAAAGGGTGTTTTGAATTTTCGAGGTGCACATACATCCTGTTGTCAGTGAAATGCCACAAGAAGATGTGTTTGGAAAGTAGCTGACGGGGAGTGAGAAATGAGGAGAGCTGCCGAAAAGCATTAATGAGTTGGAAGAAGGTCAACAACCCATTTCAAGCTCATTAAATCTATTATCTGAGTTCAGAGTGGTCCCAGGTGGAACTTCTGCTGACATATCCAGAACTCCCTCTTCAACCCAGAGCAGTGGAAAAAAGAGGAAAGTAAATGTGATGATGGTTTTCAGGCTACCCTTTACTTCTAAGTATGATGAGCATAAATTTCAGACTCCTTGGTTTTAGGGGAAGATTTTAAATATGAACATGGTCAATGGTAACTGAACTTAGGAGATGAAAACTTTCACTAGGTTTTGAAATAAAAACACAAAAATTGAAAATTTCTCCACACTAGTTGTTTAAAAGCCATGGAAATATTATTCTCTACCTGTCCTTAAAATCACTCCTGTCTTCTAAGCCTAGCAGCTCTCAAACAGCAGTGTGCATTGGAAACACTTGGAGATACTGTATAGCATTCAGACTCCTGCTCCCCATCTCACTAGAGAGTCTCATTTAGTTGGTCTGAGGTTTGGCCCAAGGATCTACAGGATTAGTGACCAGAAAACATAAAGGAATAATAAGAGGGAAACAGCTTTTTAATTCATCTTAGAAACTATCTTATTTTTCCCTTTTTGTTTTTTTCTGTCTTGTTATTTTTAATGGAATTGAAGAGCAAGTCTGTCCTGCAATTTCTTTAGTAAGGACTGATATCACCTTTTTAAAAAATAATTTTCTAAATTAAGACCATAATTTGGGCCAGATTGACATTTATAGCTTTATTTTTAAAAAAAAAAAAAAGACACAACTTGTCATATGGTCCGTAATGACATATTTAAATATTAATCTTCTAATGAACATCCTCCTTTCAAATTTTTTTTCCAATTCAGAACAATCATTATCCATTTTACACTTACAATTCTTGTTTACAAGTAAAAAAAGTCAAAAGTGCAGAGAAGCTAAGTGACTAGCCTAAAATCACACAAAAACCACTGGCAGAGAAGGAGAGAATCTACATTTGCTGAAACCCAATGCAATATTCTGTCAGGTAATGCTGCTTTAAGCTAGAAAATATGGAGAGAAGTCTAAGAATTGACATATGAGCCGTGGATACTAAAATGTTTCCCCTCTCCACCTGGTCAACCCTTATCCAATTACCCCTACCACATCTCATCTAACCTTCAACCTGAAGTTCTTTTTTTTTTTTAATTTATTTTTTAAGAATGAAGTTTGTTACCTGAAACCCTTGGCAAGCCAGAAAGTTGTTCTCTTGATGACATGAAGTCATGCTGATCACCATTTGAAATCAGATCTATCCCTGAGCCCTGATGAAAACAGTTTTATCACATCATTTTGTGGCTAGGGTGGGAATAGGTCCAAAGGTGCATGCTGAGCACACATCCCAGAATCCCACTCAATAATTAAGGAAGCTAGTTGGCTTCACAGAATCAGCTCTCCTCAGCCATTCTACATATGGCAGGTTCAGGAATGGCACCTAAGTTGCTGAAATCATTGACTATGGAATCTCTGTGAAAGTTTACTTTGTTCAGGCAAGACTGTGTTAGCAGAATCCCTTTATTTTGCTGGATCTTGTGTGTCGGGGGCTGAAGGGAATGGGGTGGGGGTGAGAGGAGCATTTCCTGGAGCTGACTGTACCTTTTGCAATAGGCTTGCAGGCCTTCCTGGGGGAGCTGATTTGATGCCACTGTTGCGTTGGTCATGCTGCCCATTTCAAAAGTGAAAGGACCCAGCTTGCTTACTCTAGCTCAACAAAGAGATTAGTCCACCAAATGTGAGGAAGTCACGACTTGCCAATGCTACATCTGAAGGGTCTGAATTATTAGCCAAAGCTTTCCTCGTTTTTAAAGTCTGCTATCTGCAGTATATGTTGTCTAGATACCCAAGGGGTAGGGGATTTTTGTATCTTTGGCCTGGCTGTTGTTAAAAGATGATTTTACAAAGAAATGTAAAATCTTGACTCTCCTACAGATGTGAAAATGAACAAATGTTAGAGATTTTGCTTAACTCTTTACTGAGGAAACTGTTGCAGTGTCACACACCCAGTTTGACGGGGAATTCAAGAAAAAAGAAGGCCATTATACATCAGGAATATTGAAATAGATATATAGATGGAGGCTAACTGGTCTCTTTGAAAGTGTGTGTGTGTGTGTGTGTGTGTGTGTGTGGTGGGGGGACCATTGGACGTCCAGTGGCTAGAATTTACATGTCTATGGGCAGGAATTATTTTGCACTACTCTCAGTTTTCCACAGTTTACAGAGTTGTAAAATTGTTCAAACACAGCGAAAGACTAAACTCAGATATAGAGAAGGGTGTGATCTAAACAATGCATAGTTTTCCATTCAGAGATCTTTTCTTTTTTTTTTTTTTTTTTTTTTTTTTTGCCTGCACTGTGTTGGGGGCATTGGCCCAGGCCTTGGCGAGACTAACCAGTGGGCTACAAGCCATGGACTCCCAGCTGCCAGGTCTTGTTGATCCTGAACTGGCTAATTTACAAAAACATTTCTTGAACCTTGTTTTAGGATGCCTTCAGCCTGCCACTGAGTCCTTCCCCCCCCCCTTCCTTTGAAATGGCACAGTTTGTTCACAGGACAGTTGCAGTGTCATGGCAAGGAAACAGAAGATGAGATTAGCCACTTCACTGAAAAAGTCAGTAGCTAAGAAGCCACACTTTTCCAGTTTCCACTGCAGATTCCCTTTCCCCAAAGAAAGAGAAACTCCAAGGTGCTACTCTGTTCCACACCGTAAAGCCCAGCTTGCCGCAGCAGTTTGCTTGTGACTTGGAAAACTTTCAGTCTTCTGTTTGACAGATTATCTCTTTTTCTTTTCTGTATGTTTCGTTCACCGAGCTTATATGCAGGGAGGCCTGATACACACACACACACACACACACACACACATAATACACACACCCTTTAGGAATTAAACCTTTAAGTTTACCCCCAAATTATGTTATCCATTTGCTTATTCATGCTACAGAAGAGGAGCAGAGGCATGGCTAATCCAAAATGCTAGGTAAGACCCCAATCATGTGATGTGACTTCGGAGTATGTTTTTGTGCAGATGTTTGAAATCAGTTGTGACGTGGAAGCAAGCATTATAGAGAAAATATACTGCAAAGAAACACTTAAAAACTCAAAATATGGTCCTACCTCAACTAGGTTTGTGACCAAGGGAATTCAGTTTATCTTTTAGCCTCACTTTCCAACTCTGTAAAATGAGGGGTTTGAACAAAGTGTCTCTAAAAGTCCCTTTCAGCTCTGACAGTTTCAGGATATTCTAGGAATCGGCTTTAAACCAACAGTAAAGCAAAAAAGCAATCCGAACTCTAACTCAAGGGGGCGCTGGGAAGCTATTCAATTTCTCCTCTTGAACCTCTGTTTAACTCTTTCCTATGACTGTTCTGTTGAGAGTAGATCTCTCATTTTCCAGTATTCATTCACCCCTTCCCCAGTAATATGAATGGCCACCATTTACTTACTAGTGCAGGGACTCTATATGAATTACCTCAATTGTCACAACAATCCCATGAGGTAGGTACCGTTATTAGTTCCATTTTATAGATGCAGAAATGAGGCTCCGATGTAGCACATAACTTACTCAAGGCCTCATAGCTGGTTAGCAGCAGTGTTGAGATGAAAATTAGGTTTGTCTGGCTTCAAATTAAGGGCTCTTTTTACTAAACTGTTCTGCTTCCCCATATATTTATCAAGTGAGTGATGTGCCGGTTATGTGAAAGGCACTATGGAGAACAAACGTTGTACAAAATTCAACAGCTGCTCCTAACAATTTTAACCGAAGTGGAAAACTGATGATCCATTTTGAGTTTTAGGTGGAAAAAAGAAAGAAAAATTTCTAGAAAGTAAGCATTAAGTGTATTAAAAGTCAATAAATGGAAAGTGAAATATTAGAAGACTAAATCACCTAAGAAGAGATGAGATATTAAGTATGCTATTTCTTATGACCCTATTTATTCACTGCTGTCCAAGTCAAAGACCCCAGCTCTACCATAAATTGCTCTGTGAATGTGGGCAAATCTCCCTTCTCTGAGTTTAGATTTTCTCACTTCTCAAGTGATAGGGATAACTAAACGTTCTCTGGTTCCCTCTGGCTGATATTCAGTGATTATATGATAATATGGGACTCTTGCCTGCATCATCTGGATTGAAGGATGGAGACTGAGGAGGATTTCATGCAGGTATCTGATCTAGTTATGGGGTAAGAATTCTTTAAAGCAAATGTGTGTCTCCAGAAAAGCAGCCCAGAGAACTTGCCTAAAGCCTTTTTGTACAAAAGCTTAATTGTGATAAGAGGGGAAAATTGTGTGTTCCATAACTATACTTTTTGAAATGTGTCCACAGCATCTTTTTAAATAGAACAAATTTGTGTCTAAGGGAAAGTACTCAGGCAGATGAGAGGTGCCAGAGAGGAAAAGACAGATTTA
The DNA here is from genome assembly GCF_009834535.1 of Camelus ferus. Taxonomy (NCBI): domain Eukaryota; kingdom Metazoa; phylum Chordata; class Mammalia; order Artiodactyla; family Camelidae; genus Camelus; species Camelus ferus. The sequence goes on along the minus strand of NC_045732.1, from coordinate 70,325,490 downwards.
GTCAGTGCTCTGCTGCATCTGGTGAAATGTCTAGTCCAGCCAAAGGGTTAAAGCTGAATAGCCCTAATTGCCGAGAATTCAGATTAGGCATATTCAACAGCCATGAATGCCCCCAGCTATCCATCATCCCGTCTGGTCCTTCTTCACAGCAAATGGAGAGGGATGGCGAGGGCATGCTGCCCTGACACAGTCTCTAATTTCCTCAGAAAACAGCCCCCGCTTCTTCAGCATCCGGAATCCAATTTCAGGAGTGAATAAATAAACAAACTCAGACCTGTTTCTCCAGGGGGCAATATATTGACTGGAAATTTAACCTTCCTAGAAGAGACAAGATGGTCTGGCACTATTCAAGCCTCAGTGCCTTATGCAATGAAAAGCCAAGATTCAGTCTCAGTGCCGGCTTAGGAACTTCCTACACCTTGACATTGTGACAGGCACATGAAGGGATTCAAGCATGTCAGAGCCCTTTGTCCTCTTCCCTTCCTTCAACAACCTTCAGTACAAAACCAGAGCTAACCCAGCTGTGGATCCTGACTTATGATTTAAGGAATCCAGCACTTTAAAAGTTGATGTGGGTGTTAATTAAAGAGGTGAGACAGCCTAAACTTTTAGGTTCCCCAGGTTTTCTTCCCTCTTCCTAACTATTGCTCGCTCATCCACACCCATCTTTTATACCTTATTCTTTTTCATTCTCACAAATCTTTCCTTTGTCTTCTCATACTCTCCCAGGTCTTCTGTTATTTGTCTCCCTTTCTTTTTCTTTTCTGCCTGTGCCTTAAGCCTGTCTGAGCTCACTGTGGCTTAACTCTGCTGACAGCCACACAGAACTAATGAAATCACTGGCCCCTGACCTGCAGGATGTTCAGGTGTGGTCTTCATAAACTTCCTGAGATTAAAGGCCTTGCCATATACTCTTTCATTCTCCCCCACATCTAGGACTGGATGCTGAGGAAATGGTCAATAAATCCTTTTTTTAGTTAAATGTAACAGGTGAATCATTCCTCTAGGGCTCCGTATATTTCTGGGAATAAGACATTTTGGCTTTCACAGCTGACAGAATTTGACACTGACATGAGGTCTCAGAAATTGGCCTGCTTGAGAGACGGCAGATTTTTTTTTTAATATTCCCACTCTATCAATGTTGAATAAGATTTGTTAACAGCCTCAAGAGGAAAGTCAAAGTTGTCATTTTTTGTTGAAGGTAGAGGAAGGAGTTGGAGGAACTTCTTTATAACACTTCTTGGCAACAATTCTTCTGTTTTGCCCCCAAACAGATATCTCACTTTTAGGAAATGATTCCAAATCATGCAAGCTCTTAGCTCAGTTTTATTTCAGCTGAATAGAACAGAAATTTTAATACTTTGATTCTAATAGGCTGTGCGGTCTTCCACTCTTGCATTTATAATATGCATTCACTAAGGCCATATAAGTTGTGTAAAAACTTGTCATTATTGAGGGAATATTTCCAAATACAACAAATCAAAGTGGTTACCTTTCTCGGTTGGGAAAGCCACAGTCCCAGACAGATACAATCACACATGCCAGTTCTCCCTGAGAGAAGTTTCAGCCACACCCGGTTGTGCAAGTTTTACCTAAAACCAAGTTTCTCTTACTTGCTGCTTTGAGGAAAGGAATTTGGCACAGAACCTTCTCTTAGTGCTCAAGTATGAAGGTGCACCATCAACACATTCATTCATTTTATTCTCTTCCCGGTCAGGGAAGTTTCTCTCACCTCTCAGAGAGAAAGAGAAATTTGGGCTACAGGCCAAGCATGAAGATAGATGAAGTGGACTGAGCCCTATAGTGATGCTTCTCTACTGCCATTTTTACTATTTCATTCCTTGCTAAAGATTTATTTTACTGTCATATAGTCATTAAGACCAAGAGACTTTGTTAGGTAAAGGGGGCAACCAAGAACTAAATCAGCTAGGTTATGCAGCATGCCATGGCCCTAAGAGAGAATTAACACATTTATACATTTATAAGTTCTTACTTAAGATTTTTTTATATTTATTCTTTGCTTTATTTTTCCACAGTGACCTGTGATAAACTCAATGTGACCCCTCGTTATTATCTTAGTTGAGTTATCTGATTGCATACTCATTACTTCTTTGTTTATTGAACTTCAGAGAATATAAACACAGCAACAACTGCGTATCTTGAGTCTTGAAATTTTAAAGTCCAAGGGAAGAACTACAGATTTTGCTGTTAAACTTGTACCAATTAGACAGCAAGTTTGCTAGGGTGGGACCTTCTGTGTAGGCAGAGCAGGTGATCTTTGTGATGTGGACTCAAAAGCCCTAGGAAAGCTTCTCTGTACCTTCAGAGTTTCTACACTGCTTCTACCTGTTGACTAATGTTTCAAATCTAACCATCAAAGTGACATTGACATATTTTACACTTAATTTTTTATTTCTGTTTAAAATCTGATACACACATACACACCCAATGAAACTCCCTAAGCTGTTCTCAGCGATGTATACTTGAGTGTGAATGAGAGATGGATTCTTGAATTTGAATTTAGGGAGAAAACATTTGGTGCTCAGCACCTGAAAAGAGTCACAGAAGGGGTGAAATAGAGGGACTAGAGAGCAAGCACATAGACACATAAGGAATGTCTTTGTTTCAAGATTTTGCCTAGATTTCACCCTCATAATGCTCCCCCATGAGGGTAGTTTTTACTCTTTCGTTTCCTTCATCTTTTAGGGTTCTGCTCAGGATGGAGACAATGAAGCCAAACTGAGCTCTTTTTAAAGAATAGAGTGTATGTCTTCTACTTTTCTTAAATGCTTTTTGGTGCCTGAGGATGTATACACCAAAATAAATCAATGAATAATATTGATTGGCGTTCCTAGTTCAAAAGAGAATACAAATGATAGAGCCTAAAATGAATACAGAAAAAAAAGATAAGCTTCCCCTCCTTATAATCAGGGCTACAATTTTTTCCCATTAACTCCAAGACTAAGCCCCAGGGCCCACCTACCCCCTCACCCCCGCCCCTTCACCACAATCCCTAAGTAAACAATTTGCCGTGAGAGGCCAAGCCAAGGAAAGCCAGACTCTATTCACAGGTAGAAGGAAAATATTACAATGAAATGTCTTACATTCTTACACTAATCACTACTGCTTCCTTTGGAACTGAACAAAAGAGGAGGGAACAAAGAAAAAAAATGCCAAAAGGGACCAGCAGGAAATAGGATTCAATTTGCTTAAATTCAACAAAAAACACATTGAGCCCCTATACAGTAAGATAAGGAAGACATGATTCTTGTCCTTATGGTATAATAGTTGGAGGGGGTTAATGACATGTGTCCACCATATAAAGAAATAGTCCTAACAAAAGTTAGAATTAGGAAAAACTCAATAGAAGAGGCAGAACTCAATTGCTCTGGAGTTCCACATGAAGATACAGTAATACCCGTAGTAGTAACTACTAGGATCTATTGAGGGTATTATATGAGTTGCTATGCAAAGCACCTTTTTATGCATTTTTAAATTTAATTTAATCCTCATATCAGCTTGATCAGTTGGGGATCATTACTATCCTCATATTCTGAGTGACGAAATTGAAGCTGGGTGATTTAGTAACTTTCCCCTGATCACACAGCTAGAAAGCAGTAGAACTAGAGTTATTATTCCAGACTCAGGTTGATAGGAAACATTTCACAGAAGAGATATTATTTAAGATGATCTTTGAGGAATGCATTGGATTTTAACAAATAAGCCAGTACAAGCAAAACTGTGGAGGCTGTTAAGTGTGTATGGTGTATTCAGAGGGTTGCAAATGGTACAGGTTAGCTGCAACAAAGCCAGATCTGTGATGCTAGTGACACAAAGAGCTAAGTCAGGAGGAAAGCCAGTGTAGAAGGAAAGATGATGAGTGTGGCCGTAGACTTGCAATAACCTTCTCTTGAATCCAAGACCCATATTTCCATCTTCATTGAGGGAGAGATTGAGAAGGAAAAAAGAATAAGTTAAGAACAGAATCTTTGGACATGATTACACTGCTGGTGTAAAAGGAGGAAGAGTCGTCAGCAGTGTGGAAAGCAGTTAGGCTGGTGAGAGGAAAACCAGAGGTTTCAAGTTTGGTAGATGCCACGGAAGGTCAGGGTTCCAGAAGAAATTGTTTAGTCTCTAGCATCAAATACTATAAAAACTGGAGAGAATCAGGACTTATAGCAGGCTAAATTGCTACCACTTTTGATCACTTCTTATGCTCCAGTTACTGTGCTAAGCACTTTACAGGAATTGTCCCATTTAATCCTCAGAACCCCTTATGAGTTAGGGACTGTTATTCACTCTCATTTTAAAGATGAGGAAACTGAAGTTTAGACAGGGTAGGAAACTTGATCGAGGCCTCATAGCTAGTTAAGAGGTACAGCCTGGACATAAACCCAAATCTGTTTAACTCTGAAGCCCATGTTCTTAATCTCTAAGATCTACTGCCATTGAATTTATGGTCACCTTTGAGGGCGAGGTTTCAGCAGAGTAATAAGATAGGAATCAAATAGCAAAGATTGATTGGAAAGGAGAGGCCAGATGTGAGAATGACTGTGGAATGAGTGGGTGGTAAGACAGTGGAGGTTATAGGTATCAACTTATTCTGTCTGCAATTTAGAAGGGTTCACAAAGGAAGGTAAACAGTGGGGGAGGGTAGCCTAAGGGAAAAGAAGAGTCAAAGAAAGTTTCTTTTAGGATAGGGGAGGACTGAACCTATTGTTGGCCGGAGAGTAGCCAGTGGAGAGGAAGAAAGAAGAAAGAAATTTAGGAAGAAGAAAGAAATTTATTAGGTAACCGATTTTCCTAACTTTTTCTCCTCTCTTTGAGCCTATAAAAATGTGCCTTCCCTGTGTCTGATTCAGTTAACACCTTACTCTGGCTAAGTATAATTACTTATCAGTTATAATTGATATATATTATATGAACCTTTCTTCATATAAGTATAGTAATTAAAATGTGAGATTAATATGAAATACTAAATGAATTAGAAATTGTAAATAATGAATAAATTAGAGGTGCTAAGGTATTAGATAGTATGTTAAATCTATAATAGTTAAATTTTTGAAGCAATGTTGCAAACAGAGAAGAAATTCACATACACCCCCACCTGTGACACTCAGATACAGACCATGTTAGAGTGAACCTGGCATTCATTCAACAAACATTTATTGCAAGTCTGTTATGTGCCAGATTCCATGGTAGGCATTGGAGATACAGAGATAAAAGGCAGAGTTTACGTCCCCAAAGATCTCACAGCCTAATAGAGGAGGCAGGGAAATTAACACAGTATAGGGTAGCATGATGAATGCTGTGATAGAGGTAAAACCCATGAAACCCTGCAGCGCTGGGTGAGGAGACTGGAGACGGGGGTGGGGTGCAGGGAAGGCTCCCAAAGGAGGTGATATTTGAGATGAGTTTTGACCTTGCACTGTTGCTTTTATGGGGACCTACACAAGGGGCCAGGCATTCCCCTAAGGGATCACATTACAGGCAACAGCTGCAACTCACCACCCTGGCTTCATCCTCAATGTCTGACATCAAGGTCACTGAGCTGAAGGTTTAAGGGGGATGGTATACAAAATGGCTCTAAATCTAACCTCTGGGTTATTAGGTAGTAGGAGAAGATAAGGGCTATTAGTTCCAAATTATAATCTAAATGGGTAACTTTCCCTTTTTCATGGTTGGGATGGTGAGAAAGCAGACAGAAAAGTGGAGAGGGGCTAGAATAAGGAGGAGCTACCCAGCTGTTAGAGCTTTCTGCCTACTGGGAAGAAAGCTTCTCTCTGCGTATGTACCACTGTATTGTTTCAGGCTTTATTCTTGCACCTTTTTCCACATGAAAAGGGAGTGCATATATCCCACTTCAGTGCAGAGACAGTTAGAAATAAAAAACAACCTCAACCAAGCTCCATTTCTCCTTTCCTCGAAACTGGAGAGTGATTGTAGGTCAGTTTCTATTTTATCTGAACCACTTGGCCCATCTGGAATAGGCACTCTAGGAAACTGAAAACTAAATTTAAATTTTATAAAGAGGAAATTCTGAAATGACTTCCTCGATCTGATCAGACACACACCATTGCATCGCTCTGTCCTGGCGTGATGCTTAGCCTCTGAAGAAAATCTGAACGGCAATTGTCCGTCTTAGTGTTAAATTATTTGGCATTGCCCCCATATCCATTCATTTGCAGACTTGGATATACTGTAGAAAAGACTCAGCTTGAATAGTTTGTCTTTTAAATTTGCCTCTTATTTTCCTTTTCTTAACAAAAGGGACTATCCATAAATTGAAGCAGGAAAGACGATGGCTAGACATAAGGAAGAACATCAGCTAAATAAAATAATGGGTTTGGCAGAACTGGAAAACATTATGGATTTTGTAGTCCTGGAGATTTTGGAAAGGCCCCTGATTTTGTTTTGTTTTAATTGTTTATTTGATGTGGCTATTCTTGCTTTTTGGGCAAAGGACTTAAAAAAAAAAATCCTTACTAAAGACAATTTGAAGGGGGAAAGAGACAGCCACATACCCTGGATGGTTTGTCAGTCTGAAGGGGGAAGATGGAGATCTTTCACCCTGAAAATTCTAAGCGTCTTCTCTATCATCCCCAGGTGACCTACAGATTCATTAGCCCTGAAACACTGACAATTTTATCTTGCACCTGGGTAGGCTTCCTGCTACCCTTCCTACTCGAAGCCCCTTCTATGGTGTGGAAGAAGCACACTTCTAATCCATACAAAAGCATTTGAAATGAACAACTGCTTCAAATATGGCTCTTCAAGGGAAAGAAAAAAAGCAATATAATTTTAAATAATTAAAACTGTTGGAGGAAACTGAATTGCAATTGAGTGAAAGCTTATTAAAAATAAAATATTTTGGTTTTGGTAGCTGAGATTTTGTGCACAGTGGGAACCATGTATGGTGTCGGATAGACTTACTTTTGAACAGAACAGAGCTTTTTTATTTATATTCTGGGATTCCCCCTGATCTGGCTCAGGCTTTTATGTTGACCTGGTTCATATTTTTCCCTTACTCTTTGTCCAGAAACTTCCAGGAGCAATGCCTTATGGAAAAGTAATAGAGAAGAAAATTACATTAGTGATCAAATCATTATTTCATTTCTAAACCTGAATTAGCAAATAGAATGTTAAAGAACTTAGCCACCGATGAAATCTAAGTAGAAATATAAGTTTTGTTTGGGGAGGTTTATTTTTCCTTTTCTTGTACATTTTCCTAGTTAATATTCAGTTTAGTATGGATGTTGTCAGGTTGGTGCTTAGGAGAAAAGTCAGTAATTATTTCAAATATAAGATCACTCTGGATAACTCCATGCTATATCAATTTAGGATTTTCAAACACTTATTTCTTAAATAAATCTACTATCATGATTGTAACCTTATTAATCCTCACATAAGAACCATTAGAGACTTACTGCATTGCATGGGACACAACCTACCCTAACTCTCCACTGGGCATTCTCCATACACAGCCAAGTTAATTCTTTGCTCTTGTGAAATCCAGCACAGGGAAGATGTGAACATTTGTGCAGCACTCAGAATGTCACCATTAAGAAGATACTGAAAATAAAAATTCTAAAAGGGTAACAGAAGATCTAGAACAGATCTGAAAGCAGAGGAGCTCTGTACTTGGAATTAAAGATAATGTCTTATGGAGATAGAGAGTCTAAAACAGGGTGAACCCTCCTAGAAAAGTACAGTTAATTGTTCTCCCCTTATAAAGTTTTTAATTTTACAATTTACTCTACCTTCACACCAATAATCATTGCTCATCTTTATTCTAGAATAACTATCTAGTCCCAGCTCCATTTTTTTCCAGCTGTAATCTCCTGGTCATCTATTTCCCTCACCTCTCTCTTTGAACCCCCCACAAAAAATTTAAAAAGAAAAAAATCTCCACAAACACAAAAAAAGGCATGAGTTTAAAATACCCAAGGTATGAAGTCTATTGGCAGAAGTGACAGCTACCGTATGGCATTCTATTTTTCATGGTCCTCTGCGGAGTCATTGGTTTCTCATTACAGCCAGTCAAGTCATGTCAAACTTGGAGTTTGCCCTTTACCATCATTTATATCTGCTAAAGCTCCAAAGAGAATCTGGGAAAAGCCACAACCATATCTATCTATCCATATCCATCATGTTTTATATCTGGCTGAAGACTGTAGGAATAACTCAAATTTTGTGAAATATATGGGAGGAGATTTTAGTAATTGTTACTGTTGATATAACTCATATCGAAATTCATTCAGGTTTGTGTTAGGAATTTAAATTAGGGCCAAGAACTAACTTGAAAAAAAAAAAAAGAATTTGCAGAAAACGTTTAGTGGCCTAGCTGCTCAGGAATGCCTAGCACCAGCATGGACCAGTCACAGACTTAATGCAAAACCCCTTCTCACTGCCACCCCTCTGTACCAGCCACGACAGGAATCCTCTTGCTATTTCAGTCTATTTTCTCTTGTGCAGTAACTACAAATAATGCTGCAACAGGCTCAAAATACCCACATCCACTGAGGATCCAAGAGGATCATATCAGGCAGATTTTTGTCTCAGAGATTAAACTGCTGATAGTGTTGGCTTCCATTGTGCACAGAAGTGACCAAAAAGACTAGGGTGGACTAACAAGCTATTTGCCTAAAAGTCGCAAACCATTTCAGAAGTTCTAAAAGATAATGTAAGGATTGATCATTAAGGTACACAAAGCTTTTTTTTTTTCAGGAAAAAAAAATATTAAGACAGCCAAACAAGTTCGACCATTTGTGTTTCTTCCTCTCCCTTAAACCCAGGCTCTTGTACTTCCCAACTAATCTGTTAATGGCTGGAGCTGATTGACAGGTGCAGCAATACCACTGCCAGTGCTGCGGGAACCCTAATTGGGTAGTCTTTATAAAGAGAATTGATGGTAAACTCATGAAAATTAAGCTCAAGTAGGTAGAATTAGGCTCTGAATACTTAGGATGGGGGAACTCTAGGCTAGTATCTCAGGTTCTGCAATGTATTCAGCCTGTAAGGTTGTGAGGCCATTGGGAAATAGATTTTCTTGAGTTGATATGTCTACCCACAAAATCCTTAATTTGCCCTTGAAAGCTTTTTTTCTGGTTAGAATAAGAGATCCAACGATTTATTTTTAAATAAATACCTTAGGTCCCATTGTTTATTCCTCCATTCAGCAAGCATTTACTAAAATACCTACTCTGTGCTAGGTGCTCTACTAGGTATGGGATATAGAGATGATAAGATGTATTCTTTGTCTGAGGAGCTCACAAGCTAGTAGAGAGACCAGAAAAATAAATAGAAATTCTTGATACCATGACGAGGACTATGGCAGAACTAAGCATAAGATTCTGTGAGAACACAGTGGAAGCATACCTATTAGGGGGATGGTCAGAGTGGGCAGAGATACAGGCTTCCTTGAGGAGCTGATACCTGAGTAAGCCCTAAAGGGTGAGAAGTTAGCTAGCCCAAAATGGGTGATGGATAGAGGAGTTTGCAGATTTAAAGGCACATTGAAATGAATTAGCACTGCAAGTTTGGGAAAAGATAAGTAATAATTTGATGCAAATAAGAATAAGGGAAATGCACAGGAAAGTGATGGATGACAAGCATAGAGAGGTAGACAAGTGCCAAACCAGGCCTTATAAGCCATGTAATGGAGTTTGGGGTTTATACTTTAGGCAAGTGGGAGTCAGTGGTGATGTGCAAAGTTGTGACCTGATTAGAATTGTGTCTTAGATTACTGTGACAGCATTATGGAGGATCTGAGAGCATTATTGTGGGAGAAGACTGGGTTTAGGCAGATCAGTGTTGGGAAGCTGTTGCTATGATCCAGACCTTAAGCAAGATGGACTTGAACTAAGTCAATGGCAGAGACAATGGGGAAGAGGTAATAAATATTTGAATTGTTTAAAAGAAAATACTTAGATCTAAGGATTTGGTAATGGTTGAAAGGGAGATGAAGTGATGAAGAAGAGGAAAGATTCTGGAAGAAATTCTGCATTTCTGACTTGCATGTCAAGGTAATTAGAGGTGGTCCCATCAACCAAACTGGAAAATACAAAATCTTTATGGATGCCAGTGATACCTTTTATTGTTTTTGAGGGGCTTAGTGGGACACCCAGATAAAGACATCCATTATGTAATTGAATACATGGGTGTGAAGCTCAAGAGAAACGCTTGAACTTTTATTTGTGTGTGCCTATAAGTGATATTTACAAAGCTTGTACCTCTGCTTTCACTTTCTGACCCTTTCTGTGTATTGTTCCCTCTTTAATGCCACAAGGTTTCTTCAAGTTCCTTATATCCTCACAGTATTCACTGACTGCCTAGGGGTCCCTACTAGGGAAGAAGGGCAGGATGTGTTACAGTCTTTACTCCTAAGTAGTGCCCTACATTCTGATCCACTTTCCTCTTCATACCCAAACCCCTGCCCTCACTCCCCACCACCCCTGCCCCCATCAGCATTTACCTATCTTGCATCCCATGCCCTCAGCCCTGCTAGGTTATTGGCTAACCTGAAGAAATTAGATTGTGCTCAGGTATAAACGATCAATTCTGGCTTTGTGTGCATACTTCCCTAGCGATATACTTGCTTTCTGACATAACACACACAAACAAAGTGTGAGAATTACAAGTAATGGTAGACTAGCAGAAAAGGCATTGCACATCAACCTAGCCACTTCAGTTTCTTAAACACCATCACTTAAACATCATTACTCACATATATTCCAGCTTCATTACAAACCCTGTTTGGGGACTTTTGGTCTACCAGAAGTCTTTGCTCCAAACAAGTTACTCCTCACCAACTGTACTCCCCTGTCCCCAACCCACACACACAACCAATGTCCAGTTCCTGATATCTGTTATTCAGCTTTGTAATTTGTTGCTTTTATTTTCCAACAATAAAGCTGCTTCATTGGCAATCAAGGCATCCACAAAGAATAATTCCTGCCCTCTCCACTTGCCTGTTAAGCAGCTTACCAATTAGTCCTAGATGATGAGATGTGAAATTGACCCCAGAAGGTCATTTAATCGGATACTTTCTATATTAGATAAGAAAACCAAGGCCCAGAGAGGGGACAGGACCGACCCAAGTTCACACAACTATTCATAGCTGATTTTGGCGAGAATCCAGGTCTCCTGACACCTAGGCCAGTTTTCTTTCCACTATATCACAACTGTCTCTGTGGGCATGCTGCCATCACCCGCTCTGCTCGAAACACAATCCCCTTTTACACCTTAGAATTAATCATCTTGACTGACAAGGCTCTGTCCCCCATAATTCCCCTTTGGGCCTTTAAATGCCTGAACATGCAACCAAGTACAATTTTGGATTTTTTAAACTGCCTTTGCAATGGAGAAATCTTCCTCTATGCCAGGTGTCCCACCTCTCATCTTGGCAAGGATTCCAAAGAAGCTGGCATAACTAGTGTGGGCCCTACAGGGTTGGGGTGGGTGGCAGGACTGTCTCTTGCCCACACTTGCAGGTGTTTGTGATGCTCATGGTGTGTGCAAAGTTGAAAATTGTTTACAGAGAGCTAAAGTAAATAAGCCAGAGAAACAAGTCTAAATTGAATGTTAAAGCAAGGAAGGCCTAAGGCAAGTGTTAGTGGCCAGAGAGTAGGGCTGTTTGGGTCTGACAGTCAGGAAAAAGCAGATCTGGTCGAAATGGGCAAGCAGGGAAGTAAGAGAATAAAGACCTGAGGCAGAGGGATATTGCTGATGCCTGGGCTTGTGTGTTCCCTTCCGTATATTACAGAGATGGGTCAAATCCATGGAAAGGACCAGGGACAGAAGACAAAACACCACAGGGGCTGGTAGAAAATAGTTAAAATATGAGCTCTCCTTGGATCATGCTTCTGGCTCTTTGCTTTTTTGCAAGAAAATTGGACTGATGTTGATGGTCCCAGAATTTTATCTGCTCTGGCTCAGAAAAAGTTTCACAGCTGGACAAAGTTTTACACAGTGTCAGCAGCTGGGCAAGCTCCTTTTCGGCACTGTCCATCTGCCACCTTTCATGCCCAGTCAGCCTTTGGCATCTGGCTGAAACTGCTCAAGAGGGTGCCATTTGTGCTGGTGATTTGATCCCACCCAGTGGTAACACTTTCTGATTATGACCTGTCTGGCTCATATTGACAGTGTTAGATATTCAAGCAAGCTTTTCCACCATACCTCTTGTTTCAGAAACAAGTTCTCAGGCCTCATGTCTGAGTTTTCAGCACTCCTTTCCCAGGCAGCCCTGCAGCAAGTCCTGCATCATTTATTCTCATAAAATGTCCTGAACATCTAGCCATGGTGTCTTTTCTTCTCTCTTGGATTGTGTGGCTTAAGGTTGCCACATCTTCAGGAAGCTTTGCCCAGTAGACCCAGCCTGATCTCCTACCTGCCATAATGATTCCCTTCTCTCAATACACTTTCGTCATTTTGGGCTTCCTGTGTTGCTCTTTGTGTGTTTGTTTTGTGTGTTGTGTTTTTTGTGTTGAGTGTACTTTCTCTAATCAGATGGTAAAATTTTGTGGTTTTTAATAGAAGGCACCGTGTCTAATCTTATCTAATGACCCAAAGTCCCAAACATAAGGTAATATAAATAGTCCTGATAATCTAGATAGTCCTGATAGGCGAGGAAGCAAAGTAGTGTGGAGGGTAAATGCACCTGACTGAACTGGGTTCCCATCTGAGCTCTGCCATTTATTAGCTGCATGACCTTCCACAAGGTAGTTAATATCTTTGAAGGATTAGCTGCTTCATCTGAAAATGGGAGTATATTAGTATCTATTTCACATGAAGCTGTATTAAAATAATTATTTGAAATAACACAAGTAAAGTGCTTAGCACACCACAGAGCCTGGCACGAGTGTTCAACATACGGTCACTTATACTATGGGTGGTATTTATTCGGGTTGATTGTCTAAACCACTGAGTTCTTGCGTCTGCGGTCACTGGCAGCCTTGGCCTGTCCCATCAACCCCAAGGTCATTATTGTACATGTACTAGGGTCTCCAGCATAAGTTCAGCTTAATTTCCTCTCCTTCTCTTCTGTTGTTGTCTCTCTTGCTCTTCTTAACTTCGACTCTCCCAGACACCTTACTTCTCTCTCCCTGCCGTCTTTTCTTCCTGTGACATACTTGATGTCACCCTGGGCACCCAGGAGCTTTCCTAAGCTCTCTCTCTCGCTTTAATAGTGACCCTGGGGGTGAGGGAAGTTCTCCTGTGCATTCAGAGCTGCTTTGCACTGCAGACTGAGGACCTGGCTATAATATATGAAGTCAAAATTAGATCGCAGCAGTGTGTGGTAGGGTGAGTGTGTGTGCATATGTGTGTCTGTCTGGGTTTGTGTGCATTGGTTTATCAGTAATTTTGTGACGCTTTGTCCAATAGTTCAAATCCTGAGGCTTTGCATCCTGTGACAAGGGGCTAGATTAGGAAGGGCAAAGAATTATAATTACCACTCTTATTCTTAATGATTGTAATCGTAATTAGCAGGATTTGTCAGCTTTGCCTTTTTAGGGCTAGTCATTTTAGGAGCCATTTAAGGAAATCATCATGCCATTTTTGCAAAATGTCATCAAATCATTTTTATTACTTTGCAAGAAGGCAGACTGCTGCTGGCCAAGTCCTAGTCAGTCCATATTCTATTTTGTACCTAACCAGGTGCTATGAAAGACACAAAAATGAGTAAGACAAAATCCCTGCCCTCAAAAGAGTTTGGTTTCTAACATGTGGGCAAATGTACCTTCCTAATTAGGTCAAAGGCCTCTAATAGAGCCCTGAATGGAGACAAGCCTATATCTCCATGGCAACAATAAAAATCTGCCTCTCAGGGAACATACTTGACAGAATCTACTGCTATGTTAGGAGCCACACTTCTCACAGGCTGTCCCCAGCTGATGACTGAGCATGACAAGGACACTGGGGCAGGCCTCTTCTTGAGAGGTGCACAACTCCTCTGCTGGATCACTCCAGCTCAAGGATTCCCCACTGGCTCTGCCAAAAATTTCTTAGAATTTCTCTTGCAATTTAAAACTCTTATTACCTAATCCTCCTTTCTTCCCTCTCTCCTCTACAAGGGTCAGAACTGCATCACTGTCTATTGGCTCTCCCAGCCTTCCCTGTCTTCTCCCTGTTTCGCTTCACCAGTCACTCCCTCCCCCCAGAAAGCTCTGGCATGTCTAATCCTGCCATGGCATCTGCTTCTCAGAGGACCTGAACCAACACATCCCACGACTCTGTCAGCTGACTTCACAAGTGACTAAAGTCACAAGCTAGACCTAATGAACATTCCAGCGCTTCAGTAGCATAACATATAGTGCAGGAAAAAGAACATAAACTTTTCACCTAAGTCCTCTAATCCTGTTGCCAGATCTATGAAATAGGGTTACTAAGACTACCTTGCAGTGCTGTTGGGGAGAATCATAATATACACAAAATCCCTGTCACGTGGTAAGCACTTGATACATGGATTCATATTAATGAGGAAATAACTTTCCTATTAATGGCAGATCTTATGCTGCAGCTTTGTAAGTGAAGGACAGCATTTTTTCATTAGGAAAAAAGTAGATGGTCTGCAGAGGGGAAATCAGGGATTTTTCTGGTGCTCAGAATTGTACGCTTTGTTCTTTTCTAGTAGAAATGGTGAGAGGTAGAAACTGTTCAGTATGGGAGTCTGGGCTCACGGAAACTGCCTATGGCCTAAAATGCTGGGAACTTGTCCTGCTTGCTTCGTGCAGGCTATCTCAGGCTGGAAGGGGACAAGAAAATAACAAAAAGCAGCAAAAGAAATGAAAAACAAGAAAGTTAATTTCAAGTTCTAAGATGCGAATCAATCATCAGATTCGCAGATATGGCTATGTTTATCCTTAACAACATCATCTGTTTTCTGAGGCAACAAAACTGTCATCTTTCCTTTGGCAAAAGGCACAGGCAAGCTGGTCACCAAGTTCACATATCGCCTGAGGGTGAGGAATTTCTGTGGAGTCCGGGAAAGGGTCAGGGAAAGCCTAACAGGGTGAGGCTTCTACTGCAGTCAGGCCCTGAGTATATGTGGTCTCAGGGCCCTAGGATGAAGGCAAAACAGCATACAGCACATCTAGTGACAGCGACGGCTGAGGATAGGCAGCAGGTTATTTAAATAAAGCCAGGGTTGAAGCCTTTTAGATTGCAAAAGTACCATTTTTTCTGAGTTACTGGTAGATGATAATAGGAAATTATAACTGAGTGATCCAGTATACAACTGAGAGTAGCATTCATTTTTAGCTCTCTGCTTTCCATATTTTCTATGTTTCTAGATTTTTAAAAAATTACCTAGATTTAGGCAATTGATTTCCACAGTGGGGTAGTGCCTATCTACTTACATTAGTCAGCCAATAATATTTACTGAGGGCCCAATTCTGTTTCCCAGAATTCCTTAATTGAACTAACTCCTCTACCTAACATCAGTCAAGCAAATGAGACAAAGAGAGAGAGGATTCTAATAATGACCGTAAGGCAATAAAAGATCCTAATGAGCCATTTAAATTGTCAAGTAAAGATTAAATGATGTTCACTATAGTTGTAGAGTTTAGTGTATTTGGTCTCTATCCAACTCCTTGATAAAACAGTTGGTGGTTCTAGCATGGTATCTCTAATGACTCTCAGTTAACCAGAGTTTTTGATTAACCAGAGTGGCTCATACTGCTTCCAGCACTAAATTATAGTCATTAGGAATTTGAAAACATATTAGCCAGACTTAAATCACTATGTGTGTAACCTCCCAACAAATACTTGAGTTGAGTGCATACAAAGAGGTAGCGGCCAAAGCTGGGGGATATAGGAAATCTGCCTAGGGGTAGAAATGAAGTATTCAAGGAATTGGGCAGAGCAGCTTGGCCCTCTGTGAACTCAAGTGGAACATTCCTGTCGTCTCATTAAGGAAAGGGCATATGCTCCCTCTGGAATTTTCCACAAGCCTACAGGTTGGAGAATAGGCAGCAGGAAGCACACAGCCCTTCGGGATAGAACTTGGCACTGTCTTCCCAAGGAGATGAGGAAAGGTGTCTAGAGTCTTCTCGGGTCTTCCCATCCTTCAGTAAGTAAGTAAGGAGGATGAGAGAGGTAGCAGGGCCAGCCATGCAGCGCATTGGTGGAGAAGCAACATCCTGAGTAAAGCAGACAGTGACGTGCGGTCCAGACTGCAACAAGAGCTGTCCTCCCTTAGTGGTGTAGGTCGGGGGCTAAGCCAGGATTTCTCATCAGCACTCTTGACATTCTGGGCTGGTTATTTCTTTACTGTGAGGGGTCCATCTTGTGCACTGGTTGAGAACCAATGGTTTGCAGGATCATTTAGAGGAGCACCTTATGGTAATGGAGGGCAATGTCACTCTCACCAGGTGGTTAAGTTCCAGCTGTTACTCTATTAAGGGATAAGGCCAAAGTTCCTTATGTGGTTTTGTTAGTTCATTTGTGACCAGTGTTATTGGGACTCAGATTCTTCAAATTTTTACTAAATCAAACTGATAGGGCATGGAGAAAATGCCTGCTGTTTGTTGAAAACTGTGACATTTCCCCAAATCTTCTCCTTACAGAAATAATAATTTTATACTGTCCCTAAAGAAAGATAGTGTTTTACACTGAATGGAATTCCTTACCAAACTCTTTTCTAAACAACGGCTCATTTATACATCACTTTGTCCGTTTATGAATTCACGAGGTTGCCAGTGCCCACATAACAGAATAAAGCTCAAAAGGTCACACAAAAATCAAGTTACAATCTTAACCTCTTTAGTATGAGACTTATGGCTAAATTCTAGCAGGGGCCCAGGGACCCGGTCTCCAAGTGAAGAGACGAACCATCAAGACTTTGCAAGTGGCATAGTGTATGATTAAATTGGTAAATTATATTGCCTTAGAAATAAGACATAAAACTTTCATCTGAATTGCAGGGGTGACGTAGCAGTTCAGAGTTGTTTTACTATATTTTATGGGTCAAATATTTCTAAAATTGGTTATGACTTTATCAACCCTCTGACAGTGCTTTTCCCTTAGGTTTTAAGAAAGTGTTACTTTATTATTTGAAGGCCTGGAGACTTTTCTCTATCATTAACTCTATTTGCGTTACTGAGGAAAACTAGGAAAGGTGAGTTCAGAGTTCAAGAACATAACCTTTGCCTGAGGCTATGTAAGTTGGTAAAACTCCCTAGTTCAGTGGCACTTTGAGTAATTTTTCCTTTTATGTAACTACACAATTTACCCATGAAGACAGAAAAAAAAAGGTTGATCTCTGTCCACAGCAGAAATAATTCTTCTGCACAGTTCAATTCCTTAGAGAAATGCTGTTTTTTAGGTTAAGTAAGATTTTCCACTGGCATTTGTCATCGAAAAAGGGGAAAGAGGCTCATTTTAAAAATATTCTTGGCCTTAGGAGTTGAGGCGGATATATGCTTTTTTTTTTTAAGCTAGAGCTTTAATTGTATGATTATTTGGCATGAGAGACAGCAAGATTGTTTTTCTTATTATAAAGCTATCCCAGAGCAGAGATGATAAACAGCAGGAAAACAAGCTGAAGAAGAGAAAACCAAAGGGAATTGAGATTGTTCAGCCCATAGAAAAGCTGGCTAAGAGGTGATTTAGTAATGATCTTCTAGGACCTGAAGGGCAGTCATTAGGACCAGATGCTCCCCATCTGCAATGAGGGCGGAGCCAAAGGAAATGACACTATAGCATGAGAAAGAATTTACTGGCAGTAAAGGCTGTCAAACATGAGAATACATTACTGTGGAGGTTATGAAATTCTGTGAAGTCTATATCTTTATTTGCACCATATCCACTAAGGTGCAGGGTTTACAATGTGCTTTTTGAATTATATTTCCTTGTAATAAAGTTTCAATTTCTCAGGTATTCATACTTATGAAAGTGTATTATGTAACTTCTCTACCCCCTTGGATTATTGAAAACTGGGACTCTGCCTTACTGCTCTTCCCCTCTTTTATAACTATTTCTTTTTCTCCTTTTGCTAATTGTCCCACTTTTCGGTAGTGTTCTCACTTTCCTGCAAACACCCCCTGGGAGAGCACATGTAGGCTCCACACAACAGTTAGCACGTTGGGTGTTTGAGGCCAATGTAATAGCTACTTATTGTTTTTTAATTTCAGGATGTGATGTAATATATGAGAATGTGATACCATACAATGATAATCAGTATATTCCATAATCTTTTCACTTGTCTACAACAAAATAACCATTTGGTTCAGTCTCTCTACGGCAGGGCTTGAGTTGGAAAGAGAAACTGTCAATCCACTTAATAATAGACAACTTTAGATAAAAATTTTCATTTGATTGCCTGAATATTTCTTTGCGCTACGTTGTGTAGGGGAAATGTAGGTCCATGGTACTTCTGTCTTAGTGAAAAGGCCTCAAGATCCAATAGACTGCAGCGAGAATCTTTCAAATGCCAATGGCTCCTCACTGCCTGTAGAAAAGTAAGTCTTAATACATCAGCATGACACTCAAAGTCCTTCTTACTATTCACATGAACTATCCTCTCTTGTTATTTTGATTCCTCAGAATGAGTCCTCTATTTTAACTTCCCATTATACCATGCTTATCCTAAAATATTACTGTTTGCTTAGATGCTGTCTACTACTTGAAAATTGCCAGCCTCTCCATCTATACAATTTTCCTTCTCTTCATCTTTCTCCCAACATCATCATCATTATCATGGATACTACTTTGATTGTTTACCATATTTAAGACACTGTGTTAAGCCTTCAAGTTTATCAGCCTCCTTAGTATTTGCAAGAACACTACGATGTAGATATTATTGTTCAGAGCTCATTTCTAATAGCGTCTCTTCTGGGAAACCTTCTTTAATCACTTAAACCATAGTACTGCCTCTTCCTCTGAATTTATAACACCTATTGTCTTTACTATTTATGAAGTCATGAAATCTTACTTAACAATTTCTCATGTAACTATTTTATTTCCTGATCTAAGTGTAACCTCATTAAAGGGAAAAACTGTGGCTTATACAATTTTTTTGCCATTATAATACAAAATATATAGTAGGCCCACAATAAATATAGTACTCTAAGAAAGAAGGGGAGGGAAAGGGAAGGGAATGAAAATGAAAAAAAGAAAAGGGGAGGAAGGAAGGAAGCAAAAGAAGAGTGATCAAGATTTGGTGAAGTTGTATCCTGTGGCACCAATTATGTTATCACTTCATTAAATAATTATTAGGCATCTACTGTATAACCAGTACCATGCTGTGATCTATGAAGTATAGGGGAGAAGGAGAAATTATACCTCTACTCACACTCTAGATGGGAAGACAAGAATAAATGCACACTTATAGAGGATAGTATAATAAAGCTCAGTAAACAAAACAAGAGCCAAACAAACCAAAAGACACAATACCAACATGATGCCAAACTGAATATTACTCTGTTGTACTAAAATGGGGAAAGAATACCCTTGGGGTCCTGAGAAAAGACCCTCCTTTTGGATTTCAGTTTTCTTTAACAACTTGGATTGCCCCTTTTTCCTTATGCCTGACATTTTAAAAGTACATGAGGTGGCGGGTATAGCTCAGTGGTAGAGCACATGCTTAGTAGGCACGACGTTCTGGGTTCATTCCCCAGTACCTCCATTAAAAAAATAAAATAAAAATAATAACAAACAAAAAGTACATGAGAATGTAACACAGGAGAATAATAGAAATAATTTGTGACACTCAAAAGCAGAGCCTCTACCCATTGTTTGGCAAAGAAATGGAATATCACAGATGTGGTATAAAATGGAACACTTTTGAAACTCAATGAGTTTATGAAACCAGGCAAAGAAATTCACACCATATCTGATATAACAATGATATTTTATGTATCTCTAGCTGTGGGTTGTTTTCTTTTCCTCCCTCCTTCCCTTCCTCCCTTCCTTTCTCCATCCCTTCCTTCCTTCCTTCTTTCCTTCCTTCCTTCCTTTCTTCCTTCCAAGAATCTTTTTCTTTCAATGGGGTAGGCATGCTACTGTTTCCATCCATGGAAGTAGAGCAATTTAAAAACAAAGAAAGAGAAGACTGTGTTCCCTTACTCACCTTCAAACAAGTGACTCATAAGAAGTTTATCTTGGGGGTATGTCTTCAGAATTTCTCAAATCAACTGCTACTACTTTGAGATTAAACGTTTTGATTTAAGAGAATAAGGCCATCCAGAACATTGCAGGTATGTGTGTTTGTGTGTCTGTATATCTGGGGAAATGAGTTAGGAGGCTGAATATCAATCTGCTATAAAAATTGATTTGTGGGGCCTTATTTTTTAACTCCCATAATATATGTATATACAATATTTGTGTATACACACACATACATACATACATACTTCTAATCTTAGAGAATCAGAGTGCTACAGTGAACATCCTTCAAATGTGCCCAACTAGATCCAGGGATGGAAAAGAAGCCACAGAAATGTCAAAAGCAAGCCCGGAGATTCCAGTGGCTTGGCTGTGAGTTAGTCATTCTTTGACCTTTGAGGTGATGGCTGAAACTGAATGCTCAAAGCTTTTGAACTCTTCACTCCAGAAGAATTTTGTGAAGTATTATGAACTCTTGTCTGTATCTCTAGAGGCCAATGGAAGACTGAAATTAGGTCTCCCTCTCCCCTACCCCAATGGAGAAGCAAGAGTTGGTTTTTCTTTTTGGCTATTTATTTCCTCTCTAGGTCAATACTTCATAGGCTCAAATTCCACTTTTCTTTTACCTTTTTTAATCTCTTCCCTTAGCTTGTAAGACATGAAGATTTTTAAAAATGGAAAAAGAGAAGTTTTTCTTTGATATTTTGAATAAAGTTCATATTCATTATCCAATATTAATATAGAATGTGTCTATATTAATTCAAGGAGAAATTGATAAGTGGTCTGCCTTGGAAACTGTATTTAAAAAGGTACTTTTCAACTAATTTGAGTCAAAATATTTCCTTAGTAGATGATTAAAAGACCCCAGCCTTCCTTTCTTATCCTACTTCATTGTTTGCATACCAACATCTATTATAAAACAGACTAAAGGCTTCTTATTTTGGCTTCTTATTTTGTTTGTTCTTCTGAAAATAAGCAATCTCCACTTTAACACTACACCCAAGGCCATGTTTCTGGCATTTATTGACTTCCCACTTTAGAATTGTCTTTGCTTTTGAGAGCATGCCACTATGGCTCTCAGAAACATACCAACTTCTTTTCCTGTCATCAGAATTTGGACTGAAAGAAAATGAATTTGGACAGTCTGTGACACCTAGGTGCAGTCACTCTTCAGTTTAATTCCTTCTTCCCATCCTTCCCATCTAGCCCATAGACAGACGATCACTGGAGCATAGGGTAGGCAGAAGCCCCAGGGAAATTTAGAACTTTCAAGCAATTTTAGAAATTATTGAGATAGTGGAAAACTCTCATGTGGTTGAGAGTGAAGCTTTTCCATAGGACCATGTTCCTTTTCATAAGAACTTTATTTGCATGTTTCCTATTACTATAAGCCCAACATAAGGAAAGTAACATTATGTCATATCCCTAAGCTATTGAGCCAGCGGTTCTGTTCCTAACAAGTGTCCAAGTATCACTTTTCTGTACTGAAGACAAATATGTATCTTGGGCTCTAAGCCAGGACCCAGGCACTAAGAACCAATCTTTGGTCTGTCACAGTACTAATTCATGGGACATTCCATCTACCTACTGTATTACATTCCATCCCATCTCATTCCAACCCATACTATTCTATATACATATATAATTACTTTCGTTACAAAATAAGCATTTCTCTTCTAATTCTAAAATCATCTTCTTTATTGCCAATTACTTTGTAACTTTTGGCTTGTTGGACTTTATAATATTGTCCAGGCCATGTTGCTATTCTTACGTTCCAGTGAACATGTTTGGCTGCAAAATGTTATGAATAGACTGATCCTGTTTTGCAACTGTCTGTATTACTTCATTGTCAGGGTACGAAATAGAACACATTTTTGATGGAAGAATCCGTTAACCATTTCAGCCACATACCTGGTCTATGAAAAGGCACTAATCAAACAGTAGAATATGTAGCAATGAGGTCACTATTTTCTGATTTTAATTCTTCAAACAACTGTATTTGATTGATTAAGGAATTAGATCATTGGTATCAACATGGTACATCTGTCAGAAGCTTTTCCTTATCATTGCAATTATTAGGTTATTTTCTGAGTTGAAATATTGGGAGATTGATCTATGTCTTTGATTATCTTTGTCCTCATTTTTTAATTTTTTTGTTGTTATGGTAGGGAGCAGGTAGAGAGAGAAGAAAGAAGCAAGTGAGCTGTACACACATATGTCCCATTATTTGTTTCTTTGTTTTGAGGTGGAGAATAGACAGATGGGAAAAAAGGGAATCACCAAACCTTAATAGCAAGTCTTCATATGACAACCTATTCTTTCTACTATTATTCAGCAGAAGAGAAAAGACAAAGCATATTTATTGAGTACCTGTTTTGTACAAAGCTCTTCATCAGGTGCTCTGGGAGACCCAAAATGACTAAGATATGGATATATATATATGTCTCCAAAGAGTGTATTATGTGGTAGGGTCTGTTTGGCCAAGCACATTATATAAGATGATTATCTCATTTTTTTTTCTCTTTGAGTACATGCTTTGACTTTGTTTTGTTTCCTTGAAAGGTAGAGACCATAAGACCTAAATAATCATTCATTTGGGTCTCTGTTAATAAGTGGTACCTTGGTTTCTACTGGCCTTGGTGGCAATACCTTTTGCTCCTGAGGTCTTTAGGTTTTTTCCTCTCCTTTCACAGGGGTGTATAGTTGAAAAGTTTTGCAAAGAATATCACTGGTTCCTCTGTCTCTCAAACCAGCAGTCCTGGATTTAACTGCACATGAAGCATATTCTCTGTTCTAAGGCAAGCAACAACTCACAATTCACTTCTGTTCTACTTCTGACTTGCCCCAGACTTGTGGATCACACGTAGGTTATGCATAACTTTCCATTAATATCCTTAACCATGAAAAACAATTTTAGATTTTTTTACTTTTGCAATTAGAGTCCATTTCCTTGTCACATTTATAGGCCCTACAAAATTTACTATCACTCCTACTACTGTTACTGCCATTGCACATGCATGCACATGCACACACACATACAATCTACTCCTGACAAGAGCATCAAGATAAATGGTTGTGGTGTGATGTTATCCATGATGTCAACCTCAAAAAGATAAGGACATCCCTATATATTCCTATCTGTCCTTAATTTATTATGAGTCTATCATCTAGGAACTTATTTCAAATTTTCCTTGAGCCTAGTTTTATTTTGAGCCAGCTCTACTCCTTGGTATCTAACAAACTCTTTATGTCTACTATCCACTGTGGGAACTGTAAGTGTTCTGTTTAATTTTCTAAGTTTTCTCTTTTCAGTTGTCTTGGATAATTTGGTCACCAATTTTGTGTTTCTAATCCATCTCTATTATGATATTGTAAGCATTTACCTTAATCAGAGCTATACATTGGACTTAATAAGTCTTACTTTGCTTCCAGTTCCCAGTAGAGTTCAGCATATAGTGGTGTAGTGAAAGATCTGAATCAACATCATCATCATCCTTCTAAAGGCACAGTACAGTGGGGGTCTGTTTGGGATGGTCAAATAAGAAAATGGACTTTCTAGAATTTACCAAAACAGATGTCAATTCAATTAATAAGATTATTATAATGTGCTTGGCCAAGCAAACCTTAGAGTAAAACTATTAGCCTATGTGAACTATTAAAATGAATTAATAGTACATAAGATCCACTCTTTCCCCAGAAAGCTACATGAACTAAGAAGACAGAGAGAAAGCCACTCTGGATAAAGAAAATGTGATATATGTAAGTGAGTTAAGTAAGTTAAGTAAATAAGCGAATAGGTAGGTAGGTAGGTAGGTAGGTAGGTAGGTAGGTAGATAAAGTAAGCCGTAAAAAGGAGGAAATCCTGTCGTTTGCAACAGTATGGATGAACCTGGAGGGCATTATGCCAAGTGAAATAAGCCAGCCTGAGAAAGACAAATACTATATGGTATGACATATATGTGAAAAAAATTTTAAGTGATTTCATAGAAACAGATATTAGAATATAGATTGCTGGTTGACATGGGCTGGGTAGGAGGAAGAAATGGGGAGATGTAGGTCAAAGGGTATGATCTTTCAATCCTAGAATGAGTAAGTTCTGAGGAGCTAATATACAGCATGACTGTAGTTAATAATATGCTTGTATTATATGCTTGAAATTTGCTTAGAGTAGGTCTTAAGCATTCTCATCATACACAGAAGAAAAGAGTTAACTATATGAGGTAATAGATGTGTTAATTATCTTGATCTTGGTAATCATTTCACAATATATATCAAATCATCATGTTATATACTTTAAATATATACAATTATATTTATTAATTATTCCTCAATAAAACTGGAGGAAAAAGAAAGAAATGCAGAACATCAGGCCAATTCAAGTTCTACTTAATCATAATCTACATTTTAACAAAATCCCCAGATAAGTCATATATACATCAAAATCTGAGAAGCAATACACATGAAACTGTTCATCATGGGCTTCTTTTAGGAAAAGAACCGGGTTTAGGGGGAGTTGTCAACTTCTGAACATCTTACCAGATTCGTATGTGATGTCTGAATTATTACAATAAATATTTCTTAATGTAATACTTCTAAAATTAGAATTATTATATTTTTAAGTTAAAAATGAAAACAAATCCGTTCAAGTTCTTGGTTATTTACATTATCTTGAGCCCAGTTTCCCAAGAATAACTAATATACTAGTGAGATGTTGCTACTCCAAAGGTTAGTTTTGGTGTCAGTAGCAGCCTGGAGACAATGGGGATTGTCTTTTTCTGCATGCATATCAAAAGCTCTTCCTGTGATTTTATGTGTAGAACTCCCATGCTTATCGGTGGGCATTCCATCTGGGAAGCCTCTGGTTAGCCATACTATCTCTTTACAAGGTGATTCCACACCCTAGGTAGAACCCTTACAAGTTTCAGTTTTAAAATTCCAGATTCTGAGTCATTGTGTTTTCCATTTTTTATGGAAAGGACTACAATGGTAAGGAACTGAGACCTCCTACTTACAGCCATGTGAGTGAGCAGTCTTGAAGTGGATCCTAAAGTCCCAGTCAAGATTTCTAATGACTGTAGCCTCAGCCAACATCTTGAGAGATGCTGGCTGCTAAGAGATGCTGAGCCAGAACCACACAATTAAGTAACTCCCAAATTCCTGATCAACAAAACCCGTGAAGTAATAAATGTTATTTTAGGCCACTGAGTTTTAGGGTAAATTTTGACATAGAAATATATAATTAATATGACACTAATAGGTTTAAACAATTATACTATCACATATCTCAAAAAAGCTAAGGTTGTTTTCTATATAGTACTTTACTGTATCTGATAGATAAGACAGTTCAAACCAAGAAGTACAGGAAAGGGACAAATATTTTATATCAGCTATGTATAGAAAAGCCTGGCTTGACCTATCCAAAAACCAACCTTGGTTCCCACAGTCAAATACTTCAGATTTCATTTCTTGAAAAGTAAATCCAAGCATCATGTTATCATTGTTCTGCTGCATTCTTTTTTTTTCCCCCACTAAAAACAACTTTTCTAATTAAACTTTTTAATTTGCGACATTCATACATTCACTTGCAGGTGTTAGAAACAGTAGAGGGAGATCCTATGCATTCTTTACTCAGTTTCCCCCAGTGGTAACCTCTTGCAGATCTAGAGTGACATACCACAACCAGGATTCTGATACATTCATGTCAAGAATAGTTCTATCACCACAAAGATCCTTCATGTTGCCCTTTTATAGTAACACCACTTCCCTCCCATCTTCTTCCCCTCCTTAACTCCTGGCACCCATTAAACTGCTATCCATTTCTGTATTTCATTTTGAGAATGTTATATAAATGGAATCATATATTTTGGAATTTTGAGATTGGCTTTTTTCACTTAGTATAATCCCCTGGAGATTCATCCAGGTGGTATATTAATCAATAAATTGTTCAGATTATTCTTTTTCTATTGTTGAGTAAGAGTGCATGGTATGGATGGACCAAACTTTGTTTAACTATTACCATTGCAGGACATATTTAATATATCTAAGACATATTTAATATATCTAGGAATGTTAAGTCTTCATTTATTTGGGATCAATGCCCAGGAATATAATTGCTGGGTCATATGGTATTTGTATAAATTGTATCCACCTGGGTAATTCTCCCATTGGTAAAAGATAATGAGATCTTTCAAGATCCCTGAAACATCACAGGCCAGATT
Organism: Camelus ferus; assembly: GCF_009834535.1. Classification (NCBI taxonomy): domain Eukaryota; kingdom Metazoa; phylum Chordata; class Mammalia; order Artiodactyla; family Camelidae; genus Camelus; species Camelus ferus. The sequence continues at coordinate 70,299,169 of NC_045732.1, read as the reverse complement.
AGAGCTCATTCACATAACTTCCATCATCACATAGTAGTTTGATATAGGCTGTTGTTGGTCATAAATACTATTAATGGTCAGTTGGAAGGCAGGAGTTCTGTTCAGAGTCGCTATAGGTGGTCAGAGTTGATTATGGAGAGACCACACAAAAAATTGTCTTTCTTTTGATGGCATTAAGCTCTCTACAATCCACTTAGGAGCTACTCAAAGGCTACCAAGATTAGGCCAACTGAAGCAATGTAGGATAAAAGTATTCCCTTATACCCAAAGGCTCCAGTTTTGACTGAAAGGAATTCTATTACTTGAACATCTACATCACTGAGGGATCTACTTTTTTAAACATTACTGCTACAAATCTTGGGAGATTTGTTTCACCATTAGACTCTGCTTGGTACCATATTGCAGGAGCTGCCGCCCAAGGCACAAGAAATGTTAGATGAATGGCCTGCTCAGTAATTACATAGCAACAACTGAATGTGTAAGTACATGGCACCTTGTCAAAACTGGTTAATAATTACACATATTTTTCATTTCCCTCAACTAATGTTATTATATCAGAAAAACAGCAAGATACTAAGTCATAATGCTTAAGTGACTACATATTTATTTACTAAATAACCAGGTAGGACATAAAATTATATTCTTAAATAATATTTGACAAGACACAGTAATTTCATTATTTTCTGGCATTTGCTATCTAAAGTAAACCTCCCATTTTTTAAAGTTTCAAATGTCTTGGGGTTATTATTATTGTTATTTTGGTTATTACAGCTTTGTTATTAACACTTGTGTTGCACTAAAGAGGTACTTTACTCTGTAATTGAATAATGTAAATAATTTAGTAATATTTCCATCTTCCAGTTTCTAGTTTTGTACATTGAAGATTTTTATTTTTATTTTTTAACTTTTTTTATTGAGTTATAGCCATTTTACAATGTTGTGTCAAATTCCAGTGTAGAGCACAATTTTTCAGTTATACATGAACATACATATATTCATTGTCACATTTTTTTTTCGCTGTGAGCTACCACAAGATCTTATATATATTTCCCTGTGCTATACAGTATAATCTTGTTTATGTATTCTGCATATGCCTGTCAGTATCTACAAATTTTGAACCCCCAGTCTATCCCTCCCCCTCCCTTGGCAACCACAAAGTTTGTATTCTGTGTCTCTGAGTCTATTTCTGTTTTGTATTTATGTTCTTTTTTCTTTTTTTTAAGATTCCACGTATGAGTGATCTCATATGGTATTTTTCTTTCTCTTTCTGGCTTACTTCACTTAGAATGACATTCTCCAGGGACATCCATGTTGCTGCAAATTGCATTATGTTGTTGGTTTTTATGGCTGAATAGTATTCCATTGTATAAATATACCACCTCTTCTTTATCCAGTCATCTGTTGATGGACAGTTAGGCTGTTTCCATGTCTTGGCTATTGTAAATAGTGCTGCTATGAATATTGGGATGCAGGTGTCATTTTGAAGTAGGGTTCCTTCTGGATATATGCCCAGGAGCGGGGTGAGTGGGTCATATGGTAAGTCTGTTCCTAGTCTTTTTTTTTTTAACATTTTTTATTGATTTATAATCATTTTACAATGTTGTATCAAATTCCAGTGTAGAGCACAATTTTTCAGTTATAAATGAACATATATATATTCATTGTCACATTTTTTTCTCTGTGAGCTACCATAAGATCTTGTATATATTTCCCTGTGCTATACAGTATAATCTTGTTTATCTATTCTACAATTTTGAAATCCCAGTCTATCTCTTCCCACCCCTGGCCCCCTTGGCAACCATAAGTTTGTATTCTATGTCTGTGAGTCTATTTCTGTTTTGTATTTATGCTTTGTTTGTTTGTTTGTTTGTTTGTTTTAAAGTCCACTTATGAGCGATCTCATGTAGTATTTTTCTTTCTCTTTCTGGCTTACTTCACTTAGAATGACATTCTCCAGGAGCATCCATGTTGCTGCAAATGGCATTATGTTGTCGGTTTTTATGGCTGAGTAGTATTCCATTGTATAAATATACCACTTCTTCATCCAGTCATCTGTTGATGGACATTTAGGCTGTTTCCATGTCTTGGCTATTGTAAATAATGCTGCTATGAACATTGGGGTGCAGGTGTCATCCTGAAGTAGGGTTCCTTCTGGATATATGCCCAGGAGCGAGATTCCTGGGTCATATGGTGAGTCTATTCCTAGTCTTTTGAGGCATCTCCATACTGTTTTCCATAGCGGCTACAGCAAACTGCATTCCTATCAGCAGTGAAGGAGGGTTCCCTTTTCTCCACAGCCTCTCCAGTATTTGTCATTTGTGGATCTTTGAATGATGTCCATTCTGACTGGTGTGAGGTGATACCTCATTGTAGTTTTGATTTGCATTTCTCTGATAATTAGTGATATTGAGCATTTTTTCCATGTGCCTATTGATCATTTGTATGTCTTCCTTGGAGAATTGCTTGTTTAGGTCTTCTGCCCATTTTTGGATTGAGTTGTTTGTTTTTTTCTTATTAAGTTGTATGAGCCACTTATATATTCTGGAGATCAAGCCTTTGTCGGTTTCATTTGCAAAAATTTTCTCCCATTCCGTAGGTTGCCGTTTTGTTTTGCTTATGGTTTCCTTTGCTGTGCAGAAGCTTGTAAGTTTCATTAGGTCCCATTTGTTTATTCTTGTTTTTATTTCTATTGCTTGAGTAGACTGTTCTAGGAGAACATTTTTGAGATGTATGTCAGATAATGTTTTGCCTATATTTTCTTCTAGGAGGTTTATTGTATCTTGTCTTATGTTTAAGTCTTTGATCCATTTTGAGTTTATTTTTGTGTATGGTGTAAGGGAGTGTTCTAGCTTCATTGCTTTACATGCTGCTGTCCAGTTTTCCCAACACCATTTGCTGAAAGTAATTTAGTATTATTTCCATCTTTCAGTTTCTAGTTTTGTAAATTGAAGATTTTTAAAGTCAATAATTTAAATTACAAGGGAAATTGATCACTGAACACTACCAGATAAAAGAAAATATCATCAGTTCTAATAGTTCCTGATAAATTGCCCATTTGTATTATGTATAAATATTGGACCTCATTAGTAAAACCTGCTTAACTTTATAGAATGAGTTTTTCCCTCATTCTGTATATTTAAGCTTCTGTTATTTCCTCACTCCTTATCATGAGGCCCTAAAACAAGAAAAGTTAAATACTAAGTTGCAGGCAACATTAAAATTCTTATTCTAAGAAAGTCAGAAAAGTGTTTTTTCAGGGTATCCATCTTTGAAATATAAACAGTTCAGTATCAGGCAGATAGCACTGTTAGAACACTAGGCCGAGGTGTCCCAATATCAGAACTATTTACATTTAGGATTAGAAAATTGTTTGTTGGTGGAAGGGGCTATCCTGTGCTTTTAGGAGCAACCCCTAGCTTCTACCAGCTAAATGCTAGTAGCATTCCTTGTCAGTTTTGACTGCCCGAAATGGCTCCAGACATTGCAAGTTATCCTCTGGGGTACAAAATCACCTCCAGTACTATGACACCACACACACTCTATGAGAAGTTTAAATGGAAGTTTAAAAAATATTGTACTCATGAAGAGTGCAGTAAGTCAAATTCTACAACGTATCACTGCTTATTAGGGAAATAAAGCTGTTCCAAGAGAACTTACTGAGATAAAAGCTGTACCCCCTGCCCTTTGCTAGGGAAGTGAAAATTGAGGGAGTGTTTGTCATCTCTGGAAGCTCTCAGTCCTTACCTGATATCAAAATTATAGATCCATTAACTCCTGATTTGTGACCTAAACCAAGATATGTTAAAAAACATATCGGGAATAGAGGTAGACAGTAGAAACAGGATAAATACAAATACTACACAGACACTTTAATCTGTAAGATTCATTGCTATCATGATGCATGGGTAATAGATGAGCAGTATGCTTGATGGAGATAGGAGATAGTAACTGCACATTTTACAGGAAAGCCTAGAGCTGGTAGCTACACTACAGGTTATGAAATCAACCACTACTGATTTCCTTGTCTTTTCCTGTCTTCTAAACAGTTCATACTAGGAGTCCACAATGAGAGGAGTAAGATAAAGAGTCTCCAAAATTTCTCTTTTTCTCTCTTTCTCTTACTCTTTGTCTCTCTGTCTCTGTCTCTGTCTCTGTCTCTCTCTCTCTCTCTCCCTCCCTCCCTCCCACACACACACAATCCCTATGTAGGGCCCTAAGGAGATACCCAAGTTTTATCAAAGAGCAACAAGCCTGTTAAGTCTTCCTTTAACAAACTAGAATGTAACAAAAGTTAATTTATATTGCGCCTGACTGAAAAAGTAGAAAATAATATAATTTTCTCTAAACTAACGAGCAGAAACATTAGTTTTAAAATATGCATACACAACCGGGGAAAGAGGCAATGGAGTATAAATGAAGTAGGCAAGGTATGATTTGGTTAGATATGAATTAACATCCTCCAAGTATGTCAAAAGATGGCTTCCAGGAAAGTCTGCTTTGTTTTACTAGCATGTGATAGACAAAGTTATTCCTTAATTACTCTCCACAGCTTCTGATGCCCTACACTTTTTTGTTATACGGAGTCATAGTGAAAATGGATGAAGAACAGACTATCAAACTAAAATGACACTTGGGTTCTGCTTAGGTTGTCACTCAGTTTATATGTCATGACAGGTCAAGCACTTCTTTTTATGAATCCTTTTTGTTAAATCATAAAGTTTCTTGATAGAGAGAATATAGTCAACTCTGATCTAATTCAGAAAGGTAACCAAGAATTAAATACAATTTTCTTAAAAAATAATTTTCCGAACAAGGTAAAACCATGACTTTCGTACAGATATAAATGTGGGTTAAAGTTTTATTTTACTCATATGATATGAGGGAACCAAGCAGATATTATAATTGGTTAAAAAGAAAAGTCAAAAGGGCAAATATTTTTATGGAGTAAAGGAATGTTGAAATGAATTGCAAATGGAGACGAAACTGGTTTTTCCAGGGCGAGGTTGGGGAGTCAACTAAATTTCTAACAGACAAGCCTGAAGGGTGTGCTCTAGATGATACATAGTTTTCCACTGAAAAACAGGGTTTTTTTTGTTATAATTACCCCCTCCTTTGATCAAAAACTTCTCAGAAAAAGATTATCTTGATCACAGAATATGATTTGTCTTGTTAGGTATGACCTGATGACTTACATAGGTACAGCAGCAGTATGTTCACTTGCCGTATGACCTTCTGAAGTTTGTTTTGATGGAAATTTTCATGAGGAATCTCAGGTTAGACTTTTACAACACTCTTATTATTTGGAGTCCTGAGGCTAGGAAGCCAGTTTTCACCTGTAGTACCCATACATTGGGGGTGAATTCCTCTCTTCTTGAAGTCTTCAAAATAACCCAGGTTCCTGGCCTACCAGGAAATGACCTTCCTTACTCATCTGGAAGACTAAGAACCCTGGAAGCCAGGTTACAAGCCAGTTTTCCCAAGAGGGCATTTTACACTTTGGCTTTGTAAAGTAAGCCTCAGTATCTGGTCACATCTGATTAAATAAGCATAATTCTCAAATATAACATCCCAGGCAAATCCTTAGTTGTATAATCAATGTTTCTAATTATTTCCTAGTAAAAGGAGAACAGATTCTTATTTAACCTATACAAATAACTACATTGATATGAAAATAAGAATATTCAATAAGAGTTTCTGAATTCTGAACAGGTCATATAAGAAGAATAAAATATCATTTACAAATGTCTCATTTTGGTTTACAGAAGCAGAGTCTACTAAATTGTTGAGAGTTATGGAAAGCTTAAGAGGAAAGAGAAGGGACTTCCTTATATATCCAGAAAATGGAGCATTAAAATATCAAGAATATTCTTTTAAAAATCACATCATTTCACTCTTACATAATTAGTTCTTGCTCTACAGGATCTTGTATTAGCAGGTCTGTATCCAAGAGTATTTGGCATAATCCTATTCCTTGGGGCTCTGAGATAGTCTCTTTTTGTTGATAGTGAAGCACTCAGGCCTGTAGCTGATTGCAAGTACTTTCAAGGAAGCATCAGAATAAAACAAACAAGAAAAAACATCTGTAGATGACAAAAGACTTAAATTGGCTGTGATTAATTTACTACAGATAACTTTCAAAAGTGGAAGATCTGATTTGAGTTTATTGTAAGAATAATGCAACTGTTAAGGAAATTCGGTTCTTTCACAACCAAAACAAGATAGTAGAGTCCAAAAAACGTTTTAGATAAAATAATTATAGACATAATGGTTAAACCTCTTTTCAAAAAAGGCAGTGAACATTACATCTAATTTTTTAATGGATGAACGTAATTTATACTGAGAAAATAATCTTGAGAAATAGCATAATAATCTTGGCATAATATACAATGAATATTCCAAGCATAGAGTAATACTATGCCAAGAATATATCAATATCAAGTAAAGTGATTCAGTGTGGGGGACATCCTAAATATCTATGTATTAATAAAACTCCATAGGTAAGTGATATGAATCCCCACTTTAAGACCCTGGCCTAGAAGATGCTAGATTCAAATTAAAAAATCAAAATTGTGACAAAGTTAACATTTTTTAAGTAACTGAAATTATTACTGATAACAGTATACTGCTACCATCCAATATTAGTCAAAGCACCATCAGGACTCTGATAAGTAGAAACATATTATGAACAGCCAAGGCTTTGACAAATCTCTTGGAATTTCCCACACTGTATACAATTTCTGAAATATTTATACTAATAACATTTTACCCACACATTTATCTTGGAGGAGGCTGAGCATCTCTTCAGTATGAAAACTCTCCCCATACAACATACCAAATAAACCTAGTTACTTCTATAACTTCTCTTTTTCCCAAAAACAAATCTGTGTGCCTTTCCGGGCAGCCTAAAAAGGTAATTTTAGGTGTAAAAGATAACTCAGAAGTGTTATTTTATTTTATTTTATTTTATTTTATTTTATTTTATTTTATTTTACTTTATTTTATTTTATTTTATTTTATCTTATTTTATCTTATTTTATTTTAATTCTAAAGCTAGGATTTGATTTAGTGAAGGCAAAAATCATTGGGGAGGAGGAGAGGGAGAGAGACAGAAAGCTTTCTCTTCCTCCTCATAAAAGGCCACAGTTCTGTGAGATTAGGGCCCCACCGTTATGACCACATTTAACCTTAATTCCCTCTTAATGACTCTATCTCCAGATACAGTCACATTGGGGATTAGGAAATCAACATATGAATTTGAGGGGGGAGATACATTTCAGTCCCTAGAACACCCTTACACAGATAGAATTTATACCTTCAATTTAAAAAATTTAGCCATGAGTGAAAAGTAAGCACAGAAGCATATAACTCTCTGGTCCATGTCAAAGAGCAATTCTCCTCTCAGTGAGTAAAATTACTTAACTGACTTGGGTTCAAAATAGACAATCAGAAAAGATTAACCAGATTCTCTGTTATCTCTCACTCAACAGGCACAAGGTTGCTATACAACTATTAATTTATAGGGATCACCAAATGATCAAACCATAAAACCAAATTCCCAATCACAAAGGCTAACAAAATTTATCCTCTGTTGTCGTTCACCTAACAAATAATAGATTTCTATAAGCAATCCATTAACAGACCATAAAACCAAATTCTTAGTGGGGAATAATTTATTATCTATAAACAAACCAAAAGCAAGATTACTAAAGAGCAAAATTCAAATTAGAAAAACAGTTTGTATTGCCACTCTGGAGTCACCTCTGGGGACGAAGAGAAGATATGACTAGGCTAAAACTGTTAAAAGATAATTTTCAGAAAAAGGTAAAAGTCATGACTCTCATATAGGTATAAAATGAACATGTTCCCTTATGATACAAGGGAACCAAGCAGATGTTATAGCCTATTTTTAAAAAACACAGAAAATCACAAATGTATATGGAATAAAGTAGTACTGGTATGAATTACAAATGGAGATAAAACTGGTTTTTCCATGAGGGTAAAGGGAGGTAAATCAATCAAACCTCTACCAGGAAGACAGAATTTACTATTTACATATAGTTGCAAAATGGCTCGGAGAAAATGAACACGGCTAGAATACGATAGGCCACAAGTTTTCCACTGAAACATAGATTTCCACCGAAATCCACAGTATTTTCTCTACATATAGAGACGATTGAGAATTGTTTTTTCTAAACAATACATTCTGTAATTAGTTTTGTCGGGAATATTATGGATTACATTTCTAACATAATTTTGTTCCAGCTAATCTTTGACTGAGTTCACACACTCTCAGAGATTGTGGAGGTAATCACCACCACCATCACCACCACCACCACAATCATCATAATGATTCCTGACACTTACACAGCACTTACTGTGTGCCACTCATGCTTCTAAGCCCTTTACATACATCTATTCATTTATTCACCACAACCCTGAAGTAACCACTAAGAAATCTCCATTTTACAGGTGAAGAAAGTTAAGACAAAAAATTGAAATAATATGTGTATGGTTGCACAACTAGCAAGTGCCAGTAGCTAGGCCACTGAGAAATGAGCTAGGTATGTGGGGAATCTCACATGGATTTTAAAAAGATATTTCATGTGATCTACAAAATGCCGAAAAACAGAACTTTCCTGAAATCCGAATGATCCTTTATTCTTTCATCAGTTCATTGAATGATTGTTGATTGAGACTGTATCCCGGGTGCTGGGCTAAGTGCTTCATGTCCATAATGATGGGGTTCAGGACACAGTGACTCAAAACATGGCACCTTGGCACACTGATTATTTTAAGTTAAAGGAGTCTAAGAAAATGGCAGACACAGGAAATCACTCTGACCTCCTCCCCACCCTTGTTCTTTTTCACAGAAACAGGTCATAAAACCCTCATGTGAGAGGTGCCCTCCCTATACCTAGAAAAAGGGAACATTCTTATCTCTGAAAACAAAATGACACCAAGAGGAATCTGAACAAACAGGCTTTGCTAAGTTTCCACACTTTACTACACTTGCCTCATACTCCTCGACCTATCATGTTTCTGTACGACTACCGACTTTTCATCAAACCTGGCATGAAATATTCAGCTCTGTTTCTTCAGGTCTTTATTTTCTTATGAAGTCTCATTCAATACATTTGCATGCTTTTCTCCTATTAGTCTGTCTTTGTCAGTTTAATTTTCAGGCCCAGCCAGGGACTCTGAGGGTCAAGGAAAACGTTTTCCTCCCCTAAATATGTAGGTGAAGCAATATCCATGGCTTTGAGTTCCTGGTCAAGAGAGGAAGACAGATATATACTCACACAATTACAAAGTAATGTGCAGTAACAGGAGCTAGCTGTTCACTGATGTAGGAATACACATTTCTAAGAAATGAATGCTTTATGAAAAAAAAATGTTGAAGGTATGAGCAGGGTTGAGGTTGGGGAGGACCTTGAATACCATGCCAAGTAACTTTAACCTTATTCTGAAGGCCAAAGTGGGGGGGGGGGTCAATTGTAAAAGTAAGAATTGCATTTCAGAAAGATCACTCCAGCAGCTGAATGGAAAAGGAATTAAACAGCCAGTAAGCCTGGATCCAGAGTGACTGATGGATGTTTCAAATGTCTTTTTTAAAAAGTTGAAGAGAAATTTGAAGATGCTACACTACTGGCTTTGAGGCTGGAGAAGGGGCCATGAGCCAAGGAATGCAGGCGGTGTATAGAAGCTGGAAAACACAAGGAAACAGATTCTCCCCCAGAGCCTTGAGAAGGAACCAGACCTATTGACACCTTGACTCAGTGAGACTGATTTTGGACTCCTGACCTTCAGAACTATCAAATAAATTTGTATTATTTTAAGCTACCAAATTTGTGGTAATCTGCTATAGCAGCTATAGGAAACTAATATACACAGCAATCAGAGCAGCAAGAGCTTAAATAAAAGCAGAAACGACAAGGCCTCCTAAGACCTAGCCCATTTGTTGTACAATATCACTACTGGCACATTCTGTTGGTCAAAGCAAGTTACAAGGCCAGCTCAGTTTCAGGGGTGAGGAAATAAAATTCATCTCTTGATGGAAAGAGCTATAAAGAATGTGTTACGTTTTTAAAGCCACCACAACTGGTTAGGAGACAGAGGAATCCGGTAAGAAGTGAAAAGGACTTCAAGTTGCTATAGGAGGGATGCAAAGGAAGGGAGAAGTTCATAAGATATTTAATAGGTAAAACCATCAAAATCTGATGATGAAATGAATGTAGAGGGTGGGGGAAATGAAACATATTTGATTATCACCTACCTTTAGTGCAAGAAGAAACATTATCACCTCCACGTACCCCAGAGAGATTAATGATTTGTCTGATGCCTCATAGCTTGAACTAGAACACAAGGCTCCTGACCCCCTGATCTTTCCTCCTGGCTGGACTGTGTTGCTTACGTATCCCCACAGCCCTGACATTATCTCATTCTTTCCTGAGATCCCAGATTACTGTAAATATGTCCCTGCTTACTCTTTCATCTGGAATGTTTACTTTCATTCTTGGGATTTTTTTTTAATAACCGGTACAGCAACATCAACACAGTCCCAGCCAGATAGTGTGAAAATCAATAAAGAAACTAATAATGAAAATGCAGATCCAAATAAAGCCATCTTTTAGTAATTAAACTAATAGGACAGTAGGTATAAGATGCTGAGTTGACTAAGATTTAATTTAGAGGGTTGTGATTTACAATGGAAAAAAAAATGTCCTTTATGGCTTCTTTCCCTGGAAATGAGTTTTTTCCCTCTTTTCTTTTTCTCCTTCGGAGTCATCAGTGAACCAAGGAACTAACAAGCACCCAAAGTTGAGGAAGGTTAGCTTCATTTCTTAAAAGCTATTATATCACGTAGCTAGTTTACTTAGCAACTAGTGTACATAACGCCTCACATAGTATCTTGAAAATTTCAGAGACAAACATGGCAAGTGGTGTTGCTTTTAAACTTATTTAAAAATGTTTCTAAATGCTCTTACTTTGAATTTCTATGTAAAAAGCTACCTTTTAGCCTTTGGTCTCAATCTCAGTGGACAGTTATTCTAACATTGTTTGATGGATCAATAGATAAGTGAAGTAGTCAAGAAATAAAAAATATGTTTTAGAGAAAAATGTGTCAGATACAAAGTAAACTTTCATATTGAAAATCAAGTACGGAGTGTTATGTATGATAGAGCATCCATGTTACTTCTGTGAGGCTTACAGCTAAGTGATATTAGCCTTTTCTTATGGCAGGAAGTCTAACCAGTAGAGGATAAGTATTCAATAAATGCTAGAAGCTATTATTATTGTTATTATATTAGAAGTTTGTAAAAAAAACAATCTAAAATGAGATATGCAGCTACCTCCTTGATATGTATTATCTGTATATAGAAGGTCACAGCCTTATTTAGACCTAAAGTTACAAAGCAAGTAGCTATAGAAATAATAGAAAAGCTACCCTTATAGAGCATTACTATATGCCAGACATTGTGCTAGGCATTTTAATGTACCATCTCATTTAGTCATCACAAAAGCGTTACATAGTTAATACTATAATCTTCACAATGTTATAAAGGAGGAAGTTGAAGTAAACAGAATAAGTGACTTGACCTAATACCCACAACTAGGAAGTGACAAAGCTGGGAAATGAATCCATGATTCAGATCCTTTTCTGCCTGACTCCAAAGCCATGTACTTAATCAGTTACAATTTTGCATGTGATGTAATATCTGCATATAGTCTTCTCTAAAGGTGTCCCATCGAAGTCCAGGAGAATTAGAGGACAGGGGTCAGATCTCCATTTAACTATCACTTCCCTCCCAGGTCTGTTACCTCACCAACTCATATATCTTTACTCTGCTTTGAAAAATTAAAACATAATACTCATTATGTATCTAGGACCATGAAAAGATATAAGCATATGGCATGGTTTCTTTCCTCCAGGAGTTCATAATCTAGTTAGAGAGATAAGGCTAAAAAATGAAATAACTAGAGAATCATAGGTGATTTAATAAAAGCAAGTGTCTGAATTGGTCATGTTGTATTTAAGGGAAGTGGGTCTTCAGCTAAATAGGTAGGTGAAGAAGGAGGAATAGGCCAGCCCAGGACTAGGACTGACAAGGCTGGAGGGCTAGATTCTAGACGATTGGCCATCATCCCAGCGTGTCATCTAAAGAGATATACTATCTAAAGAGAACTGGTCCTTCCAGACTACGGTTAATAAATAACCAAGGAACCCCAATCTGGTGTTTAGGACGAGTAATACTTCAAAGCAGATGAACTGCTAACAATGCAGCTTTTGACATTGAGTGAATATGGGACACCATATCCAGGCCCCATCAAGGAAGAACTGAAGAACTGACAAAAACTAGGCAGAGGATCATGGTTCTGGCTAAATGGACTGGAGTTCAAAGTCAGTCACTAATTTCATCAGGGAAATTGTAAGAATTGGGTGAACATGACAAGGATAGGAGAAGACCTTGACCTTGGGCACAGGTGAATACCTAGGGCCAACCTTAAAGATATCATATACTAGTCCTATTATCCAGTTTCCACTCATAGGGCCAGAGAAGACTTAGTCAGGGACCTGGGAGTCGGTCATAGTCAAAACAGGATATTCATTTTGGCAACATAGCTGACAAAGGGAACCAAAATGTCAGTCAAGGAGGGAAGGCAGGAACCTAAGTAACAGTGCAGTGCCAAAGGCCAAACTGAAGGCTGAAGCAGGACTGTCAATGGGAGAGTATTAACTGGGGGGCAAAGGAATCAGTAGTCAATTAGAAGACAGTGCTCCGAATAGGTAGTGGCAAGCTGTTTAAGGCTGCAGTTGTGTAGGTGAGAGATTAACTCAGTCTCGTGTTTATACGATGCCAGCTGAATGGTGGGAGTTACAGTGGACATGGTGGTTAAAGAATATCAAGACAGAAAGATGAATTTCAGACTCCACCCACGCATGGGATGGATTGACAGTCCTAATGTACTCTCCTCCCAGGTCAGAACTGGCTTAGAAACTGCAAGGGCTTATGAAGAAGCCATATACACACAGGACACCTGGAGACTGAATCAATATTATGTCTTCATATATTTATAGCCCTGACATTTTTGAGTTGTGTGCAAATGCTGTTGTAATGAATAAAATGCCAGTTGATTTGAAAGCATTAGTGAATTAGTAACCATTTTCTGTCATTATATATTTTTCTTTGGAAGTGCACACTAAAAATAAAAGGGATGATCCAGTGAATTTTTGACATTGTTGAGGCTAGGTTCTGGAGTCCCTTTTTTACAGTATCACTGCATGAATGAGATAGGTATAGAAGCCAACATTTTTCCTTCCTGTTTCCTGAGATTTGAGTCTGCTCAGGATATGGTTCCTATCAGGGACGTTCAGAGAGTAGAGTACACACAGCATGAACTAACTCCTAAAGAGAGCAGTGACTTCTCCCGTAACTTGTTACTTTCAACAGATGTCACAAGGCTACAATTTTTGTAACAGAATCATCATCATCATTACCAATATTTTTCTTACGCTCTGCACTTTACAAAGTATACTTAGATCCACAGAGGTCAGGTTTTTTTGTGAAGTTAATGAAGCATAAACCTTAGAGACCCCCTCCCAATCCCTAAGAATAGCCTTAGCAATGCTTTTGTCTTTGATCATATGTTATTGTAAAATTTGTAGATGTTTTAACTGAATTCAGTTAAGATGCTTTCCCTCCTATCTGATGGCATTGGAGTAACCATGGACATTTCAGGGATCTAGCTGAAAAGACTCAATTGAGCTAGCAAAACATTTCATTTCAGTTTGGTGAGGCATGGGATTCACAGTCACGTCTGCATGTCTTAGTTTTGTTATGATAGCTACCCTAGTATGGAATGGCTTCTAAGAAATCATCCTACCATCTTCTGTGCTGACTCACCCAGCGACCTGAAGCTACAGAACCAGAAGTCCTGTTACAATAATAGCATGTCCTAAAGGGTTTGGTAGCAGAAGTATTAGTGAATGTAAGAGAACTAATATATATATAATGTAAGAGAAATATATAGAGCTAGTACCAGTCTGTAGAAAATTATTCTATAAGAACATTTATAGAAAATTGATTTTAAAAATTGGTAGATCCTTCCCCCAAATTTGATAGCAAGTCTCAAACTTTACGTGACATTAATAAGTTCTGAAACTGAAGGAGACTTCTAAACTTGTCAATAATAAAAAGCAAATTTCAATCAACTATGTCAGAGGAAAGATTGAATTATCTTTCTGTTCTGGCTAAAGAAAATATTATATAATTGTTGTCATATGAAAAGGAAAACAAAGTATACGCAGTAAAACAAAAAGTAAGTAGTAAAAGCATTATAGAAATGTGTCAGACAATTAATTCATGGAAACTTTATAGTTATTTTCCCCCTGGATTCTATGACGTTTGTGGCATATATCAGCTTTTAAAAATGTGCAATAAAAATATATTCACTTTGATACCTAACTCTGTACTTATAATTTTGTATTCTTTTCTTAAAGGCACCCCCTCAAACTGTGTAAACCTCAGGCTCACAAAACCTGGAATCATTCCTGTATGTGCATTCCTTCACAATATTCCTAGATATATACATTTTACAGATTAGAAAGATGCACCTCACTCATTTAGTCTTTCAGGAAATACTTATTGAGGACTTAACTATGTGTCGATTATTCTTCCAGGCTCTGGAAATACAGCAATGAACATCACAGATGAAGATTTCTGACCTCATAGATCATGCATATAGTGAACTTAAAATAAGTTAATAGATATTTATCCTGTGTCATAGAATTAAACATAAGGAAATAACCTTGGCCTTGAACCCAGATGTTCTCCCTCCAGCTTATTTCTCTTTGATCAGCTTCACCTACCATGGTTCTTGTTTCATCTTCCACATTGCTCTGTGGGATGGGGTTTGGAATCGATCCTCTTCAAGTCTTGGACAAATCTCTGCCTTCCCTGTGACCTTCTCAAGGGTCCCAGAATGAAGTGAGATGCTTTTCTTAGTGAAGCTTATTTTTAAGATGGCTTTATTTTATCTCTTTTGGATGAAACACACCCTGAATATAAACTTGTTGGGCCTTTTTGTCCTTTTCTCTAGGTCACTGCTTAGATTTTTTGAGTTTGCAAATTCAGGCAGCTCTTATGTTGCAGAGAACAGATGATTAGCCATCAGTTTTTACTTTCTAGGTAAAAGGGAATAAAAAGTTACTCCTTAAAATGTCTTCAAGCAGCCACTGAATTTCTCTCAGTAGTATCATATTATTTTTTTTTTTTTTTTTTTTTTTTTTTTTTGCCTACCGAATTTTTCTCCCTGGCAATTTCTCCAACTTTTCATTCACTGTGGAAGTGGTTGGTGCGAATAAGAAAAGGTAAATTCAAGGTTATGAAGTACAGAAAAAGTAGCAATATAAATTGGATTGAGCTAAATTGTTCAGTAAGAGTCACTTTTTCTGCACTGCCTCTGGCTCCATCAGTGCATTCAGAGAAAAGTGAGTTCTGAAGTCAATTTCCTGGACAGATTTGGCAGGAAGCAAAACTGAAACTGAGGCAAGAGTGGGCTATTTTGGGCCTGAATTATTGAGATAATTGAGTCATGTAACCACTTTATTCCCCGTGTTTAGACAGAACCTTATACATCATCTGATTTTCTTCAAAGGTGTACATTGTAAAAAGAGTTTCCCTAAATGACTCACCTACTTTTCTGGACTCAAGTCCTATAATTTGATTTCCCTTATTCCAGCGGAGCTGCCTGTCATTTTCCCAGGCACTTGAGGTTGAAGTTCTTGAAAAGTGCTTAAGTCTCAGTGGGGCTTTATTGGTGACATTTTGCTAATGTGCGTTGGTAACAAAACATTCTAGGTTTTGAAACCAAAGCCCATTTCTATGGTTTTTTGTTTTAAACATGCCATTAAGAAAGGATATGTCGGACAGATCAAACTAACTACTTCAGTATTTCTTTGATTTGCTACTGGTCTAGTATATATATATATTAGAGTCTATTTAATAATATTATTCATTATTTATCCCTTTCTTTCAGAGAGAAAAATAAAAAGGTCTCTTCATAATTGTATTGATTTAATTTGCAGATGAAAGGTCAGGTTTTTAAAATTCTCTTATACTACTAGCTTGATAAAATGTGAAATCTTTATTATCCCATTGCTTTTCAATGTTTCCTTCCCTTCTCAAATGCTCCCCAGTGGTGCCTCATGTTTACCACCCATACCTGTCTTCCCCCTCCTTTGAACCACATTAGTATTTCCTCCTGCATCACATGTCCTGTCCCCCTTTGGACTTTATTGTCAGGTGCTCAAATAAGAATCTACCTTAAAAATGAACTGAGGTTTGAATGATGGGAATAACTTTATCTGTGAGCTCTCTTCTTCTTCCAGCAGTTTTTAGGTTTTAATAAGGGACAACTGAAAGTAAAATGCATTCACCTGAGGAAGGAATGACAGTTGGAATTTCAGGCACTGTGTAGGCCAATTAAGTTTGCAGCAGGGATGAGGGTATGGAGAAGCAAGAGAAAAGTTTGAACCTTTACCTCATAAAATACCTGGTGGCCTGTTACGCACAAAGATGTGCCTAGCCCTTGAGACCACTCATAGGATGATTCTAATCTACTCACTTAGACATTTGCCACCTAAGAAATGACCTTTCACAGTAAAAACTACTGTTCTTTAGACATCCAGGAACAGAGAGTATTTATTCTTTGCTCTATCGCTGCATTGAATTCCTGCAATTCCTCCTACCAACAACTCAGTTTAAAATGTGTATGTCATTCCAGTCTAGTTAGATCTATATCAAGCTGATCACTTTACTGCAGCTGTGGGTTGATGTCCCAAGTCATGGAAGAACAGGCTGTTTACCTGCCTGCCTGCCTGCCTGCCAGGTAGAGCAACTGTTATTTTTTCAGCTCTCTCCTGCACTCAGTAATGACTGCCCATCCTTTTCCCAATTCATCTGATCAGTTTACAGTCATCCTTAGATTTCAAATGAAAACCTGTACCATCAACTTTTGCATTGATGTCATGTCCATGTTGTGGTGTTGTTGTTGATATGTGTTTGCTTTTTGTTTTGTTTCATTGTGTTTTCTTATTTTCAGAATTTTGTTCTTAGATTGCAAGAGTGACCTCTAGTGTGAAACATCTGTATAGTTATCATCTGAAGATCCAGGGCCTCTTATCCAGCCCTAATTTCCTTCCATAGGTATTGGTGTTATACAAAATTTAGCTAGCCAGGCCTCCAGAAATATGACAGCTTATCATCCAAGAATAAAAACTCTATCAAGTTTCTTCTTACTGGTTGTCATATATTTTATTCCCAAAGTTTGGCTCTCAAAGGACACTTGCATTCTGGGAATTATGAAATGGCAAGGACAACACTTCCAGAAATGCCCTTGCAAGGAACTAGAAGTAAATTATGACATTCTTTATGAGCTGGATGTATTTGACTGCAGAAAAATTGTTTTGCAGGTCTCTTGTTGCCCCTGGCAGTCTTGTGAATAATTGGCTGGTGAACTCACCTGTTCTCTTTCTTCTTCAGAGAAAGAAAGTGTTTTCCTTACCACCACACTGAGTAGACACAAGTCATAAAGAACACACTGTACTCTTCATGGGGAAAATTAGACTTAAGCATATTCACTGCCCTTACACAAGGTCAGCCAGAGAACTTGTGGTATGGTTAATGGCATTTCTTACTCCCTACACAAGGTTAAATGGACACTTCACCTGCCTGTCAAGGGCTAACTCCCCTTGCAATAAAAGTAACAATCCCTCACATTGGAATAGTGCTTTAAAACCTAAAAAGCACTTTCATTTATATAGTTTTACTTCCTGTCTCACCATCTTCAGGAATTAGGCATTATTTGTCCCATTTTAGTGATGAAAAATTTGAGACCCTGTGAGGTTAAATGACCTGCCCAAGATCAAACATGCTTTAAAAATGGTGGAGTCATAAGTCTTTGGACTCCAAACTTAGTGTACTTTTTCTCACAACTGCTTCATAGTCTAAACGTCAGACTTTTCCAAAATAATGCATATATTTTTAAATACCCTACATACAAATTTCTATGAGACTTCAGAAGAGACAAAAATGATCTAGTCATAAGGATCAGGGAAGATTTTTACGGAGGAAGTCACATATCATTTAGTCTTTAAAAAATAGAAAGAATGTGGAAAGACGAGGAAAATAACATTTCAGGTTAAGCAAAATCAAGGCAATGAAAAAGTATGGAACATACACAAGAAATAAGAAGGAGTCTAAATTTTTCTAAGTGTCAGAAGGTGGTAGAAAATAAGGTTAGAAAAGAAAGCTGCGATCAGAACATGAAAGTCCTCTAAATCTAGAACAGAGTTTCTCAACCTCAGCACTTATGGACAGTTGGGGCCCACATGATGTTTTGTCATGGGAGGCTGCCCCGTGCATTGCAGGGTGTTTAATAGCACCCCTGTCCTCTACCCACTAGACGTCAATAACACTTCCCTCCTCCATCTGTGACAACCAAATTTGTCTCCAGATCCTGCCAAATGTCCCCTTTTAGAGCAAAATTCCCCCTTATTGAGAACCACTTAGCTTGGTACACTATAAAAGCCATCTCAGATTTTGAAACAGAGAAGTGTCATGACTGAATCTATGCTTAGAGAAGAAAAACATGGCAGAAGTCTACACGACAAAATGGAAGTGGAGAAGAGACTGAAGGCAAAAAGGTCTGGTGGGAGGATATGGCGATGGTCTCAGTCTAAGGACGAGAGGTAGCTGATGTATTGGAAAGAGCATTCAGCGTCCAGGCAGGACACTTGGATTACACTGCAAGCTCTGCCAACAGTTAGTACGTGTTCTTGGACAAGTTGTTTACCTTTGTGCCCTCCATTTCTCATCTACAGAGGGAGAGAGTGAGACTTCATGATCTCAAAGTTCCCTTCAAGCTCTATATATTCTGAGTCTGTTAAAGATAGATATGCAAATATTGTCACTAACACTAAACACATCCACTCTTCTTCATATGTCTCTCAAAAGAATCTTGGTGATACCAAGTGTGTGTCTGACTTTGCTGTATAAAGATAAACAGCATGACCTCACTTTTCAGATTAAGTTGGGCAAAAAAGCAAGTCAGAAATAGTGAAAAATCTGAATTAGGAAATGCACCTCAAAGACATGCAGATGTGTTACATAAAGTACCTAGAACATAGTGGTTGAAGGATTGCCTAGGTGAGATATTTTAGAATCTAGTTCAATTTAATTTTGCATCGGCTGAAAACATACTAAGTGCAATAAGACACTGCTGGGCTTCAAAGGAGTTAAAGAGATGAATTAGTTATGGGGCCTGCCAAGAAGCTTGCAGTACGGTAAGGGGGGTAAGCAGTATACACAACTGTAATACAGAGCAGAATATAGTATATTCCAGACAAACCGTATAGGCAAGTCTCATGCATGTCAAAGGGCTGATTTTCCAACTGCTTAATAGTGTAGAATATGGCTGAACTCCAGCTTTAAAAAATAATGAAATCAACTTTAAAAAATACATACACCTTTTTCATTGAGTTGCTAAAAGAATATATTTTTAAGAAAAAAATATATGGCGAACAAACATCTGTCAACTCAGTTAAGTTGCCTAAGTAATATATAACTTAATTGTAATTGTTCCACACATAGGCTGAGCTCATTTGCCAGTGGAGCCTTAACAAGTAGATGAGAATGGTTGGCAACTAGCAAATTGTTTATATGTAAATGGTTATTTTAAATACCTTGAAATCATTCTCTTTTTCAAAGATTTTGATGTATTAAACATCCTTCTTAAAATCTTATCTATTTTGTTTCTTACTTTAACCATCTTTGTTCTAAATTAGTGATTTCAATGTTCAGGTTTTACAACTAAGTGCAAATTTTGTATGAACACTTTTCCGGTTGGGCTATTTTCTATTTTCTTTCTTGCCCTCTCTTCAGGCTATCAGCAGAGCTGTGTGCACAGCTGATGTGTTACTTTGGCTAATAGTTCCTACCTGAGATAATTTTTGAGGTACATAGACAATTATGTGCACACATACACGGTATGAGGGGAACGTGGTGGAGACAGACGTAATTAGTTCAGGGAGAAAATGCCATGTCAGAGAGAGAGAGAGATCATAGTAAATAACAACATCCTCATAAGTAGATATATGTGTGTGAATAGGTGTGTGTATATGTTGTATATGCTATGTTTCAGCCAAAGAGAAAAGACAGGCAACTGGCAACTATTCTGGAATTAGTTACACCATTTGAATGCCTAATTTTCCTTTCTTTTACCTGCTAAGTTACTGCACTGCTTTTCTTTCCTTATTTAGTGAACAGGCAGGGGATGGAATTAACAGCCAAGTCAATTTGGCTCCTTTAGCTCTCTTTGGGGGGGAAAAAGTATGAAGAGAAGCTCAAACTAATATACAAAACCTAGTTTCATACCATTTATGGACTTCGATAAACTCTGCTTTCCCTGTTGCCTCTTTGTAGATTACCATGGGTAATTATGTTCAGGTAATTTTGACCTTGAAAAGACACCTGGAATGATGCATATAGATCTTGTAACACATATAAGAAGAGTAAGGATAAACTGAAGAAAATCTGAAATATAAAATAGAAAAAGAGAAAGCAACAATGTTCTAAGAAAAAACTCATGAAGAGAAGGAAGATGCTAAGTACAAGATGCTGTTCTTGAATGTATACTCAAGGTAACAATATAAACGTAGGAAGGAAGTTATTCACAGAACTTAGGATTGCTAAGACTAGTCATTTGCAAATAAGAAATGAAAGGTTTAGGGTAAATAATAGGGATAGTGAAATAAAAAGAAGTTCAATTGGGAATAGACTACTAAAGGAAGACCTAGAAGTTGTAGTTGTTTCTGATAATAAAAAAGTGATAATAGTGAAAATGAAACTGTGTCCAGAAACCGTGTCCAAAGCACAGTCTCCTGGAAGAGAAAAAGCGTAAATGAAGCAGGGGATTTAATTAAAACAAGCATACCTTCCTTTTCTGTATGCAATCTCATCTATCCTTAAACTAGGGGTATTCTAGTCAGAAAAGAAATTCAAACCTTCTCTGTGCCTAATACTTTGCTAGCTACTGAAGAGGATTAGTGGGGGAAAAGACACAGTTCTCTGTCCTCAGGGAGCTCAATGTCTGTCCTCTTGAGAACAACATATGCAGAAAATCTAGGTCTTGGTTGAGTGGTTCTGATGATAAATACAAGGACTAGAGATAACAAGAGTACTGGATATTTGTCGTCACCATCCGTACTGCTAGTTGCAGAGGGTATTTGACATTGTCAGCTGGAGTATTTCTTCCAAAAGATGTATCCCTGTTTCCTCTGTTTATAGGCTGCCTTCCTAGCCCACTTGTAGCTGGCAAATTAGACACTTTTCCTCAGTCAACACTGACATGCCTTCTTACAAATAGATAAGCTGCCTCTTCCACCAGATGGCCATGAATGTTGACATGGCAGAAGGCCAGTCCATGTGCATAAGGTATAACTCACATTAGCCAGTTCCCTGCCTAATGCACTGGGAAAGATGATTTCCTTCAGTTTCTGACTTGGATGGTCAAGGAAAATTATCTTTGGGTGTCTGCTTAACTTGAGAGCTGTAGGGGAAAGAGGTTATTTTCAATCAGGTCTTGACTACGAGGAGTAAGTGAAAGAGGATAGAGGGAATGGGCCAGGGTGGAATGATGCTGAGAGGTCCCTGTTAGCTCCAGTCAAGTAGAGAGGGGGGTATAACAGAAACAATTGGCTTTAAGATTATTTTCCAACTAGGCCGCTCCTAGCCTACTGCTTGTACAACATCCATACTGTGGAAAATATAGGACAGCATAAAACACAATCTTAGTCCAGCAAGCTTGTGAATGGTTCAGAATACAGAACAGAAACAGGTGGGAGGAAAACTACCACCCTAAGAAATACCATGAAACTATCTTTGATAAAGAATTCTTAGTGACACTGTGAAATCTTTGAAGGCAGAGACCAACCATGTATTATTTACCTTTATATCCTCTCACCACCTAGGAAAAAGGCCTTGTTCTTAGTAGGCACTTGTTATATGTTTGTTGAAATGAAGTGGCCAACTTGTCAAAGAAACAATAAAAACTAGGGAAATTCAAAATCTAGGGATATCATTGTTTCCAGAAGCCTACTTACAAGATACTTATAAAGCAATTAACTGTGTAATGGGGAGGTTGTGGTGTGTGTCAGAATTGAGAGAATAGGGAATTTTGATTTTTTTGAATTTTGTGAACTATTAAATTTTATAAACATTTATTATTTAATACTAAAAAAAAATCAGAGTCTTATAGAGCCTTTATAATGAAATGACAGGAAAGGGAAAGGGTAGGAAGGTAGAGCTAGATCCAGAGGACAGAAAGAGTGTGAATAGTTGAGGAGACAGGAGAGTTCTTTGTGGATTTGGGAAAGAATTTTAGGAGAGAGAGAGAAAAGTTTGTGAGTAGCTTATTTGAGGACTTTGAATCAATAGCTGAGTAGAGAGGAATTTTAGAAAGCTCTGCTGTTTTAACCAATTATTATATTGGCCTGCCCTTTGAGAAACTTTGCTAAAGATGTACATTCATTTCAAAGAAAAAAAATTGCATGTTACGTGAAAAAGTATGGAGAACTCCTTTCTTTAGCTTTATCCCATATTAGCAAATGATCAGGGATTATTTTATAAAATTAGTCGATTGTTTCACAGTGGAAGGTACAAAGAGTTTGTAGGGGAAAGTTACACTGCGGGAGGGATGTTTAAGCTTTCAAGTCTGAATGACTAGGAATAGTGCAAGTTACCAACAGGGAAGGGGAGAGGCATGATGGGATGGGGAAGCCAGCACCGTGGTTGGCTCATTGTTGTTGCAGGAGAAACTAAGTAAGGACCCAGAACTGGGGATTATATGGCTCAAGGAATGAGAATAAATCATTGGAAGATGCATGAGATCCTCAAAGTGTAATTCACTGACTTGCAGAATTTGATTTCATGTTGTTCCTGGCATAAGACTCAGAACTTGATTTCTGACTTTAAAGATGGGTCTTTGTTTCTTTTAACCATCAGCAAAGGCCCAAAGAAGAGGTGACTTCTTGGGTATTATGATATGAACTGTAATAATCAGCTTCAAAATCCTTTATTTTCTGTTGTTCATGTATCCTTTTTTTCTAAAGAATACAAAACTTCTTTGAACTTATTAAATGAATGGAATGGAATTGTTCTACTCTTCCTTTCTGGATTCATAGAACTAACTCTTTTTTCTCTTCAAGAATTTATGGGCACGGCAGAAAAAGATTCCATTTCAGAACAGTTTAAGATAAAATACAAAACTCAAACAAAAAGTGATGGTTGCCCTCTTTTATTGGTATTGCCTGACACAGCACTTTGGCTGGTTTGCACAGGCACATAACCATTGAAGCTTCTTCTCATTTTGTTGTTAATTCTGCCTTGATGGACCTTTTGAAAAGATAACATGGGTGGACCATGTCTGTTCCTCTTCCCTTTCCTTTGCTTCCCCCTCCCTCTTTAAGAAAATTGGGGAAAGAAAGGAAAACCTTGAATTTCAGGGCATTCAGTTGTTATTTGTACCCTGCTTTATTCCAAAATGGATTTGTGATAGCTTACAGAGATATATTTAATGCCACAAGAGAAAAATTTAAAAATAAGAAAATTTGAAATCTGAGCTAAGATTTTTGAGACTCAAGCAAGTTCTATTGGAACAACTATATGCCTTGCACTATGCTAGTCTCTGTATAAATGAAAGTGAAATAGAAGGTTTGGTTTCCACCTTTAAAGACTATAACATTTAGTTGAGAAGATGAGACAAACATCTGTGAAAAGTGGAAGAGTGGAAGAGTGGTTAGGATCTTTGGCTGTGGAGTCAAACTGTCTGGTTTTACATCTCTCCCACTTATAATATTTGTGGCTTTGGACAAGATGTTTAACTTCTTTCTGCTTCTGTTTGCTCTTTTGCAAAGTGAGAATATTAATACCTTACTCTCTGGGTTTCATTGAGGATTAACTTACAACATATTAGGCACTTAGCTTATTTTTGTTGTAATAATTATATGAAGTGGAGCACGACTAAATGTTTAACTCCCAATGAACACATGCAAATAGAGTTCAGAGAAAAGAGATAAGTCAGTGTGTACTTAGGGTAGTCAGGGCTGGCTTTGTGGTATAGATTACATTTGAGCTAGACCTTGAAGGGTGAGGCTTTAAATGGTCAAGAAAAGAAGGTAGAGGCATGTCAATCAAGTTGGCAGCAAAATAGAGTATACTGAATGGTAAGACCAGGGGGATTTGTTGTCAAAGGAAATTAATAGTCCAAAAGAACCTTATGGGACTTCAGAAAATCAATAGTATGACATGAATCTGATCAGTAATCTGTGGACAGCTTTGGGTTTCATTTTCTCAAGTGGCATTAAACCTTGATATTTCCATTTTCTGAAGTACTAAAGGATCCTTGTGGGATTATTTTAAACATCAATTTTGGAGTCACAGCCTGCCAACTGCCAGCAAGGCTTATCAAAGAGAATGGCACCTATGTTAAAACTACAGCCACGTTTTATTTTTATTTTTATTTTGTTGAAGATTTTTAAAGCTTTCCACAACCACATTTTAAATCACACTATTATGCCCAGAAAACACATCAGTATTTTTTTGAGTCACCATATAATACCTGGATCAATCTTCAGATACACAGTAAGAATTACCATGGTTGTATTGATGCATTTCTCCTCTGAACTGGTATAGCAGGATTTGACTAGCCAGTTATTCCTAGTACCTGAAGCTGTGATCTTGTCAGTAAAGGATTCAAAAGTACTTTTGATGATGCAGAAGGGGAGAAAGTGAAAAAGATTTGTTTCCAACCAGATGTTCTCAAATGACAAAAGTGACCTCATTTTAAAAAAGTACTTGTTACCCTGTGTTTTAGTTTTGCTACTCTCTTTCCTGGTTCCTAGAGTGGACCTATCATTATAAAGCTTAATACTGAATTTCACATAGTTTGAAACCAAGTAAATAACTTCTGAAACAAATGAAATTAACTTTAAATATGAATCTTATATGGATTTAAATCATTTTTCAATTGATATGATTACACAAGTTGGCTACTCTACGAACCTAGATCAATAAGAGAATTTTTAAAAATGAAGTCATTTAATATTAAAGCATTAAAAAGTTGTCTATTTATTCTTCCACTTAATATAGAGAATCATGCGCATTTAATTTTGAATTATTAATTCAATTCAAATGAATTCTTTCGCAACTATATATACACTTGCATACACACACATAGATAGAGTATTAGCTTGCTTCAACTCTCTAGTCATCTCAATTTGCTGAGTATGAATTGGACTTGCTAGTGTAGTGAGTTAATACCCAAGGTCTTTGTCTTGTCCCATAGGGAACTTTTTAAAATCCCTTTGTCAAGCTGAGACATGGAAAGCACTGGGTCAAGGAAAGCAGGGCCATAAGCCAAGATCAGCAGAGCCAACATAAGCAGCCAGGGGCCAGTGGGACAGAGAGGAACTAGGGTTCAAGGCAAGGTAGGGTTCATAGGCAGGAAACTCACTCTGTAGTAAACAACCAGAAATTAGGGAATACACAGGAACTCCAGGCATAGCAGGCAGGCAGACTCAGACACGAAACATCAGGGCCAAGGGACCTTGGAGCTAAAACCAAAACCCACCTGAGGCAAAAAGACTCACATCCTCTTCCCTTTACCAAGAGAACCAATGACTGGTACTCCAGGGTTTATATTCCAAGGAAAGAAATTCTTCACATATGGAGAATCTTAACATTCACTATTCTAGGCTGGCTACTTGAAATATAGAATGTCACACCTGAAAGGGTCTTTAGAAATTATCTTAGCTGACGGTCATTTTTCTTTTTTTTCTTTTTTTAGAAAAAGAGACTGAGGCTATCTCGGAGAATAAACTTGTCAAAAGAATTACAGCCACTTAGTGGAAGGGCCGGGGCTACAAGTTCAGTGTTCTGACCCCAGTACTCTTTCCATGTCACGTTTCTGCCTTACCTATGCCTTGTGCCCTTGAGTCAGAAATATGACTGAGAAAACTAGTATCTTCAGACACAGAGCCAGCCAATCCCTGTTCTAAGGAGATGAAAGAGGTAAAATAAGTGAGGTTTATGGGCATGCTATGTAATCACAAAGGGAGTTCTGCTTATTCGCCCTTGATGAAATTCAGTAACAGAAACTTCTGTTGGGATTGAGCCTACTTGACGAGACAGCTTGGTAAGTCCCATAACTCTAAACAATTAATCTTCCACTGGACTTTGTACCACTTGTCCCTAAGAGCCAATTATAGATCAAAGCAACTTCATTGCTTATACTTTCATCATGAAAACAGTGTTCTCTCTCATCTTTGAGACCTGCTGCTATGCTACTTGTCTCTATCGTGGACAAATAACTGTGGGCATCATCCGTAACAAGATTTTCTGGCTTTCCATGCATTGTAAAACAAGGAATAGTAAGAAACAGTAGAAACCTTGAGTGTCTCCCCCCTCCATCTCTCTCTCTCTCTCTCTCACACACACACACACACACACACACATACGCACACACATTTTTAACCATTTCCAAATTCGTGTCAGGGTGCTCAGTGATTTTCTGCCAGTCTTCTTCTTTCCCCAGTTAATTAGCTTTGGTACCCACTTTCTTCTCTTACGGAGTTTTACTCTTTTCTGGGAAGAAAACCCTACCATGCTATAGTTTTTACCATCTGGGACCACCAAACCCTGTCTCTGCCTCATCAACTTTTCATGTCCCTATGAATCTTACTGGAAGAAATACATTATTTCTTCCTGCCTTCAGCCTCATAATACCTTGCTCTCAACTAAAATTTATAATTCACTTCAGTGGCTATATCAATGATGTTTTAAAATGATGGGGAGAAGGTTCTTCTTTAGAAAGAAGTAGGGGGAAAGCTGCACAAAATCATTCTGGAATGTCAAGGCTCCTTTCTTTTCTGGATATGTAGAAATGGGAAGGCAACACTGTCTCTAGAAGATTGAATACAGTATCAACATATTAAAAGCCATGAATTATTTTTTCAGCTGGATCATTATTTTACCTCAGGAAAGTCATTTTATATCTGTCTGAGTCTGTGTCTAAATCTCAATGATCCATTCAGTTTGAGAATGTAATTTCAGATAAATCAAGGACCCTGGTGTTTTCACCAGTATAGTTTGGGCTACAAATGGTTACTTGGCATATTAGATGATTGACAGGAAAGGGCAGTATGAGCAATGAAGAGCTATCTTGTGATTCAACCACACTTGAGCTATTTTTCTGTGTGTGTGTGTGTGTGTGTGTGTGTGTGTGTGTGTGTATGTGTGTAAATTTTCAAGATGAAAGAATATATGTTTCTCTTCAACTCAGGAAAACCACACCCTGTATCAGTGGCTCTCAGATTTTCCCCTCTGTAACATACTGGCCAGATGATACTCACTATCACACAGATTCTTAATGGGCATTCCTCATATGCAAGTTGTGACTCTACCCTTTTTCCTTCACTTAAGAAAAGGCATATTCCAATGCACATGAGTGAAAATGACATTAATATAATGACAACCTCAGCTCTGCTGTAAATTTTTGAGGAACTAATTAGCTAATTGACTTAAGTAACATGTTTAGAACAAACTTCTTAAAATTTGTCTCACAACTGAAAGTACCTCCTATGTTTCATGCATCCTAACATTGACCAGCTAGACTAGAACATATGACCCAAGACATTCTCAGCACCTCATGTGCAAATAAACAAAAGGTGTGCGCCCTAATTATGGATTCTTTTCTGAAGGAATAAACTTTTTGAAAGTTGAAGCTACAAACTGAAGGACATAAAACACATCTCATCTTGTAAAGGTCAAATCTAAGTGTGAGCCCAGGGAAAGGAGAATCTTCGTTTATGTTAGCAGTAACAAGAATGTTAAACTCCTTGGATGAAAATAAAATTAATTTGATCATTCAGACCTAAGATATACAACTTACAGATTTCTGTGGTGGAATTTCAGACAACTAGTTAATATGATAGACTGAATTGATATGGTAAAGACTCATCTCTTGTTCTAAACACAGAAAAATGCTGGTCAAAATAAAACAAGATTCTATATGCCCAGAGCGAAAGCAAGTAAGGGACATTCCCAAGCTTTAGGAATGAAAAGGGAACTCAAGTCCAGAGAAGGGAGCATAAACTCAAGCTAAATACCTCCTTGGGATATCAGAACCAAATAGGGACCTTAGGGGTCTAAGGCCTGAGCTGAGGGTTAGACCATAGAGCCACAGATCTGTGTAAAGTGTGGAGCTGGAAATGAGATCCCAGCAAAAATCTAGAAGCCTGAATGATGTATAAAGCCTGAAACTCTATGAAATGGGGACTAGAAAACTCTACTCAATGGTCTAGGAAAGTAGCCAAGAAATTCACATTCTGTCCAGGGCCAGGGCCATGAATGAAAAGATACACTCCAGAGAAATCAGAACTCTAAACTTATACCAAGCATGGATGTGGACTTTAAATCCACACAACCCGCATGTGGTATAAAACCCCAAGCTAAGAAATTAACAGAAAAACTGTTTCCAAACCAGTGAAACTTGTAAGGACTTGGCAGAAGGAAACTTGGAACCACTCTGAGGGAATGCTTTCATAGCCCTTGCCACCCTGGTCTCCCACAGAAAACAATCCCTGCTATAGATAAAAACACAGTAATAGAATTTACAAATCTCACAAGAAAATTAACCACCATCCATGTGCTGACACAAATGGAAAATATTGCATCCCAAGAAATAGAGATAACAGGACAGTTTAAAAGAGACATTAAAAGCGGTTTGTTGAAAATAGTTTAAAGAGAAAACAAAGAATGAAGAACAATGATGTGGCAACAATAGTGCATTGACAGTTATGTGTGGCCTTTATAAAATCCATAGCCCATTGAGGGATGGGAGGAGGGGGCAGATCTAGATACAGAAATTGAAAGTCAAATTTTTGCCCTTGAGAAATTCTTAGAAAGTCCAGATTCAGAGGGAGATTAAGATGTGTGGTGAAAATTAAATAGATTTTATTATTCCACTCTTACCTGCAATTCTCTCACATTAGATAATTCAGTCTCTGGTTCTTTTAAAGTTGTCCCAGAGCAATTATATGGATTTGAAATATGAAAAAGTGTCTTTGGGCTAGCAGGAAACTTATGCATAGACAATTCAGTGATTAAAGTAATGACTTTAGCTTTGAAAATACAAAAATTGAGATCACTTAGAACATGTATACAACTTACATTATATTTAATTTATTTTGTGTATTGGCCTTCACCTCTTCCACTTTCCCCTCCCAGATGTAAACTTCCTAAGGACGTGGATTTTTATTTTTACTTATAACAGCTTTATTGAGCTGAAATGTACATATCATACAATTTACCCATGTAAGTGTATCTTTCAATGGCTTTTAGTAAATATACACATTAGTGCAGCCATCACCATAAAACAGCTTTAAAACATTTCCGTCATTTCCTAAGAGTTTCCTCCTTCAGGTTTTCAGTCAATCTCTGACCCAGCCATAAGTAACTACTGATCTGCTTTCTGTTTGTATAGTCATGTGTTTTCTGAAGATTTCATGTAAATAGAATCATACAATATGTGGTCTTTTGTATCTGGCTTTTTTCGCTCTACATAATGGTTTTGAATTTTATTCATGTTGTAGAATGTATCAATAACGCTCCTTTGATTATTGATCAAAATTTGAGTTGTTTTGAGCTAATGCAAATAAAGATGATATGGGGAAGTGATTCAAGATGATAACATAGGAAGATCAACTCCTCCCACAAGCACACCAGGTGGGAAAAAGACCTGAAAACTAGCTACGAAACTCCTTCACAGCAAGTGAGAAAATGGCAACATTGAGGTGAAGAGGCTGGGATATAAACTCACCATAAAAATACCATCCCAATTGGGGCAGCCCACAATAGAGAACTCACCAACTTGAAACTTCTTCCTGAGGAGTGAAGAATCCATACACCACATCAGTCACCCCAATTCTTAAGATATCCATCTAAGAGATGAGCTTCTCAGACATTTGGCTTTGAAAAACAACAAAATTTATGTCTCTGAGACCCAAAGAGCTGTAGCAAACTGAGAAACAGCTCTTAAAGGGCTCACATATGGATTCACTCACCCCAAGGCCCAGCAGAGAAGCAGCCATTTGAGAAGTGCTCAGCCTTTATGTGAAAGAGATTAATTTGCTAATCTTAAAGCATCAGTATTCTAGGGCCAAAGGCTGCTGGCTGCCATTTTCACACTCTCCTTCCTTGCTAAAGCTGACAGGCACCATCTTTTTTTTTTTTTTTTCTTTTCTTAGTGGATACCATCTTTGCACTTTCTCTCTGCCTGCTCCAGAACACCAGTATCTCCCAGAGGGGAACTTTTACATGTGTCTGGTTTCCCAGTTTTTACATCTGGTGCCTTGATTTTTACAGCTGCTGCCAGTAGACACCTCTACATCACCTGGCTCTAGGGGCCAGTAGGGCTTATGCTTGCAGGTCCAAAAGGACTGTAACCAACAGAGAAAGCATTCTTAAACAGCTTCTACTCACGGCACAAGAAGAAGCAACAGACCCAGGAGCTCAATCTTTCTGTGAAAGAGGCTTATTAGCTATCATCATAGCTGCAGCCTGAGGGGCGGGCTTCTAATTAAACACATCTAAAGGCTGACTATAAACCTTTCCAGAGACCTCAGAGGGCTGGCACTATCTTTGTGCTCTCCCTCTGTCGCATCCCAGAGCACCAGTATCTCTTAGAGAGGAACTCTTACGTGTGCCTGGTGCCCCAGATTTTATATCTGGTGCCTTGATTTTTGCAGCTGCTATCCAGGAAATGACCCTTAGTCATCTGGGTCTGGGAGTCAGGAGGCTTGTGTCCTTCTGGGTCCTATAAGACTATAACAATTGAAGACATAGTTCTTGGCAGACAACCACCCTCAGGACACTGCACAGACAGCAGACTGAAACACACCCCTAGTCTTTCAGTTAAAAGCCTACTTGTTAGTCCTGGGGCTTCAGCCTGAGGGGAAACCTTCAAGTTTGGCTCACACCTAGAGGCTATGGAAGTGCTTTCAGGGGATGCAGGCTGAGGGAC
Source organism: Camelus ferus (assembly GCF_009834535.1). Lineage (NCBI taxonomy): Eukaryota > Metazoa > Chordata > Mammalia > Artiodactyla > Camelidae > Camelus > Camelus ferus. The sequence continues at coordinate 70,268,029 of NC_045732.1, read as the reverse complement.
TCCATCTTTGTGCTCTCCCTCTGCCTCACTCTAGCTCACCTGTGTTTCCCAGGAAGGAGCTTACAGACTCATCTGGAGCCCCACTTTTTAGCTTTTAAAAGCTGCTGCCTGAGGGTCTGAGTTCCAATCAGCCAGATTTAAGTGCTGACTGAAATCCTCCCCTTTGGAACACTGACAAGTCTTGGCACACCCTAAATTACTGGGAGCTATTAAAATATAATAGACTGCTTGAACAATCACAAAGGTTTGAGAGACAACAAAGAACTAAGGCTTGAACAACAAGCTTCATCTCCTATGTGAGGTCAACACTTTAAGACTGAGAGAAGTTGTTGTTCTATCTAATGCATAGAAACCAACTCTAGAGTCAAGCAAAATAGAGAAACAGAGAATATGTTCCAAGAAAAACACAAAATTAAACTTCAGAAAAAACTTAATGAAATGGAAATAAGTAATTTACTTGATAAAGAGTTCAAAGTAATGGTTATACAAATGCTCACCAAATTGGGGGGAAGAATGAATGAGTATAACGAGAACTTCAACAAAGAGACAGAAACTGTAAGAAAGTACCAAACAGAAGTCACAGTGTTGAAGAATACAGTAAGTGAACTGAGAAATACACTTGAGGGCCTCAATAGCAGACTAGGTAAAGCAAAGAAAGGACCAATGAACTTGAAGACAAGGCAGAAGAACTCACCCAATCAGAACAGGAATAAGAATTTTAAAAAGTAAAGATAGTTTAAGGTAACTATGAGACAATATCAAACAGACTAACATTTACATTATAGAGGTCCCAGAAGGAGAGAGAGAGAAAGGGCCATACAACTTATTTGAAGAAATAATGGATGAAAACTTCCCTAACCTAGGAAAGGAAATAGACATCCAGATCCAGGAAGCCCAGAGTTCCAAGTAAGAGGAACCCAAAGAGACCTACACCAAAACACATTACTGTATACAATCAACCCTTCATATCTGAGAATTTTGTATCCACAGATTCAACCAATCACAAATCAGATTTCATTACATAATGGAAGGGTATTACATAATGATAAAGGGGTCAATTCAACAAGAGGATATAGCATTGGTAAATATTTATGCACTTAACATAGGAGTACCTTAATATATTAAAGCACATACAGGCATAACTCATCTATTTGTTTCAATTTATTGCGTTTTGAGGATATTGTTTTTAACAGATTGAAGATTGATGGCAACCCTGCATCAAGCAAGTCTATCAGCACCATTTTTCCAGCAGCATTTTAAAATTAAGATATATTTTTTAGACATAACAATGCTCTTATACAACAGAATATAGTATAATGTAAACATAACTTTTATACACACTGGGAAACCAAAAAAATTGTGGGACTTGCTTTATTGCAATATTCATGTTATTGCAGTGCTCTGGAACCATACCCATATTTCTGAGGTATGCTTGCATTAACAGGCATAAAGGGAGAAATAGAAAGCAATCCAATGATAGTGGGGACTTTAGTACCCTACTTAAATCAACAGATAGATCATCCAGACCAAAAACCAATAAGGAACATTGCCTTTAAATAACAGATTAGGCCAGATGGACTTAAAAGATATACACAGACTATTTCATCCAAAAGCAGTAGCATATACATTTTTTCTCAAGTGCACTTGGAACATTCTCCAGAATAGATCATGTTTGGCCACAGAAGAAGTATTAATAAATTTAAGCGAATATTGAAATCATATCAAGCATTCTTTCAACAACAATGGTATGAAACTAAAAATAACTTAAAAGAAGGAAACTGGAAAATACACAAATATATGAATATTAAACAAGATGCTACCAAACAAGAAGTGGGTCAACAAAGAAGTCAAAAAAGAAATCAAAAAATACCTTGAGAAAAGTGAAAATGGAAATACAACATACTGAAATTTATGAGATGCAGCAAAGGCAATTCTAAGAGGGAAGTTCATAGCAATAAATGTCTACCTCAAGAAACAAGAAAAATCTCAAATAAATAACCTAACTATACCTCAAGGAAGTAAAAAAAATAAAAACAAATGAATCCTAAAGTTAGTAAGAGGGAAATAACAAAGATCAGAGTGGAAATAAATGAAATAGAGGCTAAAAAGACAATAGAAAAAAATCAATGAAACTAAGAGCTGGTTCTTTGAAAGAGTAAACAAAATTGACAAACTTTTAGCTAGACTCACCACAAGAAAAAGAGAGAGGGCTCACATAATTAAAATAAAAAATGAAAGAGAAGACATTGCAAATGATACCACAGATAAAAGGATCTTAAGAGACTACTATGAAAATTATATGCAAACAAACTGGACAACCTAGAAGAAATAAGTAAATTCCTAGAAACATACAAACTTCGAAGACTGAATCGTGAAAAAAGAAAATCTGAACAGACCAATTACTAGTAAGGAGATTAAATAGTAATCAAAAACTTCCCAGCAAACAGAAGTCCAGAACGAGATGGCTTCACTGATGAATTCTACCCATCATCTAACAGAGGATTAATACCAATCCTTCTCAAACTCTTCCAAAAAACTGAAGAGAAGGGAACACTTTCAGACTCATTTAACAAGGCTAGCATTACCATGATAACCAAACCAGACTAAGACACCACAGGAAAATAAAATTACAGACCAGCGTCCCTGATGCAAATAGATGCAAACATCCTCACAAAACATTAGCAAACCAAATTCAACAATTTATTAAAAGGATTGTACCCTATAATCGAGTGGGATTTATTCCAGGCATTCAAGAAGGCTAAACAACTGCAAATCAATGTGATACATTATTTTGAAAAAAAAAAAGGAGGCTAAAAATCATATGATCTCAACAGAGGCAGAAAAAGCATTTGACAAAATTCAACTTAACTTCCATGTATGATTAAAAAAACTTTCAACAAAGTGGCTATAGAAGAAATCTCCCTCAACATAATAAGGGTCATGTATGACAAGACCATATCTAACATCATACTCAATGGTGAAAAGCTAAAACCTTTACTTCTAAGATTAGGAACAAGACAAGAATGCCTACTTTCACCATTTTTATTCAACAGAGTATTGGAAGTCTTAACCAGAGCAATTAATCAAGAAAAAGAAATAAAAGCATCTAAAATGGAAGGGAAAAATTTAAACTGTCAATATTTGCAGATGACATATTATGTATAGAAAATTCTAAAGACCACCAAAAAACTAGTAGAACTAGTAAACAAATTCAGTAAAGTTACAGGATACAAAATCAATATTCAGTAATCTGTTACATTTCTATATACTAATAACAAACTATCATAAAAAGAAATTAAGAAAAAATTCCATTTACAATTGCATCAAAAAATAAAATACCTAGGAATAAAAATTTAATCAAGGAGTTGAAAGACCTGTACACTGAACAGTATAAGACATTATGAACGAAATGGAAGAAGACAAAAATAAATGGAAAGATATTCCATGCTCATATACTAGAAGAAATAATATTGTTAAAATGTCTATATGACCCAAAACAACCTATAGATTCAATGCAATATATCAAAATTCCAATGACATTTTTTCACGTAAACAGAATAAACAATCATAAAATTTGCATGGGACCATAAAGGACATTAATAGCCAAAGCACTTTAAGAAAGAACAAAGTTGGAGGCATGATGCTCCCTGATTTAAAACTATATTACAAAGGTATAGTAATCAAAACAGTATAGTATTGGCATAAAAGACTGACACATAGATCAGTGGAATAGAATATAGAGCCCAGAAATAAACCCACACATATATGGTCAATTAATTTATGACAAAGGAGTCAGAAATATACAATGGGGAAAGGCCAGTATTTTCAATAAATGTTGTTGGGAAAACTGGACAACCATGCAGAAAAGAATTAGACTGGATGACTGTCTTATACCATACACAAAAATTAACTCAAAATGGATTAAAGACTAGAATGAAAGACATGAAACTATAAAACTCCTAGAGTAAAACATAGGCAGTAAGTTCCTTGATATTGGTCAGTTTGGAGATGATTTTTTAAATCTGACTCCAAAAGTAAAAGCAACAAAAACAAAAATAAACAAATGAGATTACATCAAACAAAAAAAAGCTGCACAGTAAAGAAAGCCATCAACAATGAAAAGGCAACCTACTGAATAGGAGGACATATTTGTAAATCATATATATGACAAGTGGTTAATATCCAAAATATATAAAGAACACATACAACTCAATAGCAAAGCAAACTTAACCAAAAAAAACAAAAACAAAAACAACCCAACAATTTGATTTAAAAATGGCCAGAAGATCTGAACAAACATTTTTCCAAAGAATACATACAAATAGCCAACAAGCACATGAAAAGATGCTCAACATCACTAATTATCAGAGAAATGCAAATCACAGCCACAATGAGATTACCTCACACCTGTTAGAATGGCTATTACCAAAAAAATGAAAAATAAAAATAAAAAAACAAGTATTGGTGAGGATGTGGCAAAAAGAGAAACTTTCTTTACTGTTGGTAGAAATGTAAATTAGTGTAGCCACTATGGAAAACATTATGGAGTTTTCTCAAAAAATAAAAATAGAACTTCAATATGATTCAGTAATTCCACTCCGATTATTTATCCCCAAAAATGAAAACACTGTCTCGAAAATGTATCTGCACCTCTATGTTCATTGCAACATTATTTACAGTAGCCAAGATATGAAAACAATCTAAGTGCACATCAGTGGATGAACAGATAAAGAAAATGTGTGTGTGTGTGTGTGTGTGTGTAAAATGAGATATTGTTCAGCCTTAAAAAAGAATGAAATCTCACCATTTGCAACAACATACATAGACATTGAGAGCATTACACTAAGTGAAATAAGTTCTACAGAGAAAGACAAATACTGTGTGATCTCACCCATATGTAGAATCCAAAACAAACAAACAAGAAAACAAAAAACAAGCTCGTAGACACAGACTGGTGGTTGCCAGAGTTGGGGGTTGTGGTGAGTGGGAAACATGGGGGGTTAGTAGGTATAAACTACTGGTTACAAAATGAATAAATCATGGGGAGTGTAATGTACAACACGGTGACTATAGTTAATAATACTGTATCGCATTTTGAAAGGTGTTGAGAGTAGAGCTTAAAAGCATTTATCACAAGAAAAAATAAATGTGTGACTATGTATGGTGACAGATGTCAACAAAATGTATTGTGATGATCATTTTGCAATATATACAAATATCAAGTCATTATATTGTACACCTGAACTAATATTATGTCAATTATACCTCATTTAAGAAAAATAAAGCTGATACGAATATTTGTGTACAAGTCTTTATACAGACAGAGGCTTTCAGTTCTATATAAATAATGGCTGGATCACATGGCAAATGTTCAACTTTTTAAGAAACTGTAGATTAATTTTAACTTCCAAGAATTTTATGTAAATAGAAACATAAAGCATGTACTCTTTTGTCTGGCCTTTTAACTTAGTATAATTGTTTTGAAATCTTAAAATCGTATGTTATAGTGTGTATCAGTACTCCATACTTTTAATACCTAATGAAATTTTTTTTGTATGGATATACCAAAGTATTCCTCCACCTGTTGATAAACATTTGGACTGTTTTCAGTTTTTGGCTATTACAAATAAAGCTGCTGTGAAAACTCATGTGCAAGTCTTTGCGTGGACATATGTTTTGTTGACTGTCACTTAATAAAGTGATAAATTGCTAGTAATACAGGCTGAACCTTTAAAAGGGAGTCATGTCTGAAGCCATTACCTTGTGAATAGCACAAAACATCAAGAAACTCACAGTTATTTTTATTTTAATAGTCTTCAACCTACTGTATAATCTTCTTTATATACAAATATGAGTTGGTCATCTACACTAGTAGGATAGACAGTACTATAAGAATATCTTTGAAAATGTCTGGAGGCAAAACAATACAGTAGAAAATAGATGAAAATGGTAGATAGGAGTTTGCACATGCACATAGGCCAGATTTTAGAAATGCCTGGAGAGGCTCTGTTTCAGGTTATTTGCCCAATCAATGCTAAGATCCCTCCCAGGTCTTTTGGAAGAAGAGGTGCCCACACCCTGGTACACATTGATTGTCACTGTCTAGCACAAGAGCTGATCATTTTGGGACTCTCAGAGTATTACATCTAATGGTTGGACATTTTTCTTGTTTTGGCCATTGACAAAGGCTTCAGGATATTTATTCAGCATTTGTAGAAACTAGACCACTGAAATATCTGTCTCTTGCATTTATTTAACAAGACAGGAGAGTAAAAACATTCCCAGCAGAAACTGCTGCAATAGTCAGTACCCGTTGTATAGTGCCAAGGAAAGAGCAAATGATGTCATTTTTGATAGACCACCTCAAGGAGGCACATTTTTGCACATTGCTGTAATTGTCTTTTTCCATTAAAATCAAACCAGGCCTGAGTACCCACATAGTAGGAATCACTAAAAGGTACTTTATTTGATATATTCTTTCAACATACCCCAAAGGAGTGACAACCGGAACTTACTTGTATAAGTGTATATACTGGTAGTTTTAACAACTGGGATTCCTTATAATAATGTTTATCATAGTCTCTGGATCTTTTGCCATGTAGTTTGACGTTCTGTAATACCTTCAGTTTCATGAGAATGAAGAATAGTAAGGCATTAAAAAAATTATGTTCAGGTTTAAAGAACTCAGGGCCTGCTGGATGAATCACACCTACTCTAGAATCCAGGAAATACTTACAGAGCATCGATAAGAGAAGGATATTACCCTATAGAAGCTCATATATAAAAGGACATGAGATTGACAGGGTCAAAATGAACACTTATCTATCTTGTTATCCACATCGGATTTTGCCTCAAATTTGACTTTTTGAAAGACCAAGCCTCAGAAGGAAAATACAACCATGCTAAATTCAGGTGGGACTTCTGAGTCTACCAAGCACTTTTGTAGACATTGTCTTATCTGAGCTTCCAGGGTATTATTACCATCCTCATTATATACATGAGAAATCAGTTTGTAAAAGATTAGGTACTCCACCCAGGGCTAGGTAGTTTACTATTTTATGATAGATCCAAAACAAGGATTGAAATCTCTTAACTCTTCATCTAGTGCATTTTACACTAAACAAGGCTATCTTTCATTTTTTCCACACGTGTATATCACAAAACACATGTTCAAAGCAACAATGAATAATCTTGTTTCAGATTTGTGTTAGACATATATGAAAAACTATTGATATCACAGCTTTTGACAATAATTGAATGATACCAAAGGTCCATGACATGTCATTTTGCTGAGATATAAACTTACACTATAAAAAGACAAATATCTGGCAACAAGTCACTTATGGTTAAGCCCAGCCTATCACGCAGCATCCATATGTCTATGGGGTTTTCTTAATTTCTACTTTGTGTCAATGTAGAACAGAACTCCCATTAAAATTGTTTCTAGGTGAAAATGATCTTCAAAGAAATCCACCTGCTAGTTACAATGATTAAATAGAAAGGTTCCCAGAAAATAATCATTCCTAGAACATGGAAGTTTGGATCAATTTAAGAATAGAATGGTGAAATTGTCCACAGCTCAAGAGCAATTATGGGAATAAGTTCACCATGTACTCCACGAGGAAAACAATATTTTTGAAATTGCTTTATCTAGTGCTCCAACCAGGACAAAAATTGCATGTTATAGAGAAAAATGATATGTTATGTCATGATTTATGAATTGGGGGCTTTCTTTGTCAGAAAGGTCAAGATTGTGCTCTCTATACCATTCTTCTCTTACTGATCTACTTTGCAAGAAGAAAATAAAATCAATGCCAGCAAAAAATAATTGCTTATATATTTGATGATAAATTTACAATTAAAACAAAACTTTTAGCTATAGTCACAAAAATGCATTACAAAAAGCTGCAGTATTGCCTAGAATTCTTTAAGTACTATGGGTGACACACAGACTATAGAAGATATAGTTAGATTGAGATTTCCCTGCATGTACTTTTCATAGGTATATTTGTAATTAAAAAGTCTTCCTTTGATTTGTATTATCCAATTTTTCCTAGAATATACAATAATTAGAATTAGTAAATTTACCCTCTGCAATCTTAGTAATAGTGGATAGTCTATTATATGTTTTCTCACCAATCAAAAGTTAACTTACCCTTTCATTAATGTTAACTTCAAAGGCAAGTCCAAATAAGCAGTTATTAATATTCTCAAAAAAGAAAAATAAAAGAGGGTTCTTTCCATTTAATTCTTTCATATTGGTCCCTAGGAGGGAGGCAGTAAAAATAAGCAGTTAGAAAGACTTAGTAACTTTCTTCACTTTCTCATTTTTCATAATATCTTGAATTTTTTAATTTCCCAGAAGCCCTTGTAACTATTTAAATTTTTTTCTCATTTACAGTGATAAGATGATTGGAAGAGTTGAAAATGGGTCACCTCTGAGTTTTCCTTTGGATGTTAAATGGTACTTTTCTGTCTCCCAGTGATAACCAAGAGCTATTTGCTCATTTCTTTTTCTCTGTCATTCTCAGGTAAGCCTCTGAACATCCCTTGCAAAGCATTCTTTGGATTCAGTGGAGAGTCCGGACCAATGATTTATTGGATGAAAGGGGAGAAGTTCATTGAGGAACTGGCAGGTCACATTAGAGAAGGTGAAATAAGGTACAGAACTTGGACTGCTTATTTTTCTTTGCTGTCTTTGCAGTTAAGCAATGGAACATCCTAGAAGAGCTTCTGCCTGAGATTTTAATTGCAACTCCAAGTCATTCCATTTTGTAAAAGCTGAGCTGGTGGAGAGAGTGAGGCTTACTGCCTTAAGAAATGCAAATGTATAAGCTTCCAATAGAAGGAGGTTTTCTCAGGTTTAAGAATATACCATGGGGTATAATGATCCTCTCCAAGCTGCCTAAGCAAGTTCTTTTGAGGTTTCAAAGCTTAGGTCACTGTTATTCTAGTCCCAGCAAAGATCCAAACTTCGTAGATGACTCCTCAGACCACAGGGCAAATGTTCATTTACTCCCTGGGAACAGACAACTTTCATATGTCATAGGTGTAAAGCTGTGGTGGCAGTAGGAAGCTAGTACTTGCCAAAATAACTGTTGACTCTTGTTAGTGTTTATTTTTCCCAGTACCCACTGCTCATCCTGAAAGTGACTTTCAGGTTAGCACCTCCCTAGACCTCTTTTCACTCTGTTACATAGATACCTCCCTGGTGTATTGACACCTATTCTATTGGCTTTCCAATCTTACGTGTATGATCACATTTGTACAAATAATGGATAGGTAATTTTTCCTACCTCAGTCTATGGGGTTGCCCTTTGATTTCAGAGATGGTGTTATATAATGTACTTTTCTCACTCCAATAGGAATTGTGACCCCTACCCACTACCCCTAGTAAGAATGTAGTGGAAAGCAATCCAGTATTTCAGTGCAACTAATGTTAAAATGTGTTCTTTCACTTTTCTTATCGACTATATAGCAATGTAAAATAAATAGTATACATTATATTATTTACTATGATTAAATGTAATTTATAATAACTACCATGACAGTTCTCGTCATATGTCTACTCAATAACTCCCCTCTAGGGATTGAAATTTGAAAGTCTGTGAACCCCCTGAGAGTCTCTGCAAAATATTGTCCATATGAGCGTATTTCTAGGGGGAAAGTACATGAAAACATACCTGACATTTATTAGTCATCAGGGAGATGTAAATCAAAACCATGTTATAATACTTCATACTCACTAGGATGGCTATAATCAAAAAGTCAGATTATAACAGGTGTTGGTGAGGTTGTGGAGAAACTGGAACCCTTATACACTGCTGGTGGGAATGTAAAATGGTGCAGCCACTTTCTGAAATTGCTCAAATGGTTAAACATAGAATTATCAGCAATTCCTCTTCTAGATAGATAGCCAAGAGAAATCAAAACATATATCCACAGAAAAACTTGTACATAAATGTTTATAGTAGCATTATTCATAACAGACAAGAAGTGGAAACACCCTAAATGACCAGGAACTGATGCATGGATAAATAAAATGTGGGACAGTCATATAGTGGAATATTATTCGGCCATAAAAAGGAATGAACGAAGTACTAATGCACACTACAACATGGATGAACCTTGAAAACATTCTTAGTGAAAGAAGCGGGTGACAAAAGACCACACATTATATGATTTCATTTATATAAAGTATCTAGAATAGGCCAATCTATGGAGACAGAAAGTACATTAGTGTTTGCTCAGGGCTGGCAGAATGGAGGGATGGGGTAAATACCTAAGGTGTATGGGTGGGTTTTGTAGGACTTTCTTTGATATAATGGATACAATATTTGTAATATAAAATGCACTATTTTAAAGTGTACAATTCATGGACATCTAATATATTCACAATATTGTGCAACCACTACCTCAATATAGTTCCAAAAAGTTTTCATCACCCCAAAAGGAATCCCTATACCCATTAAGGAGTCTGAGGCTCTTTTCTGAGGTGATGAAAATGTTACAAATGTTTGACTATTGCACATATCTGTGAATATACTAAAAAGCAGTGAATTGGGTAGTTTAAACAGATGAATTGTATGGTATATAAATAATATCTCAATAAAGCTGTTTTTTTCCCTTAAAAAACCTCCTAATTAATTGCCTGGCATAAAACAGACATTCAGGAAAAAAATAATCAATATACTACTTACAAATTAATTCTAAACTATTAATTTCCTTTTAAACTTTAAGGGAGTGATAAGTAACACTTTATTAGCCAATTTCAAGTTAAAGTTTATAACATTAATGCAAATGAATTTCTTTTAAATTATTTCAAATGATACATGTTTAGAATAAGTCTCAACATATCTGCCTGTAAAAGTCTTTAAGGGTCACTCTTCATTTTTCAGAGAAAGAAACTGGTCCCCAAAGAGCCAGTGGTAGGTACAGTGGTACATGGGAGCAAAATGTCCACTCCCAAAAAGCTTGGAAGTATGCTTCATGATCAAAAGTAGTAGTTAAATGAGTTTAAGATAATTATTTCCTTTTTCCTATATATGACTGATTAGATTTTTTAATAGGTTTATTGGGGTATAATTGACTTACAGTAAGCATACAATTTATAAAGAGTGTATAATCTGTAAGGGCTGATTGATATATGTATCCACCTATAAACCATCACCATAATCAACATAATGTACACATAAATTACACACAAGTTTCCTGATGTCCCTTGGTAATTCCCCCTCTCCTGCCCTTCCTTCACAACATATCCTTCTGTCACCATAAATCAGTTTGAATTTTCTAGAGTTTTATATAAACAGAATTATGGACTATATACACTTTTTTGTCTGGATTATTTCACTAAACACAATTATTTTGAGATTCATCCATCTTGTTATGTGTATCAATAGTTCATTCTTTTTTATTGCTCAGTAGTATTCCATTATATGGATATAAACAGTTTGGTTAACCATTCACTGTTGATGGCCATTTGGATTGTTTCCAGTTTGAGGACCATTACAGATAAAGCTGCTATGAACATATGTGCATGCACCTTTGTATGCACATATATTTCCTTTTTACTGTGATACATGTCTAGATATGGAATGGATAAATCAGATCATAGGTGTATGTCTAACTGTCTTACTTTTTTTTAGCTTTTTAAAAAAACTTTTATTTTTACAATAGTTTTTAGATGTACAGAAAAATTGTAAAGATAGTATCTTATTCTATTCAGGCTGCTATAAATTTCATAGACTGGGTGACCTAAACAACAAATACTTATTTCTCATAGTTCTGGAGACTGGGAAGTCCAAAGTCAAGGCACCAGTAGATTCAATGACTGATGAGGACCCACTTCCTGGTTCGTAGATGGCAATTTTCTCACTGTACCCCCACATGTCTTGCATGACAAAAGAGGTGAGGAGCTCTCTAGAGTCCCTTTTATAAGGGCACTAATCCCATTCATTAGAGCTCCTCTCTCATGACCTAATCACCTCCCAAAAGCCTCACCTTCTAATACTATCACATTAGGGGACTATTTCAACATATGAATTGTGTGAGGCGAAACAAACATTACGTTCATAGCAGACAGTATAGAGAATTCCTACATACCCTATACCCAGTTTATCCTCTTATTAACAACTTAAGTTACTGTGTTACATTTCTTACAATTAAAGAACCAAAATCGAGGAGAGGGGAGGGTATAGCTCAGTAGTAAATTGCTCACTTAATATGCACGAGGCCCTGGATTCAATTCCCCAGCACCTCCATTAAAAGTAAATTTTAAAAACATTTTTTAAAGAACCAAAATTGATACATTATTATCCACTGAAGTCAATACATCATTCAAATGTCCTTAGTTTTTAATTCCTGTCCTCCTTCTTCTCCAGGACTATCTAACTTTTTAATAATCTGCCAAACTATACTCCAAAGTGGTTGTACCATTGTACAAAAGAAAAGTTAGGCCCTGCTGCTGCTCTAGCAGCAAATGATTAGTGATGGGAGACAAAAATTACATATGTAAAACAGTTTAATCCAGTCCCAGCCACTATATTAGGTGCCAAATGAATCAACCAGATATTAAGTGCTATAGGAAGGCAAACTTTCAGGACTTGCAAAAGGTCATTTTTTAAAAAATTCTATTATATCCTTTCTCCATTATTCACAACTTTTCCAATCTAAAAAGGGAACATACCTATATTTGCAGAGGAGAAAAGTAACATCATTTGTTTTGAAAATTTCACAAAACCCTACTAACTAACTGGAGACACCATCAGAGAAATACAAACAAAGAGGCAGGAATTCCTGGCCAAGAGAAACACACAGTCAGCCATTCTGTAAAATTAAGTGTACAATCTATGATCTATTTGGGAGCTTGTGTGGGTGCAGGAATTCCTTCAGGCTATGGCCATTTATGCTAACACAGGAGTTAATTACTAGATTCTATCTCCTAGCTCCCAAAGCCAATGTCCTTGAAACAAGATTTTTATACAACATGACAGACTGGAGCAAATCTGGTAGTTTTATTAGGGAAAAAAAGTTGCTAATCATACCATTAGTTCAACCAAGAGAAGATCTGCACTCTTTCATAGCCCACACATATTCTCCAAAGGGAAAAGTTCTGACAGCAGAATGCTGAAGATATTAAGTAGAGGATTCCTCTCAAAAGCATTTCTGGAAACAAAATTTCCTTCTGGATGCATAGCTCTCCCTCAGGGTATTGTATTCACTTCATATTTGAATTGAATCGCAGCTCTTGTGTTGTGCACACATGTCAGAAGTACACTGTCCAGTAGATCTAAGAAGTGGGAATGTAAATAAATTGCTCTCAGGCAGTTAACTAATGGAGAAGATGCCACAAAGGCAATGGATCTGGCAGAAGGACTGACCAACTGCCTAGGTTCTCCATTTCCTGGTCAGCAGCTTGATCCTAGAAGTATATAGCATACTTTTATCTCTTAGTATTGCCTCAGAGGAATAGAAGACTTTGAAAAAAAAATCTACCTAAGGAAAAAGCTTGGATATTTATCAAAGGCTTGATGAAATAATGTCACTTGGACTACATACAATAAGTGCTACTTCTGCATTCACCAATTACTTTCCAGGTTGACTAGCATATTTTATTAAATTTGGAGTTCTCATTTGTTTGCTCTCTGGGTTACTTTGACTATCATGGTTCCTTGTATCTCCTTACTTGTAGTCTAATGTCAAAGCACTCAGACTCCACTCTGAGCGTGCAGATTCCCCTTCATCTCCCTTTAGGCAGAAATTGGCATAGCCCTATTGAAGTCTCTGATATTGCTAAGAGACTGAGCCCTAAGGAAATGTGAACCCAAATGTAGTATCCAGTCACAACTGCCAGCCTATCCTATACAACTGCATCAGAACCTTTCCACTGACTCCAGATTTCATTTGTAAGAATGTAGTATGTGCAGTTGTATAAGCTACAATTGTACAAATCTGGTTCCTTTTATCTAACATTTTAACATCCTTGCAACAAGCTGCTTTCTACAAGTTCTACCATGTCTATTCAGAGAAGTCAAATAATTATTTGAAGGAGACCCAGTGGAAACCATCATGAGGAGAGGATTTCCCAACTTCTGTTTCTCTGTTTAAACTTAATGGGAATGGCTTGCAAAGTGGGATAATAGAATGTATGAAAAGTAGCCTTTGGGTGTGAACATTCTAGCAAGGCCAACCCGGTTCCACACCTTTACAGAAATTCCTTTTAATTAATCTTACAAGAGACTTGAAAATTTTAGAAAGAATTTTGCTAGTGAGGTATGTATTCCACAGTGCTAATAAAAAATACCAGAGAAATTGAACTAGTCTTATTAAACAAGAAGTAATAGTCTTTAAGCTTCCCTGCAGGGTTGTGAATTGCATCTGATTGTCAATGGAGACTACATGAATTTTAGTGCAATTGCCTTGTCCCAATGGAGAGAATTTTTTTATTATAAATCTCACTTTACAAATCTCCTTATTAATATCTAATGTTTTTCTCCCTCAGGCAATACTATAAAACAAATTTACCAAATCTTTTATAATTCTTGACCTGAAAAACATATTCAGTTTATCTTAAGGTATTACAGACCAGCTTCCTAAAATGCAAATAATTTAATGTACTTTCAATTCCTGAAAGGCTACAAGTTGAATATGGGCTTTGTTTGTGAGTTTCAGTCTTTATTCCTGCTTCCACCACTTTCCAGCTTTCTGTTTCCCTACCTTTACCTTAATGTACTATTCTTGAATGAATAAAATGCTCTTAAAAGAAGGGAATGTGATACAGGTATGAAAATATTTTATTCTTAAAATAGGGTGAGCCTGTATTAAAGACACAAAATAGCCTATTAATATCTCACCAATGAAAAATAATATGGAGCTGTGGATATGTTGTTAGCCCCAAGGCAAAATGATGGGGTCTGTTTTGACAGCTTCCTACTGTGCCTTTTCAGTGCCTTGAAGCACCCCACCTGCTCTGGCCACCCCCAAATTGAGCTAAAAACCAAACAAAACAACCCCCTCAACACACACACCATCTCTTCTTTTTTCTCACTCTCATCTCATCCCACTGGGAGAAGGAATACTGATCACTTTGCCTTTGATTTAAATAAGTTTCAAATCTCATCATACCTATATGTGAACGTAGATTTTATAAGTCACGAGGGGGCTTCAATGGAAAAGTAAACTTCATAAGCAGGCATAGTTTTACCTAAGGGCAGCCTTAATGGCCATTCATCGGAAGGATAATTTGGGGGAGTTTAACTCTACTATGCACAGCTCTACTTCCACAGTGAGTCTTAGCCTTGACCTATGCATAAAATATTTAAAGCCCACCTGAGATATATTTGTTACCTCTCTTCATCTACTGTGCAGAGCATAGCTGCCCAGTGTCAAATATGGTGTTTTGTGTTGTAAGCTGCTCTAGACAAGAACCTATAGTTAGATGATGATGATAATAATAATAATTCCTCCATGCTTTTATACTACACAGTAGATTCCAAAAACATTTGACATCCTAAATTATATTGTATTTTTATGATACTCATTTGAGATAAATAGTATCAGTTTATTTTACAGATAAAAAAATACCAACGCTTAGAGACTGAGGAAGAGCTGTCCTTGGGCAGTTGATTCACAGTTCCAGTGGAAATAGATTGAATTTATCAAAACACAACTAGCAAGAATCCTCAATTGCCCAGAATGTTCTGTTATATTCCACATTTAGGATATAAAGAGTCAAAACCTGCCCAGGACTGAAAGAGTAAAAATCATTCTGGACTGAGAATAAGCAGCCCTGCTATTAATCAGGCTGGGAGGACAGACAAAGCCAGCTGCAAAGTTAACAGAAAACACTTTCTCCCAAGGTCATGCAGCAGTTGTAAAATGCCATAATGATCCCTACCTTTTTTGAGTGACTACTGCTTTCTTATCGGTGATGCCCAGATCTGCTTTGCCCTTTTCATATTACTAAGCTACCTTTGCCTCATGAAAGTATCTACTTCCTCATCAGTCCCCCTTCCCCAGTTGCCTCAGAAACTGCAGTCAATCCAGAACCTATCCTTGCTTTTTCATACTCTCCTTTGAATCTTTTAGTGGGAACCCAAACGTTACAAAAGATGCTTTCTTCTTCCCTTCAGTCAAGAAGAAGAAATCCACAGTTCCTCTTGGGTGTACCTTCCTCAGTGCATTCAGTCAATAAATCTGATTTTGACAAACTATGGGCTTGGTCCTGGTCTTTGACTAGTAGGACTTTTACAGAAATTTTTTTAGAAAGCAAATGACACTAAAATATTTTGTTTAAGAGGATTTTTAAAAACTATCTTCTATTCTTGATATTCTCAATCATTATTCCTAAACAATGATTACTCACATTTGAATAAAGACCCAAAGACTTGCAAGGTGCCTAGACATTGAAGGAGGATTCAGTTTGGTTTAAGGGACCACTTACACTGAATGGAAATTGGAACAGCTCTTACAAACCAATATCAAAAAGCAAACAAACCGAAGAACCCAATTAAAACCTGGGCAGAAGACCTGAATAGACATTTTTCCGAAGAAGACATACAGATGACAAACATGTACATGCTCAACAAGTACATTAGCTCAACATCACTAATCATCAGAGAGATGCAAATCAAAACCACAATGAGATATCACCTCACACCTGGCTATAATCAAAAAGAACACCAATAACAAATGTTGGTGAGGTTGTGGAGAAAAGTGAATGCTCATACACTATTGGTGAGAATATAAATTGGTGCAGCCACTGTGGAAAATGGTATGGAAGTTTCTCAAAATACTAAAATTCTCAAAAAAACAGAACTAGCATATGATCTGGGAATTAGAAGTTTTATTTTATTTTATTTTATGATGGAAGGGGGATCAAATCTCTTTTCTCTATTTCATGTTTGATTTTAAAAATTCCAGCTTTATTGAGGTATGGTTGAAAAATTAAAATTGTACATATTTAAGGTATAAAATGTGATGTTTTGGTATATGTATACATTGTGAAATGATTACCACAATTAAGCTGATTAACATACCCATTACCATACAGTTACCATTTTTTGTGTCTGAATAGTGAGAACACTTGAGATTTACTCTCCTCTCAAACTTCAAGTATATAGTGTAATATTAACTATATTCACCATGCTGTACATTAGGTTTCCAGAACTTATTCACCTTACAGTTGAAAGTTTGTCCCCTTTGACCAGCATTTCCCCATTTTATCCACCAACCAGTATCTCCCTATTTCTTCCACCCTCCAGCTCTTGGTAACCACCATTCTACTCTGTTACTATGAGTTTGGCTTTTTTATATTCCATGTATAAATGATATCACAGTATTTTTCATTCTCTGTCTGACTTATTTCACTTAGCATAGTGTTCTCCATGTTTCCCTATGTTGTCACTAATGGCAAGATTTTCTTTTCTTCAGACTGAACAATATTCCATTGTGCATATAAACCACATATTTTCTATCCATTCTTCTACCGATGGTCACTTAGGTTGTTTCCATACGTTGGTTATGGAAACCAAGCCATACTCTCAATGTGTGCAAATATCTATTTGAGATCTTGATTTCATTTCCTTTGGATATATACCCAGATGGGGGATTGCTAGATCACATGTTAGTTCAATTTTTAATTTTTTGAGGAATCTCTGTACTGTTTTCCATAGTGGCTGCACCAGTTTATATCCCCACCAACAATGTACGGGGTCTCTTTGCTTCACATTCTGGCCAACAATTCTTATCTTTTGCCTTTCTGATAATAGCCATTCTAAAAGGTTTGAGATGATATCTCATTGTGATTTTGATTTGCAGGTCCCTGATGATAGTGAATTTGAATACCTTTTCAAAATACACCCGTTGGCCATTTGTATGTCTTCTTTGCATAAATGTCTGTTCAGGTCCTTTTCCCATTTTTAATCAGGTTACGTGTTTTGTTTTGTTTTGTTTTGTTTTTATATTGAGTTGTAAGAGTTTCTTATATATTTTGGCTATTAACCCCATGTCAGATATATGGTTCACAACTATTTTCTCCCATTCTGTAGGTTACGTTTTCACTTTCTTTTTATCTTATTGAGGTATAATTTGGCATACACCATTATGTTAGTTTAGCTCACATACTTAACATAACTTTTTAATGTGGTGAGAATGCTTAAGATCTAATCTCAGCAACTTTCAAGTATACAATATCATGCTATTAACTACAGTTACTATGCTATATATCAGATCCCCAGAACTTACTCTTCTTATAATTGCTATTACTGCTATCATTTTTTTAAAACAAGCTATTAACTGTTAGAACAGTTATGAATAAGAAAAGTAAAATATTTTAGTTTATCTTCATTTATCCCTTCTCTAACACTCTTCCTTTCATTATGTAGATCCAAATTTCTGCCCTGTATCATTTTTATGTTCTCTTAAGAGCTTCCTTTAACATTTCTACCAGCAACAAATTCCCTCAGTTTTTATTTGTCTGAGTAAGTCTTTATTTCTTCTTCATTTTGAAGGAAAATTTAGATGGATACAGTATTCTGGTTATTTTCTTGCAACATTTTAAATATTTCACTCTCACTTGTATGGTTTCTAAAGAGAAGTCTGATATGTTTCTTTTTCTTTTTCCTCTATAGGTAAGTTTTTTTCTCCTCTTCTTTCAAGATTTTCTTTTTTCATTTTCTACAGTTAGAATGTAATATATTGAGGTGTAGATTATTTTGGAATTCACTCTTCTTGGCATTTTCTGAGCTTCCTGCACCTGTCATCTGGTGTCTGGAAAATTCTCAGTTATTAATACTTCAAATATTTCTGTTGTTTCTTTCTCTTTCCTTTCCTTCTGGTATTTCAGTTAACATGTATATTACTCCTTTGTTAGTTATACCTCAGATGTTCAATATTTTGTTCCTTTTTCATGCTTTATTGTCTGTCATTTCAATTTAGGAGATTTCTATTGACTGTCTTCAAGAAAACTGATTCTTTCTTTGGCCATGTCTAGTCTATTGATGAGTCCATGAGAGGCATTCTTTATTTCTGTTACAGTGTTTTGATTTCTAGCGTTTCCTTTTGATTCTTTCTTAGAGTTTTCATCTCTCTGGTTGTATTACCTATCTGTTGAGGTATGTTCACTTTTTCTATTCAAGCCTTTAACATATTAATCATAGTTATTTTATATTATCATTCTGATAATTCTCTGCCATATCTGAATACAGTTATAATGCTTGCTTTGTCTCTTCACACTGTTTTTTTGTTTGTTTGTTTTTTGCTTTTTAGCATGCCTTGTAATTTTTTTGGTTGAAAGCCATGTGTGATGTATCAGGTAGAAGGAACTGAGATAAAGAGGTCTTTAGCATGAGATTTTATGTTTATGTGGGTAAGAGTTAGGCTGTGTTTACTGTTTTCTATAGATGTAGGTGTTAGAAGCTAAATTTTCCTAATGTACTTGTATATGTCTCCAGGGTTTTCTTTGGGTTTTCCTGGAGACTGCTTCTTAAATAGGGACTGAGATTTGCAGTTCTTTCAGCTAAAAGCCTTGTAATCACGCAGGAGCTTGATTGATGTGGTGGTAAGCATTCTATAATCCTGTGATAAAGTCTCAGTCTTCTAATGATCCTGTGCCTTTGGGCTGTGACCTTTACAAGTGCCTCTCAGCTTTCCTCCACTTCTTCGATTATGAGACAGGAAAGCTTTAGGGGGCTGAAGCTGGATATTTCTCTTTCCTCTGATACCCTAGGTTTGGTAAAACCCAAGTAATTTAGGCTCTGCTAAAAGATTTTCCCTTGAAGGCATTTCTTTGTTAAGAAGAGCAGAATGCTCTGGGCTCATTTCAGGATAGTTGATTTTCCCTTTCCCCTGTCAAAAGCATAAGGGAATTTGTCTCTGATCTTCACCCTGAACTGGTAGGGCTCCTAGAAGCAAAACTCATGAAAGTATGGGGCACTCCTAAGATCAGATCCCACAGAGTTTTGTTTTTGTTTTTTTTAACTCTCAAGCTAGTCCATACTGCACCTGTAGTGACTCATCAATTACAGCTCAAGTGTTTTTATTCATACTGGCTCCCATTCCTAGCCTTTTGCTCCCAAATACACTATGATTCTCAGTATTTGCCTCTCTCCCAAGTTTTGGGGGGCGGGAGTTCACCCTGGGACCTCAATTACCTGACAGATCTACGAAGAGTTGTTGATTTTTATTTTATTCAGTTTTTTTCTTGTTGTAAGGGTGAGAGTGACAACTTGTAAACTTTTTCTAGTATTATTTTTTAATACTAGGTCTTAACCAAATGAAACATTCAAAGGTAGTGATTTCTGTCACCTAAATTTATTATTATTATTTTTAATTTTGCCAGTGTTCACTATTGCCTATAACTTGCCTTCAGTGTTAACTCTTGGAATGAGATACTTCTGAAGTTATTTGACATGTATCCCAAGATCGCCTCATTTGTATCTTGCATTTCAAAACCAGTTTCTTCAGTGTCTCTCTTTCACACTTTCTGCAAAAACCTGCTCTTATCTTCCCTCCCAGAAAACACTTCCTTCTTCCTTTTGTTTAAGCAGTCTTCTCAAGCCTTCTCCAGCTAATTTAGTCAATAATAGTCTCTCCCTTTTTCAAAATCCCATTGTAAGCATGACTGTACCACCCTGTTTTACCTCATTCTGTCTATAATTTTTTCAGCTGTTTAGAGCTTGTCTCCTTGTTTAAATTTTAATGCTTACTAGGAGCAAGCATCTGGTCTTTTAATGCTTTTATTTCTCTTACACCAACTGTCTATCCCAGAGCTAGGCATTTAGGGGAATGACAAAGAATCATTGATAAATGGTTATATACCAATATTTGCTAGGAAGTTGTGATTACTCTGTGGAGCGATTTATAGACATGATACCAACTTGCTCTTTAATTCCAAAAAAGCAAGTCACCTCTATATTTTCAAGAGCTGATAATTAAGACACCTCATATATATTAATAGACGGATGAAGGATCATTTTTCAAATCCTCTCTCCAGTTTCTTTCTGCTGCCTGTGAAGAGCTGTTTTTGGAAACTGCATTAGAAATGAAGAGGGAAAGGCTTGGTCTGGAGGGACAGTATCAGCTTTCTGCCTCATGCCTGGCAAAGGCTGTGGCTGCCCTACACGTGAAGCTTTAAATCAAACTTAATTTGTGGTGCCTAAGCAGCTTCTGGCACTAAAGGGGGGTTATTCCATAGCAGGTTACACATAACTAAAATAATTGAGTGTAGTGCGATTTACTCATAGCAGGGAGAAAATGTAGAGAGTAAAATTCAACATAAACCATGAAGACAGTAAATTCCCATTTCTTTTTCCTTGGTTAGATATATGTTGGGACAGGAAAGAGAGAGAAAACTACAACTTTAGCCAGGAAGAAAAAAAATTAATAGAAAGACTATTAGTAAAATGTGGTTAAGAAAATTATTATACTAAGGAGACTTACTCAAGTTACAAATGCCAGTATTGTCAACTCTCTGATACGTGCATTATTGGAAGGAACAGAAACAGAGTTAATTTTAAAAGTATGTCTATCTGGAATATAATCTGGGTTTAGGATTTCAGTATGAGAGTTTCTCAGATTCTAGGAACTCTCTTCCACCAACCCAACTTTAAGCCCTTCCTTCTCTCATAGGGGCACCAGAAGAGATTAATCCAAGCCAATTTTAAGTATCAATAAATATAAATATAAATATAAATATTTTTGGAGGAGCCAAAATTTAAAGAATTCATCTTTGGATAATGGAGTATTGATGTTTAATAACACTCCTTTGTATTTACATAATTTTTAAATCACTGTAACTCATTTTACCTCCACAACAAAGTTAAGGTAAGTATATAGGTATTTTTCCCAACTTAAAGTTGAGTTATATTAAGATGCCATTGAGTTAATGACTTTGTAAGAATCCAGCCTGAGCTTTTAAGTGGGAGGCTGGTATTTATAACCTAGTTTTCTCTGAGTATAGTTCTCTTTTCCAGCTTTATGCTAAATGCCAGTAAATCAAAAGGTTTTTCTCTGACTTTATAACCCAAGTGTTCAAAAAAGAGATGAGAATTACTTTCAACACCCCAGTGTTCCACAGTGCAAAGTCATGTATTTAACAACCTCACCCCAGAACTTAATGGCAGGACTTTTACCATTTAGACTCACAGTTTGCTCTTTCTTTGGTCAAAAGCAAGAGACAGAAAGAAAAATTCGGCAGGGTACCCACTTCCACCTCACCTAGGAGGCAGCTGGCCATTGGGAGAATATAGCTCTCTAAAGAAACAGAAGGCACACTCCTCAGGAAAGATTCCTGGCAACTCAGCTCCTCCGTGAAGAACGCCTGTTACTGGCCATTCAAGATCCTTTGCAATTTCCCCTGAGAAAGCAAAAAGCAGGACTGTGAGAAAATATCACATGGGGCAGAGTTTCTCCTGTGAATGAGTGGGGAGGGAAGAAGAAAGACAAATTGTAAGCAATGTCTGGAGCAAGCAGGATCATGGTAGGTGGCTAGTGTCCTTGGGGGATTAGGGCAGAGGGATATATGCCTGCATTGGACAAAAGGCAGAACAAAGTAGAGAATGGGCTTCTCTCTGATATTCAGGGATAGAAGGACACTCCTTTAGTTTACTTCTCATAAGGGAACCATTTTCAAGGTCCCTTTCTTTACCCTCTTACCCCCTGTTGTCAAAACTCTGGCCTCTAACACAAACCCTACACTCCTACAGACTTTTTTCCTTTTATACCATGGTGCAAAAATCCAATTTGTTTTCATAAGCTCAACTTAGAATATGAAGTCCAATGTTTCCTCCTGTTTACCACACAAATCATATTGGCTTCATTTATCAAAGCCTAGTGGCCTGTTAATATTTCTTTTTACTGAGTGAAGTCCTCACTTTTTTCCTTTCCCATCTGATCTTCGCATTAAGAGTCACTTTTTGTGTTTTCTTTTTGAAGTTTCCGCACATACACCCATCAGGACTGTCCAGCCCACTGGAGACCTTTGTGAGCTACATAACCATCTTCAGTCTTTGCATGGCTACACGCTCCTCAACTCAAACCAATTCAGCCAAGAATACTTTCCTTTATTCCAGGCTCCTCAAAGAACATCTTGGAGAAAAAGAAGTTGAGTTGGCACTCATCTTTGATTCAGTGGTGGAGGCTGACCTGGCAAATTATACCTGCCATGTGGAAAACCGAAATGGACGAAAACATGCCAGTGTCCTGCTGCGTAAAAAGGGTACTTATTTTTATAACTGTTATTATAATTTATTTAGCTACCAAATATATTGAAGTTAGGTATGTTTCCTGGCCTGATTTTATCATTTAGTATAAACTTCTAGTAAACATTTTGTCATTTTAAGGAAAAAAAAATCTCTCTTGCTGTGGATATTAGCATAAAATGCCTATGATCTTCCATACCACTAGGAAGTGGATAAATGAAATGAAATATCACTATGTGTTAAATCCAATGAGATTAAATATGCCTTGGTTATAAGTGTTACATAAAGTTGATAGGCATTGACATTCAAAATTTCTTTATTTTTCACCATCATCTTATATTGCTTAAATGAAGTACTAGAGGTTTTACTATTGAATTAGAAACAAAGTCATTTTTTATTCCCTGACTAAAATACAAATAAAAATAATGAATAGTATTATATAATGTTTTTACAATTATAATAAATATGAACAATATTTCATGATATGACCTAGTGTTCCTGGCCTTTAGCAGGTGCATATATATTTAAAATAGTTTGGTATTTATATAGATCCCTTTCTAGAGGTGATTCCATATGGGGTGGAAATTGTATATAATGGGCAAAGAAAAGAAACTATACATTTACAAGTAAAAGAGATAAAAGCAGACATAAGAGCAACAATCTCAGCAGCTGGAGCAGCTTCTGAGATTGGATCTTACCCTGCCACAACTGTTGATTACTGCAAAAGGCTGAATAATTTCTGTGTGTGTGCATCTGGCAAAGGTTTTGTAAATGTAACAGAACAAATGTTCTCAATCAGTGTTCTTGTTGTCTAGGCTATAGAGCAATAGAACAGATTCAATCAGTAAGGTCACTAGTTGAACCTCATAGCCAAGATGGAATTTCTATTTTCCAGCCAGCCCTAATACTTAACCTTGACCAGCAGCTCTAAGAGAAGCAAAGAAAGGTCATTATTCTGAGAATAATGCTTTTATCTCTCTAGCACCATTTCTTACTCTGTTGGACTTCTTTCCATCTTAAAATAAAGGAGTATGTAAATATAAAAGAGTGAGGGATTAACAGATATACAGTACTAAGTGTAAAATAGATAAACAAGGACCTATTGTGTAATATAAGGAACTATGTTCAATTTCTTGTAATAATATATAATGGAAAAGAATCTGAAAAGAAAAAATATATATGTACGTATATGTATAACCAAATTGCTTTACTGTACACCTAAAACTAAAATTGTAAATCAACTACACTTCAATAAATTTTTTTATAAAGGAGTCTAACATAGAAAGTGAAATTAGGAGACCCTGGTAAAGGAGATCCTGATTCAGTCACTCATTCAGCTACCTGGTTCAGAAGGACAAACTTTTCTGATTAGACACCCTAAACCTTAGTTTCCTCATCTATAAAATAGGGGTACTAATATCTACCTTGTAGTCACTTTGAGGTACAAATGATAATGATACAGTGTGAAATATACCATGCTTAGTCAGGGTTCGCTTAGTCAGATAACTTCTATGCACTAGGCCACCATTTGTCCACCTACATAAAGGACAGACCTTGATCATCCAAATCCAGATACCTTGTGGCAAGGATCACTTTGTTTCTGTTCATCTCAGTCTTATTTTCGGCTCAGAGATCCTCCAAGCCAGACTCTGCTGCACCTCTTGTATCCTCAGGATCTTGGACAGTGTCTGGCCACTAATAGGCACTTAGAAGAACCCATTCTGGTTAATGAATAAAGTTCTCTTTTATTATTGGGGATCATTATTTTATTATTGATGAGCATTGTGCTAGGTACTAGGGATTAGAGTGCTGAATAAGATAGACATCCCCAAGTCTGTGTGGGGCTTGTAGTTTTCAGGGCAGTGAGGGTGCAAAGAAAGACACACCTTAAAACTTAAGCAGAAAAAAAAATCGCACAAAAGAGATATAGATATTACAATTAAAATCCTGCTATGAGGAAAAATAACGGAGAGGTCTTATCATTCAGTCAGTAGAGACCTAAAAAGCTTTGAGTTTTAAAACAAATCCTTTTCTCTTTAATAAGTAAAGCAACTACTAGCAGCCCTTAAAATTTCTGACAATCTGACACTAGCAACCAAGGTACACTGTAAAACTGCTGCCTACATGGCTTCCACAAGGAAATGCGTCTAAATCATGAATAACTGAAAATATTAATCCTCATCTTCCTGATCTCTAAAGATTAGAGTTCCCGAGGGTTCACGGTGCCTCTTCTCACTCACTTCCTAGATGATTTCATTCCATCTCCATCTCAGTTTTGCTTATAATTCATATGCTGACAACTCCCAAGTTTATATCTCTAGCTTTGACTTCTTGCCTAAACTTCAGAGTTGATTTTTTAAGTGCCTATTCAACAACTATTCTGAAACTCCACTAGTAGACATATCTAGTAGGCGGATCAAGCTTCACTTGTCTCAAACAGGATTCCTGATTTCTGCTCTCTCTAAACCTGATCCTCCAGTTGCCTTCTCCATCTCTATCACCATCCTTCCAGTTGCTCCAGCCAAAATCCTTGGAGTTATCCTTGACTTTTTTTCTCTGCTCACACACTGTATCTAGCCTACCAGAAAATCCCATGGCTCTGCTTTTAAAACATATCTAGACTCTGAGCACTTTCCCCCCTTCACTGTTACCATTCTAGTCTGAGCCACCAGCATCAATTGCCTGGCTCACTGCAATAGCCTCCTAACTGGTCTCCCTGCTTCCCCCTTGTCCCCTTACAGTCTGATCTTATCACAGCATCTGGAATGATCCTTTTAATGTGTAAGCCAGGTCATATCATTCCTTTAATCAGAATCCTTCAATTACAGAACTCTTACTGTTACACTTAGAATGAAATCTCTGATCTTTGCCATGGCCTTCAAGGCATGACACAATCGATTTCATTTCTGATCTCATTTTCTATCACAATCTGCCTCAAACCTTGCACACACTAGCCTCCTTTCTATTTCTCATGCTTACCAAGCATAGTCCTGGCTCTTGGTCTTTGCACTTGTTATTTCCTCTGCCTGGAAAACTCTTCTCCAGCTGTTCCCATGACTCACTTGGGGTTTTCATACAGGTCTCTGCTTAAATATTACCCACTCAATAGACCTTTCTCTGGCCACACTTTATAAAATACTACTACCCAGTCACTTTCTTTTTTACAAAATTTGGTAGGTTTATTGAGGTAAAATTGACAAAATTGTAAGATAGTAAGTGTACAACGTGATGACTTGATATATGTATACGTTGTGAAATGACTCTCTCCCTTGAGTTAAATAGCACATCCATCACCTTACATGTTTACCTTTTATTTTTTTGTGAGTGATAACATTTAAGTTCTACCTTCCTAGCAAATTTCAATTATACAATACAATGTCATACACTATAGTCACCATGTTATAAATTGGATCTTAATAAAAGTTTGTACCCTTTTATCTACCTCTCCCAATTTCCTCCCCCATCCCCTGACAACTATTTTTCTCCTGTTTCTATGACTTCAACTTTTTTTTTTTTTTACAGTTCCACATATAAGCAATACCATGCAGTATAGTATTTATCTTTCTCTGTCTGGCTTATTTCACTTAGTTTAATGGCCTCTGGGTTCATCCATGTTGTAGCAAATGACAGAACTTCCTTCCTTTTTAAGGCTGAATAATATTCTATTGTGTATATATATGCCATATTTTCTGGATCCATTCATCCATTGGTGGACTACCCATCACCTTTCTTTTCCCTCTAACTTGGCTCTGTTTCTGTTTGTTGTATTTACTATTCTCTGATACCATATTTGTTTTCTTCTCCCCCCTGCCCTCACACACTGGAATGTAAACTGCATGAGAACAAGGACTTTTTCTGCCTTATTTACTGCTGTATCCCTAGAACATAGAATATAGTAACTGCTCAAAATCACTTGTTGGGTGAAAATGCTCCTGGACCAGCATAGTAGGGTGGGAGATGGATATCAGGCATTAGTAAAAAAAAAAGGATTTCTTTGAGACCTGGTCTTGACTAGTGTCTATTCTGGGTTGTCAGAATGCACTTATTTTTTAAAAACTTTGACTTTCCAGATTAGGGGATGAAAATCCAAAGACCCCAGCAGCCAGCACATATTGAATTTAAAAAAAAAAAAAGAGGGCTGGATATTAAACATAAGCTAGAGAAGATGTGCCTTCCTTTAAAGGGAAGTCACTACTCTTTTCTAGATTATTGCCATGCCTGCTGGAATGTGAACCTAAGGATATGAGAGCTTCAGTTTTCAAGTGAAGTTGAAAGACTAGATATACGATATTTTGATTTTTAAATATTAGTATAATTTGTGGAAAACATATAGACCAACAAACCTTTTTTTGCCTCATGGTATACCAGTTTGTACTCTGTTTTAGGTAGCAGTTAAATTTTTTCACTGTGCTTTGCAAAAGGATGCAGTTCACCTTCTCTTACTCCATATTCCTCCAGAGCTCTCAAAAATATGGTAGAGCTCCAGAAAAGAGCAAGAAGCTCTATCATCTTGATACAACGTATTAAATCAGAATGAACTCATTTGTCTTGCAAAACTCCAGATATTTCCCTTGGAGTTGAACCTTTTAGGCTTTATCACAACATAGCCTGGCATCAGTAACCATAGTGTTTCCACCCGGAATATGAATATGGCTTGTTTTATGGAACAATAACTTCCTGATGCGCTATAAGTCAGATATTAAAAATGCCCTAAGTGATCATTATGGAGAAGAAACATTTCATGAATCCTTTCACAAACTGAAAAGGCCTTTTATAAAATGAAAACTCGTGTCTAATATATGCAATTAACAGGGTCAGGCTTTCTTAAAGCAAGATGTCCCTTACTTATACATCTTCTACCTGAACCTACTACTACCTCACTCTCCAGTGGACTATTTGCCAATAAGTACAACTATTTTAGTAACAAATCCATTCCTTTTTTTTTTTTTTTTTTGGGGGGGGGAACCAAGGATCTGAACTTACGCTAGGGAAATTCTGAGAATTATTTCTTCTCTGTATATACTCCCTTTCCCACAAACAGAAGCGTATCACTGAATTTTTCTCTCTTTCTCTTCATTACTAGTGCTACTTCCCGACCCTGAACCCCTAACCTGTATAGGAAACCCTCAGGTGGGATTTCCTAACCTGCTTCCCAACTTAAGAGCAAGTTCAAACATTTTCATTCTTCCCGCTCTTCAGTTCCTTGACTTCAGCTGCTATGTGTCCCATTCTATATTGTCTGATCTTAATGTTCCAAGTGAGAAAATAGTTGTGTTCGAACTAAGAAGGTTAAAAGAACTACACATGTACTTTGGGTACCTAGAAAAAGTTACAATCCCATAAATATTTGCTGTTCTGGTTATCGCTGTCCTTGTGAAGTGTGTACAAGACACAATCCAAATAAAATGACTTTCATCTTCTCAGTCAGGAAATGTTCCTAGAAGTATAGATCCTGCAGAGATGGAAAATGGCAGTTGAAAGCAGAAGACAAAAGAAAAGCCAGGTGTCATCTGGGTGATGGCAATTGTGCCCTCTGATTATAGGATACACGTTTCCCTTCTAATGTGACTGCCTGGGCTGTATCAAAGAATACTGGTTGAATCTCAGGGACTAGGTTCACAGTTTTCAACATAGACAGCCATCATTAGGTAATATCTTTCAAAGACATTTTTATAAAATGGACCCCAA
Organism: Camelus ferus; assembly: GCF_009834535.1. Taxonomy (NCBI): domain Eukaryota; kingdom Metazoa; phylum Chordata; class Mammalia; order Artiodactyla; family Camelidae; genus Camelus; species Camelus ferus. The sequence goes on along the minus strand of NC_045732.1, from coordinate 70,239,140 downwards.
AACCACAAAGGTACTTTTCACTCCATGGTTTTCTTCCATAAATTTACTGTTCAAAAAGGTGTCTACTACTTGGGAGCACAAATTGTTCCTGCTGCTGAAGTTTTCCATCTACCTAATAGCAACTCTACTCTGTAAATAACATAGAACTTGTTGGAAAAAATTCCCATTCGGTGACTTTGAAAACAGTTGAAAGCTGTTCTGACCAGAGAGTGAGACACAGAGGGAAGAGAGACAGAGAGACATACAGAGAGAGATTTCAAGAGTTACCATTAAATGAACATTTTACAATAGGAAAAACATGTTGAACCAAGTAACTCAATGACCTAAGATCAAAGAGAAGTCCGTTTTCAGAGTAACCAAAGGGAAAAAAATCATATTGCTCTGTCAACTTAACACTGGCTATTAAGAATGCATAACTGATGTAACAGAAAGTAAGCAAGCAAAGATTGTGATATTGCAGCCCCATGGAGGTCTCATAAGCAAGCCTGCCTTACCACCCACATAGAGGCAGTCAGTGGTTCTTGGAGAGCCACTTTCTGTATCCAGGACAGGAGGCAGGGTTAATGTGTGGTAGGATTATTTTTTACCTGAAATTTTGTAGCTTAATTTTCAAAATGGACACCTCTTACAGCAGGCAGGACAGAGACAGGTTCCAGTTTCCTTCCTATCCCTACTCATTATGTGGCCCCTCATAATGTTCCTTATTAACATAGTTTGACTCTCATAGCAGCTTCACTCCCTTCTTTTTCCACCCTCCTCCCTTCTCCTTCCTCAAAAAGAATGACATTTATTTATGTTTCTTACGCTTCTATTCAGTGATTCTCCTGATTGACCATGCTGTCTCTGGCCACCGCCATCTCTCTCACTCCACCTCCTTTCAAATACCAAATTCTCTATTCCCCCATGAAACCGAAGACTTTTTTTTTTTTTTCACATACTGGACTTCAGGGAGCCCCTCATTCCTCCCTGGTATAGCTACATGATTCTTCAGTACCCTCCCCTGAAGTACCTGAGATCTGCTCAGTCCTAGCATTCAGCCTGGTGAATTGTAGTTTAGCTTTTATCCTTGGAAATGAAATAGCAGAGGAAGCCAAAATTCACTGCAAGTCACCTGTTCTTGAGAAGCATTACCAACAGTTCTATGGAGGAACAGGGAGAAGGATTTTTGTTGTCACCTTCCAGACTGGAACTTATGAAGCTGTCATGTAATAAAGAGAACCTTAAATATGAAGTTCGACTATCTAGGCTCAAGTCCCATCTTGGCCACTTCTTAGATGTGTGCCCTTGGGTAAGTGAATTAAAATACTGAGATTCTTAGATTCTTCATCAGTAAACTTGGACCGACAACTCTTGCCTTAAAGGATCACTTAGAGAATAGACAGTAGACTGGTTGAAAATTTTTATCTATAATATATATTACTTGTAGTATATATTATATATGTTTATCTTTTTTCTTAATCTTGTTCTGTTGAGCCTAACTTATCTTAAGCAATAAATCTATACAGAGACAAGGGACGGTTTCAGGGAAAAGTTTATGATTTTCCTATCAAGAGACCTTCAAGAAAGGCAGTCTGTCATGGTCATCAGTTTGACTTTGGCAGTGCCCCAGAATTGATGCATCCAGGGAGGCTGATTGATGCTAACCAAAGTCATAAGCAACTGATGTACAAACTAAAATGTCACTCCCTTTTTCAGTTTGTAGTTACACAGTAAGCTGAATTAGTAATAAAAGAGTCACTTGGTAATTATGGAATTAGATTAAGGAGAGGTTTGCTAATCTTTAAGGCAGTTTTATCTATATTATGTTGAGACCAGTCAATGTTTCTGTCCCAGAGTGGAAAATATGTCTCTGATCTGGTGTCTTTCAGATTCAGCATTTCTCCTCTGGACATTGCTGAATTCATATTCTAATTTCTTCTCTGACTTCCCCTTTCTCTAAATTCCATGATAGTATCCTCTCTTTTGATGATACATCCTAGATTAGTTACTACCACTAATTAAGCTAAGTCACAGGTAAGTCACTATTCCCTGAGCCCAGAATATATTATGTCTTCTTCCATTATGTGTTGATTTAATTGTTCCAACCCTCAGAATTCTAGGGATGCCCCAGTGGAGCAGCCTAAGACTGCTATCAGGTAGTCTGGTGTTGGCTGAATAGGCCAAGTAATTAGCCTGGGTTTCTCATTCTCTTTTAGTCCCACTGGATATATTATATCACATACAAATTATAGTCATTTATTCAAATAAGTAGGGGAAATGGATAAGCTAATTTCCCCTGGTTACCTTCTATTGGATTATGTTCTACCAAGGTTAAATGAAACAGTTAAATCCTGCAAGCTCATTAGATTTTCTTTGATTGTGAGAATAATTTTATGATGCTGTTCTTCTGTGGAAGAGTAGAGCCTGTGGCCTGAGAAGTATTAGATGGTAATCTTGCTAAGCCAAAAGATAATTAAACAGAAACAAGAAAGTATTGGACCTGGACCCAATACAAGGCAGCTCTAATAGTTCCCTGAAATACACTTAAAGCAAAAGTATATATGTGAGATCTAGACTTGTTCAAAACAAATTGGGAATGACTAATCCTTTTTTGGATAGACATCACTTTTAATAGTAAAATTACTTAAATATTTAGAACAGAGTTAATTTAACAAAAAATTGATTTACACAAATGTATCAAGAACAAAGCTACTTATTGCATTAAGCAAGAATCTTCTGTTAAAAAAACAGAACGGGTTGTGCATCTTAGAGACTAGAAATATGGGAAGTTCCCAAGTGTTGCTGATTTAATTACCTTTTCCTATTTATTTTATTTGTTCCAGATTTAATCTACAAAATTGAGCTTGCAGGAGGCCTGGGAGCAATCTTCCTCCTCCTTGTACTGCTCGTGGTTATCTACAAATGCTACAATATTGAACTGATGCTCTTCTACCGACAGCATTTTGGAGGTGATGAAACTACAGATGGTAAGCTATCTCCTATGGTTCAAATTCAGTTAAAAGGCATGAATTTGTGATTAAGTAAGAGAATATCCCTATTCTTGGGCAATACATGATGAAATATTTAGAGTTAAAGGCCTATGACTAATATAACTTACCCTCAAATAGTGCAGAAAAAAATTTATTAATCTATCAAGAAAGAGAATGAAGAGGAGAAAATATTAAAAATAGATGAATCTGGGTAAATGATATATGGTTGTTCCTTAAAATGGTTTTATTTTTTGAAATTAATTCCAAACAAACAGTTTAACAAAGGAGATATTAGTTGGTCAGGAGATCAAACAATTGCTGTCAAAGCCCTTTTCCTTAACTAAGAAACAAATTAAGGATCAATTCCAATTTTTCCCTCTAGAAAATTTGAATTTAGGTACAGATCATTTTTAGCCCTTCCTGTTATCAAAAAAAATACAAACAAATCATTTAAGAAATAGATTAAAAGCTATGAAGATATTCTTTTTTAAAGCTCGTAGTACACGTATTTTGGATGATTGTGGCACCATTTTCAAAGGTGACCTCAAAGGATAGAAGTTCACAATATGGCTTATAATTTTCTTATGTTTGTTATTTATGGCCCTTGGAAATCTTATGAATACCAATAGAACATTGTATTGAACCTTGTTTCTTTGAACATTCAAAAGTGATTTAATTTTTCAAGAGAACAAATTACCATATTTCCAATTAATACCAATAAGAAATCATAACATATCACTCCTTATGCATAAAGTTCTCACTCACAAACTACTATAAGCCTTGGAAACATGTGTATGGAATGCCTTAGGTAAGTCAAGATAAAGAAGTCCAATTGTAAATCATTACTTTAAAAAGGCAGATTTAAATCTTAGTTTTCATTGTATTTGAATAATGAAGGTTAGAGCTTTTGTTTGTTTGGGTTTTTTGAGGTCCTCAAAGGAGAGGGGTTCATTATTTTATTTTTATAGTGATAGGAGTAGAGCAGAGTGGTGACTGTAACATCCAAACTTTTGCGGAATCTTTGATTTTGGTCTTATTGTTACTATTATGTGAACAATGACATGAGTGTGTTTTCATTAGTAAACTAGAGAAATGCTGTTTGATGAGTACATATGCATTCTCATTATCAAAGCAGTATATTTAACTAAAGATTATAGCAGCCCATTTAAAAGTATTACAGACCCTTATGCAGGCATATCTTAAGAATGAGAAATTCGGGTCTATTCTGACTATAATTACACGCTCCAACTGTATGTGTGAAAATGTAGTCAATTACCCTCAGCTTCTTTGTGTAGTAATTAGTATTGAAAAATCTTACTTCTTGCCTGTACGCATAAAATAAGTAAATGAAATATGGTATTGAGTAAAATTACACTGGTTCCCAAGTGTCAACAGTAGCTGAAGTATCCAATTGGGAATGTTAAAGATGCATTGTCTATATGAAAGTACATGAAAGGGAGTCTCCAGTGATTCATTTGCTTTAGGTCATAATTATAAGCAATTTACTAATACTTTCCATAAGAGGTGATATGATTTATTAAGCTGGGGGGAGGGATATAGCTCAGTGGTGGAGTGCATGCATAGCATGCACAAGGTCCTGGGTTCAATATCTAGTACCTCCATTAAAAAGTAAATAAATAAACCTAATTTCCTCCCCCGAAAATTTTTTTAAAAATTAAATAAAAAATAAACTAATCTGAAATAATTAGTTTCATCACCCATATCCAATAATCTAGACTAACTGATCAGTTGTAATACATATTTGTAAGATTAAATACTCATATTCATATCATAAGATATTTCAGGGATCCAGTGTTCCATTTTGCACTTATATCTGCAATATTGCCCATGTGGCCAAAGATAAGAAGTAAGCTAGAGCATTTTGATTAGAGAATTGTGTAATGATTCCAAGCCAATTGTTTTAGGGGAAAAAATGTAATGTGGGGGTGGGTTTCAAGGGTTTTCATCAGGAAGGAAAGTTAAAATATTTTATATTCCTACGTGGAAACTTGGACCTTAAATATACAATCTCTGTACTAGCTGAATGGAATACTAAAAAGTCAGCGGGTATGTAATGAGAATGAATAAATGAATATTAAAGCCCGTTTTAGAAATATCCAGTTTCATGATGCCAAATGTCAGCTAGATAACCTACCAAATTTTTTATTTCTTTATTTAAATATTTGACATCTCATAGACACACCTTAGTTTTACCCATACACATTTTGTTCATGTTTTCTGTTGATTCAAATCTATAGTAGCATTTCCTGAAAGTTGTTACAAAATGTCATAGTTTTTGTAAAATAATATCTATCAAATAAACCTTGACTTCTTAACCATTTTTAATATAATTCATTTCATTTCAATTCACCAATGATTATTTGACCTTTGAACTATATAGTCATTAAATACTTATTAAGTGTCCACTATGTGCCAAGCACTATGAAAGATGTATTTACTTACATTTTTCATCTGGGTCAACACTATGCACACACGCAAACATACGCACACACACTGGTACTATAGTAGGCATTGAGGACGTAATAATTAACAAAGTTAGACAGTCTTTGCACTTCAGAAGCTAAGGTTTATCATTGTGTTTAGCATAGCCCCAGAAGAACTGGGTTGTAAACAGGAATGGCTCCTTGATGGTGAATGGGATTAAAATGAGATTTTAAAAAGAGATGGACAGTGTGGTAACAGGAAAATTCTTACACAGAGAGTTTGGTTCCCTTCCTTATAACTTCTCTCTTCACTGGAAACAGCATACCTATGGCAACCACTGTGTGAGCCTTCTTCCTTATAATGCGCCGTCTGCATTGTGCTCTGTTTTCCGGTTCCTCAGATGAGCTTAGCATGATTTAACACAGAAGGTTCATTAGCCTTGCCTAGCAAAGTGGTGTTGCTGAATTGGCATTTGGCTTTAAAACAATTTTCAGGACTTGCTGTTGACCTTATTTGCATCATGTTGTTGATGTTGCTCTATCCGTCTTGCTCCTCTTTGTGAGCAACAGCTGTGGTTATTCATGAGATTTTCTTGGCTGTCTCCATAGGGCTGAAGTACATTTTTTTAAACTGTGGCATCATTGCTTGCTCACTAGCTGGCATCCTAGACCTTCTGGGACATCTGACATGGTGACTTTGAGAGCTCTCTTCCTGCTCTGGCCAGCTACCACAAGCTCTTCACCTTTAATTCATCTTAAAGAGAAATGACTGAAACCAGAATCAATTATTTTACAAAGAATGATATGCTTCTAGAATGTTACATACAATTTATTATCCAGACGTGTTGGGTGTTAACACATATCAAAGACATCTATGTTGTTTGTCATAACTTGATTTGGGATATGTAAATATAGCAATATTTTTCTTAAAGAAAGTCTTTGTAGCACCACCTCTATTAGGGTATAGGCGAAGCAAGTAAGGATGTGACCAAGAATATGTGAGATTAGGCATGGTTGAAGGGCAAATAGTCATAGTCAGGACAAGCAATAGGGCAAGAGTCTAGAAGGCCTGGTCAGAAGGATGAGTCAGGTAGTCATTGCAGATGGCTAGCTCAGAGTAGATCCTCAACAAATCACTGTTGAATGAGTTAATAAGTAATTGAATTTAGAAGGGCTTTTGAGATAGGAGAGTTATCAAAATCAGAGGAAACTGGGGTCGAGTCTGACATTATGGAGTTTGGGGCAGCAACACCATCCATCAAGAACAATGAAATACATTCTGCTCATAGAAATGGAGCTGTTTGTCCTTTGGCCTCTTTCATTCTTCCAGCTGTGTATCATCGGCAGCTTTAAGTCCCAGGTGAGTAATTATAGCTGGAGAAAGTCAAGGGCCTGCAGGTGCATCCTGAGCTTGATTGGAACAGGGGCAGAGGTGCTAGGATTACCAGGAGGTTCTTACATTAGTGTTGCTTATGAACATTCTCACTTCCAAGTGGCGTTTTATGCATAACAGTGGAATGTGCCCCATTTGTAAGCCAAATGATCTCAACTGTCGGGGCAGTCCTTCATGTGCATCTGCTTCTAGGCAATCAAGTAACCCAACCAAGTTTTACAGAAGCCCTTTCCAGCCAGAGAACAGGCTAAAGAGAAGCCTCCTGGATTCAGACACCATCTTAACATAAATAACCAGAATTCGTTTCATGTTGGGGTAGTGGAGTATGAAATCTTACCGGAACTGGAACAATATGCTTCTGCGTCGGATTTCTCTAGATAGGCCGGGGATCCCAAGTACTCCTACCATAGGGTATTTATATATCTTTATATGCCTATCATGTATTCCTCCTTTAGCAAGTAGAACCAAATCATTAATGGTTTGGACAAGTGAGTGGCTGCTTCCTTCTGTAAATTACCTTTTGGTCAGGTTTTAGCTTTATTTTCATCAGGCCTGATTTAATAGACAGTATTTTTGTGTTTTAGAAACAAATCCTGAAAAATTTGCTGCTCTTTTAGAAGTATTATTTGCAATTAACTAGGTTTAATAACTATTAATTGTGCCATATGAATCTATGCTCACATTAACTTTTAAAAATAGTTTTTCTATAAATAAAAAATTTTGAAAACCACTATAACTTTAGCAATATGTCCCTTCTAAAACCAGTGGGGACTAATACCTTGAGAAGCTGTATTCATTAATATTTTCAGAAAAAAAAACTACACACACACACACACACACACACACACACATTTTCTCTTTGGAGAGACTGGCTCTGAGCCAATACAGCAAAGGAGGAAAAAAATACATTCTCAAAGCACAGTTAACTCTCTGACTAAATGTGTGAAGGGAAAGCCTAATTTGGCAATACTGGAAGGATGTATATTTTGAAACAAAGGCTTCTTTTGGAAGCTTGTGTCAAATTAGTTGGCCATGGATTGAACAAGAATAACAGGCAATGCACTTGTATAAAACACAGCTGCTGTCTCTAATATTTGGTAATGAACTGCATTTTGTATATGAGGATGACGACACTAACCAACTGGAAATATGGCATGTGCTGCAAGTAGTGTCTCCAGGAGTGAGGCTGGATTATTTCGATCTTCCACACTCTAGGGCCCAGCCCTTCTTGGATCTCTTACGCATATTTCTCCAAACAAGGTATAGTCTGTGACCAAGTCATAGAGCCAAGCCAACTGGCACTGAAAGAGTTCAAATCCATGACTTTGGTCTATTTAGTCCTGCATTCAAACACACTGAGCTAATCATTCACACCAAAAGTCACAAATAATAATTCTTTTATTCTGTCTTCACTATAGGTTGCCCAGGTCATATCATATGACTATAGCTAGGTTATGTTGAAATGTACTAGGTTTCCTATAACACTGCATGTGACTTTTTTCCAATTATTAATGACAGCCACTAATTACAGTGCTTATTCCAGCCTGTTAATGATTACAGACATTTAGAATTTAAAGAGAACCTGCTAGAAACAGACTCATAGACATAGAATACAAACTTGTGGTTGCCAAGGGGGCAGGGGGTGGGAAGGGACAGACTAGGATTTCAAAACTTGTAGATACTAACAGGCATATGTAGAATAGAGAAACAAGATTATACTGTATAGCACAGGGAAATATATGCAGGATCTTTGGTAGCTCACAGCGAAAAAAAAAATGTGACAATGAATATATGTATGTTCATGTATAACTGAAAAATTGTGCTCTACACTGGAATTTGATACAACATTGTAAAATGACTATCACTCAATAAAAAGTTTGAAAGAATAAATAAAGAGAACATGCTAATAATACATACAACCCTTTTGTTGTTCTTTGTATCTAAGACAACAAGGAATATGATGCCTATCTCTCTTACACAAAAGTGGACCAAGATACTTTAGACTGTGACAACCCTGAAGAAGAGCAGTTTGCTCTTGAAATACTGCCAGATGTTCTGGAAAAACATTATGGATATAAACTCTTCATTCCAGAAAGGGACTTGATTCCAAGTGGAAGTAAGTACTTTCAAATTTTGTATTTTAAAAGTTTGGTTTCATTTAGGAAGTTATAAGGAGACTTCAAATGTCAGAGCCAAGTATTTAGATAGTTTTTCTCACCAGAGATTTTATTAAATTTAAATTTCTCCCCAATGCCTGTGTTCTGACTTTCTAGCATCCAAATTTTTTTAAAGGCATTCTCACTTATATTTTAGGCATGGTTTAAAAAGTGTGCCTTAATGGTATTTTTTATTATGTTGTCTAGTGTTCCGAGAAAGTGATGGTCCTTAAAAAAAATCTGCATAAGCCAGTTAAAGTCTTTTCAATGCATTTCAGTTCCAAAGCTGATCTTCTGTCATTGTGCTTCTACTTACACATACAGTCATCGTTACTAATAACTCTGAATTTATGCCTTGATATTCATTTTCAGATTTATAGAAAAATCCACTTAAAATGTATGTGAGGCCATTGGATATGGCACCTTCCCTGTGTATTTAAATTATTTTTAAGAAGTTCTGGACTACATGGGTTTGGATGATATTTTTAAATTATGCTATGGATTGAAAGCTATATTTGAGCTTTCAGAATAAATTCAGGTTCAAGTAAAAATACATGCCTTTTTCCTGTTAATGTTCAGAGTGCTGTACACGATAAAGTGTAAGGTGAATACAGAAAAGATAAGGTCCCTTCCCTCAAAGAGCTTGAAATGACATTGAGGGAAAATAAAGCATTAGAATTAGTTTGCACATGTGTCTATGTTAATATCCTTGAGAGGGGGAGATTAAACTGTGACCAAAACTCAGAATATGGCAATTTATACATATGGGATAAAAACGTTAAAAATCTTATATTTTCAGTACTTCACAATATATAAAATACTTTCACATACATTTTTTCATTTTATCTTTACAATAACCCTTTGTGGAGAGAGCAGGTACTATTAGCCTCATCCTACAGATGAAATAAGGCCTGAAAAAAGTCCAAGACCAGTCAGCTGGCAAATGGTAGAGGTGGGATTAGAACCTAGGTCTGTTTGACTCTGGTCCTCACTCCACTAGATCCCATTAATCCTCAAGAACATTTATTCAGATTGTCAGCAGTCCACTAAGATGGCAGGAGACAAACTGAAACAACCAAGTTTGGTTGTTCATCTCTTTTCTTAGAGCGCATATGTTTCTGTATATGTTTGGGTGTGCATGTGAGGATACACACTTACACATGCATAGAAAGAAACAAAGACAATATTTACTGCTTCATTACTTTCCTGCACCACAAATGTAAGAATTCCCCAAATTTCTTCCCATGATCCTCTCCCCTTTTCTTTCTGTAATTTCCTTCATTTTCATGTCTTGAAATACCATTTCTACTTTGAGTTCCAAGGAACATGCTGATACCTCAGAGTCATTTTTTGTTCTTTTGTATCTCTCTCAAATCCAGTGTCCACTGCATCTTTTCTATTATCATTTCTACCATCCCAGTATAGACCCCAATCACCTCATTCCTGAATGTCAATCACTCTCTGCCTTCCCTATTTTTCCTCCCATCCATCTAATCCCACTAATGTGTATACCTCCTTGATCATGTCTCTCCCCTGTTCAACAACCTTAAATTGCTCATCATTTCTTGTAGGATAAAGTCCATAACCCTTAGCTAAACACTTGTGCATTCCAGTGCCAGCTCAGGTTTATCTCCTAAACTTGTCTCCTATCATTTCCCCTCCTCATACCTTCTACTCTAGCCAAACTGTGCCTTTAATGTACATTGTGTGTCCCTGTGATGCTTTTGTTAATGTTAGTCTTCTATACCTTTACAAATCCTCTTTATCCTCTCTATATCATTGTCTCTGTGAAAAGTCCATTAATAATTTCTCTAGCCTTAGAGTACATGGTGTATAATCACTTGTTTGACTATAAATTTTGTACTCGTATGTGATATTTTGTATTATCTTGTTATTTTATGTAGCTTTCCATCTATTTATGTCTTATCTTTTCAGCAAGATTGTAAGCTCCATGAAGGCAGGGACTGTCTCTCATTCATCATACCCCTGTTAACATCTAGCAGAATACTTGAGCTCATTGGTACTTCTTAGGTGCTTGTTGATTTTGCTCGAATAGTGTTGGTTTAAGACAAGAGGAAATAACAAGAATGAAATAAGTAAGAGTTTTAACTTTTGCATGATGGTATCTGAAAGACATTTTTAACAGAGTGAATGTGAAAGCTAAAAAGAAGCTTTTCACTGAAAGAAAAAAAGTAATTCATAGAAATATTCTCAATCCTAATAAGTATATTGCTTTTTTTTCAGATACTAGAAAGAATATCTACAAGAGATTGATCAATCATTAATGAAATATTAAAAACACCACTTTGCAGAGGGAGTTTGGGATTAACATATACACATGACTATATATAAAATAGATAACTAACAAGGACCTACTATATAGCACAGTGAACTATACTAAATATCCTGTAATAACCTATAATGGAAGAGAATCTGGAAAAGTACATGTATATATGTATTACTGAATTACTTTCTTGTACCCTTGAAACTAACACAGTAATGTAAATCAACTATACTTCAATTTTAAAAAATCCTAAAACTATTTTCTGAAAAAAACCTACCCCTTTACTATTTTTTGGCTTAATTCATTAAATTCCAATTTTTTTTTTTTTTTGCATTTTTGCCAAGAGCATTTTCTTAAATGTTGAAATTCGGCAAAATCAATCTTTAGAATGATAAAATCCTAAATTGTATTAAAGCAATATCATCACCAAAGTGGAATTTATATTCTATGTCAAGTCCTCTTCAGTAGGATTTAATGTGGATTCAAGTTCTGCCTTCTTGCATTCCAAAATTGTTGGCACCAAAAAATGGACAGTATTTGTCAATACCACCAAGTGACTGAAAAATGTCAATCTTCATGTCTGACCATGTCAACGTTTATTATCCTTCTTCTAGACTGGAAAACAATGCTTCCACATTGTGCACATCAGAAAGGGAAATAGGGACAATATGGAACACAGGCGAGCCACTTTACCTGAGACTCAGTAGATGGCACTTGCTGATTGTATAAAGAAACAGCTGTTTTTCATGAGTGCAAGTGAGACCCAGAGAGCATAAGCGTGAGAGCAGTGCACCCCTGAATTGTGTTCTTTTAGTGCTCTTAGATTTTGATGGCTTTACAGGTCAATTGAATCAACCTGCTGTGTCAATTTAGCCAAACAGGTGGTAGAATGTTTTACACCTCAGTGAGTCAGCTAGTTGATTGGCTAGATTGTTGAAATCAATTAATTGTTTTTGGTGTGTCATAGACAGGTCTGAACGTCTTCCTGACCGGGTGTGAGGCTTATACAAGCCATATTTCCTAGTTGAGGACTGCACATACCACATAAGAGATGATAGGAGGTTGTCACCTAGTACATCCTGGCATTTAGAGGACTTATAAAAATACCCAAGAAGATGGCATCAGGATGAACAGAGATTTTATAGTCCATAGAAGATCACTTTAATTTTTTGAGATTATACAACAATCAGCCTGAGCAGGAACTTGAATTCTGGGTAATTAATGGTGCACAGGAAGACTCTTTTCATTTGGGACAACTATGCAGTTTTTAGATGCAACCACTGGAGGGTGTTTGATTTTAATCCTTCCTTCCTGAACGAGGAAATTCATGTTCTCTGAATTCCGATTTGCGAGTGTAACCTGCAGAAGTTCTTAAAAAGGCCCTTTGACAATTTTTCTCTTCCATCAACATTTCAGAGCTGGCTGAGCAGTCACCATGTCACGATTAACGAGTTTTTCCTTGGCATTTTTAGCACGCATTCAGGAAGTCGATGAAGTATATGAATAATATACTTGATTTACACATGAATGACAGAGTAGAACATTTTGGACTTGGTGTATGTGTGTTATTAAAGAAGCTTCTGTGGTCTGTATTTGCAGCCATTGGTACAGATTTTACAGGTTATGCTATATAAATATAGACACATTCCTGCGGGGTGGGGGGAGACTAGTTACAATATTATAAGCTGTGTTTGTCCCTCACATCTCATTTAAAACATGTTGACCCAAGACTACTCCTTCCTCTAAAAACTAGCAATGAGGCCTTTGAGGATTGTAAAAGCAGACTTCATAACATCATTCTTGATCTACAACAATAATTTTCTATGAATCAAACTAATGAAGTCCATGACACAAACCGATTCATGTTTAATGCCTTTACTTTTGATGTATCTTCAGTTTCTTTTGCACCACTCTCATGGTATTCCAACTCAACCTCATCAACACACAAATCTTTCCAATGCATACAGTTTCAAAAATACATGAATGGGTCTCCCCTCCTCTCTCTCTCTCTCTCTCTCATATGACCATGAGTTCTTAAAAAGCTTCAGTATAAACATGTAACTTTCCAAGGTGAGGTGGAGGTGTCTATATCCTTCTTATATGCCCTACTAGGGAAGAGTCCTTTGGCCATCACGAACCAGCACAGATGGGAAGATTTGACACAACTGCTTTTCCTAAACGCTAAAACTAAAAGTCTTCAGATCTGGACATTATTTTCCTGGCAGTGACCTACCTTTCCATTCTTGAGCCTGTGGCCAGGATCTTCCTTATGTTTTCTCAGGTTTAGTGCCTGAATGTGGCAAGAATTCCTACTTTCCAGTAAAAGTTCGGTCTGTCTCTCCCCAGGCTAGAAACATCTGTAGTAGAATAGCAAAAGCAACTTTGTTGCCAACAGGCATTTGAATGTCAGAAGTGACAGGCAACCAAAAGAAAGCCAGATAGAAAACACCCTACTCAAACTGCCTAGAGACACAAACTTGAGAAGTAGAGATTTTCTCACCCGTGCAGCTGCTGGGTTTTGTGGTGTAAAGTACTCAACACAGAGCACATTGTGTTCATGGGGCCCTAGTGGATCCTTTAGGAATGAACAGATGTGCTCTGAAGCTGACATGTGACCAACAGAACCCAGCTGTGCAGTTGAGATCCTGAGATTGGGGACATTTTTGGATGAGTACCATGTAGGCTCTTGAGCCCATCTTATCTCAGTGTTTCTGCAGAGATTAAAAAACATAAAAATAAAAAAGATTGTTGAATTGGGCTGAGGGACACTGATCAGATGGAGAAAATAGCATTCCAAGACTAAAAGTAGAAACAACCCAATCTTGGAGCTTTTGTTTGCCTTTAAGAGAAAGCAAGCGAGGTGCTTTAAAGTGCATACGCGATGCTTAATAAAAATTATAAATTGAGCTAATTCTGGCTGAAGCTTTAGAAAAATCTATAGATGTCTAAGTGGATATTGAAGAGAAAAAAAAATCCTTCAAAGGCTTTTAGCTCAGTTTCCTCTTCTATTCACAGGAAGATTATGAGGATCTCTATGTGAGTTATTCATGCATTATCGCACCAGAGAAAGACACTAATGAGTGAAAAATATTATCATGCATATGTTTGATCAGCCATGTCTGTTGAAATTATATTTATGAATTTGGCCTCAAGTATCAAATGGTGTTTCCATTTGTTTTCATATTCAATTTTAGTGAGTTTCCTCACTTAAGAATCCTAGGACTCCTTCAGTAATTTAAGGGGAAAAATTGTAATGTCTGATTACATTCTTGCATTTGCTAGACTTTCCTCGCTATTCTAATCTTCAGTTTTTCAGTGCTTAGCACTAGCCATGTGATTGTGCTGACAGTGAAATGACAAATGACTGGAGAATACATCTGGTGTCAGACGATCCCTAGTCACTCCTGAAGTGAAGCATGCAAAAAACATTTTTTTACATGGATCTGTAACTACTCATTGCCAATCGTTTCTCTAATAGCCGGACATATTGGACACCATTCAAGTAAATTGTCCTTGGGGAGTAATAAAATCTTTTTCCAGGCAATCTGATGTCTGTGACCTAAAAAGTGTGGGGCAGGGGTGATATGCACAACCATGGAAATTTAACACATTGTTTACAATTTACTCACATGGAATAAAATTAGATATGCCCACCATCCCCTTCATGTTAGAGTCAAGAGAGAGGGAACTGTATCCAATATGTCCAACACGGTGCTGAGGTCATTGGACTGAAATTTCTCATCAAAGTTTGAGGTACAGGAAGAATCCATTGTGTAGAATTTCAATCAGGAAATCTACCTTTTGGGCAGCACAAAGAACAGACACCTTTAAAATAAAAAGGTCTTCTACACAGAAGACCAGGATAAAATTGTCTTAAGTACCAAAGGAACCACAGAAAAGGCTATATAAGGAACAAGTAGGCTTGTTCCATACTTACCAAGATTGCACTGATTGGAATTAGTTATACCTATAAATTTCTAGGGCATTGAGGTTAAGGGAGAAAAGAGGAGGGAAAGGACATTTTATAGACTCTTTGTTTGCTACTCTTCACACTTTCTTTCAATATTCTTTGAATGTGTTCCATTACTACCTTTACTCTCGGTGAAGAGATAAAGATAGAAGAGAAAGAATTCAGAGATGTGGACAACATTCCAGAGTAGATTACACCCCCTCTCATGCTTCCCTGTCCACCCTCTGGTGAAATACTGTAACAAAAGTAAAGGATTCATTAACATAAATACAGCCACCAAAGTCAAAACTGTAAGTAAATATGTCTCCCTGCACTCACAAAGTCTCAGCCAATCCACGGTAACTGTTGATCAGCTTAATCAGAGTCGATTAGAACCTTTACAGAAGTCAACAGAAAACAAAAATCTTGCCAAAAAATTTAGTCCAGTGAACTATCTGTGAATTATCAAGCCAAGGGCTTGGAGGAAGAGGGGGCAGGGAAGGTTTTTGTAAAGCAAGTTAATACCACACACTGTTTAGAAAGCACCCCACACACACACACACACACCTGGCAAAATAAAAAATTTTGTAGCCCCAATCTCTATGGCAGACAACACAGATTATTACATCTCCCAGAGGCAGAATCAAGACCCAAAAGCTTAAGCAACATCAGCCAAGATAAAGAGTAAGGTTGTCAACCTGTAAAACTCTTTCAATAAGTTAGTATTAAACATTATTATTTAAAATGCAGGTTGTATTTTTAATGAGACTACATTACAAAGTACCTCACTGTAAGCCTCTATTTATACCAGAAGACTAATCATTTTCCCCACATATATAGTGCTGAATAATACAGTTTTCTTTGATACATGGGAAACCTGTATTATTTTTGCTGGTTTCTCCATACCAGTCATAGGAGTGGATCCATGTCAATTACTGTCAGAAATTGTCTTGATTTTAAGTCCTGATATATTAACCCATAGGTTTTATAAATATCCCTGTTGATAGTTATCAATTAACCAATATTCACTAAAATTAATGGAGGTATTATCAATTTTGATGCATCCTGTCTCACCCTAATGATTCGTCTAACTGTTACTGGATGTACATAGCTATGGGTATAAGCACATCAAGCTATCAGTATTTGAACCTGGCAAAGTAGTAAATTATGCTTTTGTCTACAGGCTAATTATTTGTCTTTTAACTTTTTAAATATGCTAACTACCCCTAATAATGATTCTGACATAAGTAGAAGTGTCCACACAAAAAGAATTTACAAGTAACTAGTTGATTAGTTTGATAAGTCAGATAGTTAGTAGGCACTAGCAAGATCACATGGAAATTCATGAATAAGTGTGTATTCCCCCTGTCCTTCTGCCTACATCTGCAGCAGAGTCGGAGCCTGACTTTTAGGATTCCTGAGTTCTTTTCAAAAAGTACATACATCCCATTAGAAGCAACTTCTTGAGGCTGCCATTCTTTCTGCTTTATGTTGTCACTTTATTTTTTCCTTCAGTTTACTTTTTTGCTTTGTTAATATAATATCCTATTTTCAAGTCACTTTTGAATATCAAATCCTACTTTACTAAATACACTGGAATTTGGGTTTATACAACTGCCCCTTTGTTTTTCTTTATAAAATTGTGAAGATCACAAATAGATTAAGTGTAATTAGCTTCGTTTCATGTCTGATAATCTAGTGTGGTTTCACAGCCGTGTTTAGAGAAGCAGAAGGCTGTCAGACCCAAACCTCTTTAGTTTTTTCTGTCATTATAAGTTACTTTAAACCAAAATTTGCAAAGACATAACTTAATGACCTTTCATTTAAGGGATATTTTGTATTTTTATGTGGAAAAAAAAAGAGTCTTTTAAGGGATTTCTGCTACTCAGTTGCTAAAATTTGCCTGAACAAGTCAGGGCAAGATTTAGCGAGTATTCATATGTCCTGTGGATTTAGGGATTTTTTTTTTTGAAAAACGTTTCTTTATTATCTCTTCGTGGTGAGAAGCTTTTTTAAATGGTTTCTAAAGGTTTCTAACATGTCTCCCACAAAAACCACAGTCCCACCATGGCAAACACCACTGCCTGTCAGGGACTACGCTAGCTATGGACCAGAAATGTCTTAACTTGATACCTGTTTCAGCTTAGTTTATTTGGACCTTTTCCAAACCTAAATATCCTGATTGGTCTTTAATTCAGGGG
Source organism: Camelus ferus (assembly GCF_009834535.1). Taxonomy (NCBI): domain Eukaryota; kingdom Metazoa; phylum Chordata; class Mammalia; order Artiodactyla; family Camelidae; genus Camelus; species Camelus ferus. Next base: position 70,221,744 of record NC_045732.1, on the reverse strand, counting down.
TGGCAAATTTTCTCTGTAAAGGTCCAGAGAGCAAATATTTTAGACTTTGTGGATCATATATGGTCTCTGTTGCATCATATTCTTTATTTTTCACAACCCTTAAAATTTTTTTAAAAAATCAATCTTAGCTCACAGGCTATATGAAAACAGGACATGGTCCTAATGGATCAGGCTCCAATTCACAGTCATTGGATGCAGACATGCAACCCCAGGTTAAGGAGAAAATTATTTAGGGCATTTGCTACATAGGAGCCAGCAACAACTCCCTGGCTAAAGATTAGCAAGTAAAAAGTATTAAACTCTACCTATTTGGTCTCCTGCTAATTTATTTATATTTTCCATGATGGCTAGTTCCTGGTTTTTTTCCCCCCGAAGATAAAGAGACAAAAGGTTGAGAAAAGAAGGGAGAAAGGAGCAAGGGAGATAGGCAAAAGAGGAGAGGGGAGGAAGAGAGGGAAAGGGGAAAAAAAGAGGAAGCGAAGAGGAAGGTAAAAGGACAAGAGACACACAGGACAGGCAAGAAAAAAGAAACGGAAAGAGAGAGGTAGAGAGGAGCAAAGGGGGTGAGAAAAGAGAAAAAAAAAAACATAGAAAAATAGAGAGGGAGCCAGAATAGGGAAGCTAGGGCACAGTCTCTCCTTCTTTTCCTTAGAGTCAGGCAGCTCTTAGAGGCACCTCCCCAGCTGCTTTCAAACATTGAGGTTGCTGCCCAGCCACTGATCACCATCCCAAGAAGTGAAATGTGGGCTTCACATCTGAAAACTTCCACTTGGTTGTTCACCAAATGAAATGGAACACGAAATTCAGGGCCCAAGAAAATGGCTCATGTTTTCTTTGGGACACTTGGGCTGTGTCTACCCAGGGAAAATTTTGATGTACTGACTGACTGACTCCAGTGCATATGATTAATGTATATATAGGGCAAACCAGGATAATTCAGACCTTTTTTCTTCCAGAGCAGGTTTTCAGCTGAAATTATCTGGATGGTTGCCTTAACTCTCCACTAGGCTTTGCCAGGATAAGCACAGCTAGTGCAGTATGCAGGAGACAGGGACAACTCCCTCTCTCCAAGGTTCCCTTCAACATCCACACCCTGTGCAGCTGAGCATAGTGGGATCCGTCCTGACAGGCATTCCTTCTGGGGGCAAATGCAAATTCTGCCTAATGACTCAAACCCTAAATTTTGTATTCTGCTTAGCTGTCAAATGGCAAAATATAATACACAGATGACAGGGGAGAACCATATTAGTAGGGAAAAAACACTGTCCTCTGTTCCCTTCCCCGATGGAGAAAGTGGATGATAAAGCCAAAGCCTATGAGATCCCAAATTACTTAGTATGGATGTGTATAGTCTCTCATGACTGTGGATGCTTGAGTTGTCATTTTTTTCTTTAAGCAGATAGATGGGTATAGATATAACTTTTGTTTGTAAAAGCATATTTCAAATGTAAATTAAACTACACTCCAACACAGAGAAATAGTGTTGTTCAGAGAGGTGTAGTTTCTGTGACAAATGTGCTCCTGGCAAGGTTTGTACAGATCATTTTTTAAAAATTAAATGTAAAACTGCAATTAATGAGGGAAGAATATTACTTGGAATAAGCCCTTGGTAAATCATTTTGTAAGGAATTCTTCTATAAAAGTAACTATTAACTCATACGTAACCTGGTGAAATTATATTTTCATGGCCTCCTGCACTTCTACCATGATTCTGGGTTTGGGTTTTGTTTTGTTTTGTTTAGTTTGGAGGAAAGGTGAAAAGAATAATGGGAAAGATGCATGATAGTTTATTTTACTGTATCTTACAGATCCAACTTCTAATGATGAAGCTTCCCACATAACTTCTTTCTTTTTGGGAGCAGAAAGAAAGGAAGAAAATGAAGAGTCAGAGCTGTTGATACATTGGGATAATATTTTTCCACTCTATTGAAACTTTCTAACTTTCCTTGCATTCTATTTCACCAGTTCTCTAAATGACAATTACAGAGTGATAACTTCCCATTACAATTTGTGTGGTGTTTTTGTTTTCTTTTGTGTTTTGTTTTTGTTTTTGTTTTTTTTTTTTTGAAGATTTCAATGCTGATTTTTTTCCTTGAATATGTAAACTCTAAAATGTCTCAAATTCTTAAGAGGTTCCCTCCCCACTTAGAAGTTGCCTTATCCCCTCAGATACAGTCTTTGTAACTACTGCATGAGAAAATCCTGAAATGTATTGAGTAAAAACCAAAACAGCAGTAACAACAAATTGTTAAATAGGCAATTCTCTGTGTATCTTTTTAAAAGTTTTTTTGTTTATCTGTAGGGTGTGTAGAAAGTTTGCTCTTTTTCGCTTGTGAAAGTGTTCTTGCTGCCAAGTGGTGGAAATAAAACCCTGGAAAAGAGAGATCATCTGTAAAATATGCATCTGTAAAATAAGTTTCTCTTTTCAAATGGCTTGTACTGGGCGGTTCAGTGGCCCCGCACTATGTACTGGACGTGACTCCTTGAAAGCAGTCTGTAACCTTGGGCAGATTTGCAGTGACAAATGTTGCTATGCCTCTGTAAGCACTGCTTCTGCTAGAGGGCACTGTACATTAGACAAGGCCTTGTGCTCTGCTTAGTAAAGACAGCTCTCTGTTGCAGCACCTGTGTCCAAGTCTCCATTTGTTAACACATGTGTGTGTTTCCCTTTCTGGCAGATAAGACTGGGAAGCATGGTTGCAAAAGGATTATTCCATGGGATAAACAAATCTAGAGTGAGTTGACTGTTTTTTCTACTAGGACTAGGCCATAATGTATTCACCTCACTCAGAATTGTTTGACAAAGTAGAGCAAAGGCTTCTCAGTTGCTAGACTCCTCCTCCTTTACTGTTCATTCCACACCATCCCCCACCTCCAACTCCACCCCTCACTCCTCCTCTGAACAAAGAGCAGCTGGTTCGAATTAAACTCATGGGCAGGCACACACACACACACACACACACACACCCCACTTCCCTATCTCCAGGTTTGAAGGGCAAAATGAACAACCTAAGGTTACAAATAACAGGAATATTCTGAGAAACAAGCTATGACTGTAGACGAGATTTTCTACAATCTCTATCACAATTATCTTTGAAGTAGTTCATATACATAGACCTCCCAACTTGTATAGTAGTTGGAAACTGGGGGAAAAGCAAACCAAACCCATAAATACAGTGACCTTCATTAAAAGACTCCATTTCTCTCTTCATCAACCTGCTGATTGCTTGTTCACTTAGAGTAAGTACTAGCCTGGACGCCAGCCTTGAGTTAAATGATTAAGCAAATTAAAAATCTGAAATATACTAACCTCTGAAGAAGTTAGAGTTTATATCAGCTAAGAGAACACTGTAAGTAATGATGAGGGGAAAGAAAATAAGTATTAGAAACAGCTTTTAAAATGTTTTATTTTTAAGGGAAGTAGCTTTCTGAGTGTGCAGTACAAGAAAAGAAAATGTGATGTACCTCAGTGAAAGACTGGATCTTTGCTATACTAGAGTGCAAACCTAATTCTTTAAAGACTAGAAATGTCTTTGTTTTACTCTTTCTCTCTTTCTGTGATTTGTAGCATACATTGAAGATCTCACAAGATGTGTTGAGCAAAGCAGAAGACTTATTATCGTGCTAACTCCAGACTATATTCTCAGACGAGGATGGAGTATTTTCGAATTGGAAAGCAGACTCCATAACATGCTAGTCAGTGGAGAAATCAAAGTGATTTTGATTGAGTGTACAGAATTAAAAGGGAAGGTGAATTGCCAGGAAGTGGAATCATTAAAGCGCAGCATCAAACTTCTGTCCCTGATCAAGTGGAAGGGACCCAAAAGCAGCAAATTAAATTCTAAGTTTTGGAAGCACTTAGTATATGAAATGCCCACCAAGAAAAAAGAAATGCTTTCTCGGTGCCATGTTCTGGACTCTGCAGAACAAGGACTTTTTGGAGAACTCCAGCCTATACCCTCTATTGCCATGACCAGTACCTCGGCCTCCCTGGTGTCATCCCAAGCTGATCTCCCAGATTTCCACCATTCAGATTCGATGCAAATGAGGCACTGTTGCAGAGGTTATAAACACGAGATGCCAACCACCACCTTGCCGGTACCTTCTTTAGGCAATCACCACACTTACTGTAACCTGCCTCTGACGCTACTCAATGGACAGCTACCTGTTAATGCTCTGAAAGATACCCAGGAATTTCATAGGAACAGTTCCCTGCTACCTTTATCATCCAAAGAGCTTAGCTTCACCAGTGATATTTGGTAGTGGAAAATCTGAATTCCTCTGAACAGCTACGTGAGCATACAAAATTTCTGCTATTCCAAGCATAAAGTACACCTAATAACACTGAGGTGCTGAAAAAGTGTTTGAAGAAAAAGGCACAGAAATCACTTTTGTATCTAAATTTTTTTGTTTACATTTCCAGAATAATGGGGGGATAGAAGGACCTGCTTTTGTAGTATAGTACCTCATTCCAATGTACAGTTTTGATTTCTTCCCAAAAAGAAAAAAAAATTAAATCCTATTGTTTTAGAGTAGGTTTTATGATACCACATAGACTGCAAGTTTTGTAGGTAAGCTATCTTCCCCATATTTGTGACTATTTCAGAATTTACATGGCTTTTGAAATAAGGAAAATTTAAAGACTTTAATTGAATTTGAAAATTCTGAACCAAGATTAAAGGGAACAGAGAACTTCTGTAGAGTAACTGAAAATCAGGAATCATCAAGAAAGAAGTGTTGAGGCATCCCAATTGGAAGATTGTAGAAGAGGATCAGCTGAGAAAAAATGATTGAAACGTTTAGAACTGCTTCAGCATAATGGACAACTTCTGTATACTAAATCAACAGCTCATAATGACAGCTATTAGTTTTATTAGGCAAGCACATCTGTAGACAAACTGGTAGTTAGGTAAACAATGTGCATTTCTTAAGCAAATGAGTAGATACAATGTTAGTTCTTTTAGGATGATGTTGAACAAACATTATGGCTTATTAGCCTATCAACAAAGTTTCACAAATTTGAAAACACATTTTAACTTATGCATTTTATTGTTTGCTAACAAATTCACATTTGGATTTTTTTTTTCTTAAATGATCTCTTGACCTGCTGTAAGCTTTATATGAAGATACTCACATCTTCCTACTTTTTTTTTCAACATTATTGGAGTTTGAATTTAAATAAATATTGACTGCAAGTGTCAGCAGTAGAAAAGAAGCAAAACAACAATATTCACAGATGAAGTACTAAATGATTCAAGTTTACTAGTGGTAGAGCAGCAATTACACTGATTTTCATCTGAAATGTAGCTGTGAAACAGACTATTCTGTACATACTCAATATCTGCTTGGCCATGTGTGCAAGGCTCCTTTAGAAGTATCTTATTCCTGGTGCCTCAAAGAGTATATTTTAAACTAAACTTCTCCACCCTTACATTGTGACTGTGACTGCACCATATCAGAAAATTCCTGTGAATAATCTAAAATATCATGAATTTTCTATAAGGAATGTGCCCCTATTCTAGTCTTTATTGTGAATTACTACTTTATGTTCTTTCCAATTAATCAATTTTGGTGTGCTCTCCACAAAGATTCCTGTGGTGTGTCAATTGTTAATCAAGGTTCATTCTGGCATTTTGCATATGGTTCTTAAATCATGTTTGTGGGCAAATATAAACAAGAACAAATGTATACAGTGTGTAAAAATTAAGAATTTTCCCGGTTCTTGTAATTGTGAAACTCAAATGTATAAGAGAACATTAGGTAATATGTTTTGATTATTTCTTTCAACCTTTTTACATGAATTATTCCCTGTAATCCATGGGTTTTGTTCAAAGTACTTGTTTTTCTGCTGCTTTTCTATATCCAGCTGCTCAGAAAATGCATTATGCACCAACAGTATTTGAAAGCTTAGCAGTGATACATGTTCCTTTCACAGTGGGACAATTAGTTGCTCCTTTAAAAAGTACTGTTCAACACATGGGTATTTCATAGATGTATTTTTTTTTTTCACTGAGAAAGGTGATTTTGCTTCTGTAAAAACTACAGGTATTTCAAAATGGAAATTTATCAATTCTGAACTGTTTTCCAAGTGTTATAAAGTTGTATTTATTCTCATTGTTCCTTAATAATATATGTAATTACTAAGTTAATAACCTGCATGAAATGAGTAGTATATGTTTAAGTGACCAATTGTACTTCTTATTATTTTGTTTTTCACAGAAGTCTAGATTAATTCAAATAGAATGTTCAGTGGTATTTTTAAACTAATAGTTCTGTATTGAGCATGCCAGTTCTGAAAATATAACATGGGTCTCTCTGCTTCCTTTATTTACAATGATTAAACGTGGGTAGCAATTTGAGTTGGCTGGCCACAATGTGTCCTTTCACTACTAGTAGGTACTCAAAAACAGAGCATTCACACTTGTGCTGGGGAACTTGACAAGAAACCTTTTCTACCATTTTCAGGAACCAATGTGTACACTATCTATAAAAATTTATTTCTAGATGGCAATTCAAAATTTGATTTTAATCTGAGATTTTTAAAAGATATAGCCCATATAGGCATAATAAGTATTTAGTCTAGAACATGATGCATTCTTCCAGCTGCTTTCACAGTGGGAAAAACTTTTCTTCTCTGTTTTTCACTGAAATGAATTATGGAAATTTAGAAAAATACTGGTGCAACTAATTCCCATATATTCATAACAAATTTATTTAACTCATCCATCAACAGTATACATACTTTGAAAAACTGAAGCTGTTTTAAGGTGAAAAATTCTGAAAATGTCAGAAATTATGAGACAAATGAGAAATGCACAAAAACAATAGATACATAGGAAATGATAACTGCATTAAAAATAAACAATTCTCAGGGAGATGAACAACATATACATGGTTTTAATTTGGCAAAATATGAAATATGGCCAGTTTGACAATCTATGGGCTCCAATCTAACTATGGAGACTGAAAGGTAACTGGATGGTTCCTGAAAAGAAGAAGAGTCTTTTCTCATTCTCTCTAAGCCTTCAGTGAATTAGATCCAAATATGTTCTGCTTTCAATCACTCACATTAAAAAAAAAAAATGGGTACAATGACACTTGAGGGCTTCTGATAACTTGAATCCAAAGCAGCATCATGTTAAAAATTGATATTTCATTGAGGATCTGTGGCCAACATTGTGGGGCTTAAAAGTAGGAAATATGCTTCAGTGAGAAGAGGAACAGTTATGAAAGAAATTTACAGAGGAGTTTCAAAGGGAGATGGAAATGAGTAGTAGCCTATGGATTACCTCTGTTATGAAGTTGGAAAATGGCAGGTGCAAGAAAGATGGAAATTCTGGCAAGAAAAGGAAGGAGACTCCCTGACCCACTTGGTAACTGAAGGGCTTACAAGTATAATAGAACCACTGGTTTCAAGCATTTACTGCCCTTCGGTATTTAATTTTTAAATAAATTGGTTCGTTTTCACCAAGCGTTTTCTAGAAAATTAAATAATGACCAAGGGAGATATCCTAAAAATTGCACATATAAATCTTTACATTCCTTGTATTTGTTTCCCAAGGTGAGATAGTGAGCTGATAAAACCAGAGTGAAGTTAAGACAGAAAATAGTTCCACAGTGACCAAGTAAGTCTGAACACTTGCAACTGTTGTTGCTCTTTTCTGGGAGAGAATTTAATGCTGAAAATTGTCTGGCTCAAATTTCTCTATTACTCATGCATTTTTGTTCTAAGATGTTTGATAGAAGAGCACAGTGTTGAACATTAAGGCACTCTGATGAATGTATGGGGCTGTTTGATAAACAATAATCATTCACTTCAAACTCTTTCATATCAAACTTGTCTTTTTTAGAACTGAAATCAGCCATAGGCAATTTAAGAAGGTTATTCAGCACTCTATTTAATTACTGTGATATCAGAACTTGTAAAATCACCTACACCCATCAAAATTTGTCTTCTAAATGCTCACTACTGTTTAATCAACCACATTTCTCCAGATGTTACAAAAGTTATTTGTGAATATTTATTAGGTGCCCACTGTGTGATATCCACTACATAAAGTATAATAGAAGTATTTCTTAAAAGTTGAAGTCCCTGTTCTCATTTTACACATCAAATGCAGGAAGAAAGGAGTATTTGCAAAACACATTCCAGTGTAAGAAAATTAATATTGTACACGCAGTGTTGATAAGTGAGGTAGGGTGATTCAGTTCAAATTGGGCAAGAGATAAATTTGGAATAGAGGAACAAGTGGTGAAGAAAGGCAATTTCCCAAGTGCAGAGAATAGCACATGGAAAGACAGAGGGAAATAAGTAAGTCCTATTTAGCTGATTAGCAAATTTGGCTAGCAAGAGCAGAAATCTGTGAGGGCATAATAAGAAATAAGGCTGGAAGAAGCACTGGAACATTCATCTGGTAAGAAGAATTCAATGGAGACCAGTCAGGAGGATGTTGTCATACTCCACATGTGAGGTGATAAGAAATGGAGGGTGGTGGCCTGGAAACTCGCAAAAAAAAAAAAAAAAAAAAAAAAAAAAAAAAGGCAGATCTGAGGAGGAAGAGGAATAGGAATAGGCAGGATGTAGTGATGTGAAAAGTGGAAAATGAAGGGAAAAAATTTCTGTCAATAAAGACTCCAAGGATCAAGAAAGTTAGTTGCATCAAATGCATTATTTTAGAGTATTTAACTTACTTTCTTAACTGAGCATCCTGACACTGTAAGGACAAGAATAGAGACAGCACAATAATAGGTGTATTCGCTACTAAAGCAAACCTAAAGTGTTTGCAGGAGAATGTCAGGAAAGGCAAAGTGCCTTGGAAAATCTGATTTAGAAACAAATAATTGCATTTACTCCACTGAGTATAATTGCAAATTCTTAAAGAAGGAATTGATGGAATTTGATCATTTAGATCTCACCTGATTCTATTTAAATTCCTCACCTCACTTTGGAGGAAAGAATTAGATCTTAAAGATACTAAAGTTATTCAGTTGGAGGAAACTCTAGGAGGCAGAGACTCAGGGTGTTTGTCACAAGTTTTAAAACAGAAAAAGTGCCATATGAATATAGGTTTAAACAAAATATTAGCAAACAACACGTAAAAAGGATCATATACCGTGATATGGTTCAACATATGCAAATCAATTGATGTGATATACCACATCAACAAAAGACAAAAACCACATGGCCATCTAAATAGGTGCAGAAAAAGCATTTGGTAAAATTCAACATCCATTCATGATAAAAACTTGCCACAGTGGGTACAGAGGGAACATATCTCAACATAATAAAAGCCATTTATGACAAACTGACAGCCAACATAACACTAAATGGTGAAAAGCTGAAAGCCATCCCACTAAATTCTGAAACAAGAAAAGGATGCCCATGCTCACCACTTCTATTCAACATAGTATTGGAAGTCCTAAGCACAGCAATCAAAAAAGAAAAAGAAATAAACGGTATCCAAAAAGGAAGGGAAGAGGTAAAATTGTCACTATATGCAGATCATGTGATACTGACACCATAATAGAGGACCCTAAAGACTCCATGCAAAAACTATTAGAACTGATAAATGAATTCAGCAAGGTAGCAGGATACAAGATTAATATACCGAAATGTATTAAATTGTTTTACCCTAACAATGAACTATCAGAAGGAGAAAGTAAAAGGGAAAAAATTTTGTTTAAAAATCACATCAAAAATAAATAAATAAAATACCTAGGAATAAACCTAACCAAGGAGGTGAAAGACATACACAGAGAACTGTAAAACATTGTTAAAGGAAAGTGAAGATGACTCAAGGAAATGGAAAGATATTCCATGCTCTTTGATTAGAATAATTTATAGCATTAAAATGGTCATACTACTCAAAGCAATCTACAGATTTAATGTAATCCCTATCAAATTATCCATGATATTTTTCACAGAACTAGAACAAATAATCCTAAAATGTATATGGAATCACAAAAGACCCAGAATTGCCCAAGCAATACTGAAAAAAAGAATGAAGCTGGAGGAATAACCTTCCCAGACTTATGACAACACTACAGAGTTAAAGTAATCAAAACAGCATGGTATTGGCACAAAACAGTGGAACAGAATAGAAAGCCAAGAAATAAACTCACACACTTACGATCAATTAATCTTCAACAAAGAAGGCAAGGATATACAATGAAGAAAAGACAGTCTCTTTGAAAAGTGGAGCTGGGAAAGTTGGACAGCTGCATGTAAATCAATGAAATCATAACACTCCCTCACGCCATACACAAAAACAAAATCAAAATGGCTTAAAGACTTTAATATAAGATATGAAACCATAAAATTCCTAGAAGAGAACACAGACAAAACATAATCTTACATGAGTCAAAGCAATGTTTTTTTTAGGTCAGTCTCCTAAGGCAATAGAAATAAAAGCAAGAGTGAAAAATGGAACCTCATTAAACTTAAAAGCTTTTGCACAGCCAAGGAAACCATAAGCAAAATGGAAAGACAACCGACAGACTGGAATAAAATATTTGAAAATGATGGGACTGACAAGGGCTTAATTTCCAAAAAATATAAAGAGCTCATATAGCTTAATATTAAAAGAAAGCCCAAAAAACCTAATCAAAAAATAGGCAGAAGACCTAAATAGAAATTTCTATAAAGAAGACATACAGACGGCCAACAGGCACATGAAAAGATGCTCAATATTGCTAATTATTAGAAAAATGCAAATTAAAACTACAATGAGGTATCACCCCACACTGGTCAGAATAGCAATCATCAAAAAGTTTACAAATAATAAATGCTGGAGAGGTTGTGGAGAAAAAGGAATCCTTTTACACTGTTGGTGGGAATGTAAATTGGTACTGCCACTATGGAGAACAGTTTGGAGGTCCCTTAATAAACCAAAAATGGAGTTAACATATGATATAGCAATCCCACTCCTGGGCATACGTCTGGAGAAAACTCTAATTTGAAAAGATACATGCACCCCAATGTTCATAGCAGCACTATTCATTATAGCCAAGGCATGGAAACAACCATAAATATCCATTGACAGATGATTAGATAAAGAAGCTATAGTGTGTGTGTACACACACACACACACACACAATGGAATGTTACTCAGCCATAAAAAATAATGAAATCATGCCATTTGCAGCAACATAGATAGACCTAGAGATTATCATACTAAGTGAATTAAATCAGAGAAAGACAAATATTATATGATATCACTTATGGAATCTAAAAAATAGTGCAAATGAACTTATTTACAAAAAAAAAAAAGACAGACAGAGAACAAACCAAAGAGAAGGAAAGGGATAAATTGGGAGTATGGGAGTAACAGATGTACACTACCATAAATGAAATAGATAAACAACAAGGATCTACTGTACAGCACAGAGAACTATATTCAACATCTTATAATAAATTATAATGGAAAAAATTGAAAAAGTATATATATATATATATATATATATATATATATATATGTATGTATATATGTATACATAATATATACATGTACATATAACCAAATCACTTTGCTGTACACCTGAAACTATTACAATATTGTAAATCAACTCTACTTCAAAAATATATAATAAATGAAAGAAAAAACAGAGAAAATAGACAATGATCACAAAGAGCAAAAAAGGACATGTTGAAGTGTGTTGGAGTGTTGGGAGGGGGTGCAGAGAGTAGACTTTTGAAGAACAATAAGGAATTGATAACCAAGTAAGTCTTGAACACAAGGAACCACATTTTCACCAAAAGTGAAGGCAGAGTGATTACTGTCTTTAAAATTATGAAGAAATTTTATAAGGGACATTGTATTAGTAAGAATAGATAACTGTTGTTAAGGACAACAACCCAAACCCTACATGTAGTGCCTGTTCCAATCAGTCCAATGAGGACTGGATGGGGTTAGGAGAAGAGCTCTGCTCCACAGTCATTCAGAGATAGACTCTTTTCATTTTGTTTCTTTGATCTCTTCTAGGTCCAAAGAAACCTCTTCATTCAGCCAGTAGATGGGCAAAGAAAGAGGGCATGGAAGTTGGTCCCAAATGGCCCATAAAACCACTTACATTCTAAGATGGGGGGAGAGGGGGAAGATTTTGGGGGGTAAGAAGTGTAGTCTAGCTGTTTGCCCAGAAGGAAAAGGAAATGGAATTTAATGAACATAGTATCCATTAGTAAAAATTGAGCATTTCTTTTCCATAATGTCAGAAGATAAAACAAAACAAAACAAAAACAAAATAGGCAGGAAAGTTATAGGAAGGAGAGCCTTTACTTTCTGAAGCAGGAAACACCAGACTAGATGAAGAGTTTCTGAAGATCAATAGTCATGTCTTACTTCTTGTTATAATCAAAGCACACATAATAGAGTGGGTGCTCACATCACATTTCTTGATAAATGGATAAATGAATTTGAGAACATCTGTGAAGTTGCAATTCCTGGAGTCTTTAAAATTATAAAAGGAATATATATTTTTTCATCTACTTCTTTCAACAAGTAATTTATTTTGTTTCCAAGTTTAAAAAAAAAGAAAAATAGATTAGATTATCTCTTTATGTCCTGTCTAGGTCCAGAATTTTAGGATTCTAAGTCAATTTGTGGTTGGAGAGAAAATTCTCTTAAGCATTTTGCCAGTCAAACAAATCATTCTTCCTCAGAGCAGACAATTTAGTTCTGAGGCCACCCAACGTAATTCATTGCTCCTAACCACATAGTCCTTTTTCCTAAATATATACTGTATATACTGACTTATTGCCAACAAAAACAGTGCCTTTCTTTTTGCAAAGAGTACTTTTATGCCTATAATTATCATGTTGGGTAGAAGAATAGGAATTACATTAGCCTCTTTTATTGGGCACAGGGCATGCCACAGTAACAGTTCCACCAATGAATTCAGTATGCAGGAATATCCAAGTTTCCCTCCTCTTTTGATATATTTTCTAGAGAGTCAATACATTGTAAGTCCCCCTAACCTTCTCGACAGAGGGGATGTGGGAAAATGAACAGAAAAAAGTGAGAATGCCTTGCATTTTCATCTTGGGCAAATTATTTGACCTTCTGTGCTCCTATTTCCTCACCTGTGAAATGAAGATAATAATAATACACACAGGATTGTTGTGAACATTGTGACTTTATGCAGGTAAAGTGCTAAGGACAGTATTTGACACAAAATAGACAATAGAGTCAATATTATAATTATAATTATTTTTATACAAAAATGGCACCATTGACCCACCATATATGGGAGATACATTTTTATTTTACTTCCCAGTTGGTAGAGATTGCCTATTCAGTTTCTTGCATGACTGCCTGTAGGACCAAGGACACTCATTTTCCAGACAGCTGGCTGAGGCTAGAGATGCATTCTGTGGTCATGGAACAAATCAGAGCTAACTGGCCCATACAAGGAACAAACCTACAATAACTTTTGACCTCATTTGTAATGTGTTCTGAGTGAGACAAAAAACAGGACTCTCAGAACATGGATTATTCAGATTTGCTGTCCATGTTAATCAAAGTCCCCAGATGATTGCTTGATATTCTCCTTCACTTTAGCTAGGTTTACATAAGACCAAAACATCTGGATGAGAAGTGAAAAAATGCAGATGTTTAAGCCACATGATGGGAAACATCCAGATGTCTCAAATTTGGATTTGTCATTTTGTTCTGTTTTAAAAGAGAAGCCAAAAGAAAAAAAATTCCACCATGGCTTGTCTATTTCCTTAACCTGGGTAAAATCAAGCTGGTTTCTTGTCATAAAAATTTTAAATGCCCAAACTCTTATTAGGAATCTTGTTGATACTATCACTAGATGACGTGTTTTTCAAGAGATTTTTTTTACCTTAAAGAAGACATGTAATCCATGAGTAGCATTTGTGAGAAGTGATTGCTTTTAGAATGAGACAGTATTTTGGAAGAGTTGATCATAATGAACTATCTGGGAAAGTATGGCTGGGATGATACCAACAGTAAAGGACAATTTGCTAAAGAAATTCCTCAGAAATATTGTTTATTTCCTAAGAAGATCTGAACTCCACTAAATGAGTAAGGAGTTAAGTCCAAAGAATACATGTAAATCTTTTCTTCTGCTTATGAAAGGACTGGATATTTGCTACCTGAAAACCAGTGGAGAGAGTTGACTATAGGTGTAAAGAAAATAGGTAGCCACTTATGGAGTGACTTTAAAAAAATCAAAATTCATGAGGAAGTCCCTGAAATACCTATCATTAGTTTTCTAAAATAATTTTAACTAGCTTAAGTCATAATATTCCCAGAGAGTTGCCACAATCTGGCCTTTATGATTCTATGAAACTCCTCTAGCAGGAAGTAAAGCATACTTACTAGATACCACATTAAAGCAAGTATTGACTCACATAATTTTAGAGCTGAATAGGGGTCTGCAAGATCATCTATTTCAATCCCTTTATTTTACTTATGGGAAAACTGAAGTCCAGAGACTACGTGACCTGCTCAAGTGACATGGAATACAAAAGGTCTGGGTACAAAGGAAATGTTGGGATTATGCTGAAGATAGGAGTAGGAGTTAGGTGGACACCAAACAGAGGACCCAATATGAGTACGCTTAAACTATGAATAATTTTGTTAATATAAACAACACTACTTAATACAAATACCAACCTTTTGTGATTGCCCCATCTTCCACAGTGGTTAAAAATCATTGAGTACAATGTTGTTTGGAACTTAGATCAGCTCATTTGACAGATGAAGATGTAGATGTTTCAGCTTTCCCCCAAAGTCTCAAATAAGGTATCAAAGGACTAAGCTCAAATTTGGGGAGTTGGTTTTGATTATCAGATAGTGCTCAGTTGTGTAAGCACATGGCCAAACTTACCCCCACTCCCCCCCCCCACAAAAAAACTTTCCTTTAGATCAAAATGAGTCTTTCCAGATCTCTAGTGCTGTATTTGGCAACATGTGTGGTGAAAATACAATCTCAAATGCTTTGAAAGGCACGGATAAAAGAAAATTAGGAAAATATTCCATACACCGGGGTTTCTCCAAGTGAAAAAAAGAATTTTCTCTTCAAAGTTGTCTGGTCTTCTCAAAAGGACTCCCATATAATGAAGAAAAGCCTAAATTAGGACACAACCTTTTTCAAGTATCACAATCAAAATCCATATAATTTTTCACTGATTAAAACTATTACATGATGGCCATTTTTGTCGAACACAGTGGAAATCTACCTGGGAATAAAAATGTGTTCATTAAAGAGAAATACAGAATATCAGTATAGAATTCAGAGTTCAATCATTGCACCATATCCAACCATTTATCATTTCAATTCAAAAACGGTAATGCTGCCAGTGGAAACAGAAGACAAGTTGTCAGCATTTTTCCTTGAGCACGATGGAACCACAAAGCCATAGACAAGCAGTAAAATTTATTTAAAAAGCTCGACATTTCAAGACAAGCCAGATTATTATGGGAGATATACTGTAAACTACTCATCTAATTTGTTTTGCACTGATGCCAATTTACATGAAATTAGCTTTATTAGGTTGAAATATTTTTTTCCTTCCCTTTCCTTTAATGTGAACAAAGCCAGTTCTGAGCCACATTGTAGAGGATGAGGTTCATTGAGCTGCTTCTTTGTTTTTCAGTTACAACCCAGGATGATTAAAAATGGTGGGACCAAGGCTAGACTTTATTTCTTCATTTATGGCAGTGCTTTAAATTTTTTCTCTACTTCTCTACCATTGGTTTCTTTTAATCTCTTAAAACATGGAACATTAGGATTGGAAGAGTCCTGAGATATCATCTAATCCTCTTATTTTAAACATGGAGAAACTGAGATTCAGAAAGGTTAAGTAACTTATCCAAAGCCAGTGAGCTAATTAGTGGCAGAGCCAAAAGTAGATTCCTATTTGACCTCTCTTTCCATTATTCCAATCATGCTCTCAGAAGTTCATAGACTGGATTCTTAAGATATTCATCCATCTGTCTACTTTTTCAGGTAGAGGGCAGCCAACATCTGGCCAATTCATGTAACTTTAAATCTTCTCAAACATCTTTATGTCACATGGATTCATCTGCGAGATTTTAAAATGGTATTAATCAAGTATACTACATACACAAAGGGTCCAGAATCAGTTGTGAAACTCCCCCGCCCCCCAACAACTATCACCACCACCACTTGCAGGAGAGAAGATATGTTCATCTGGACTATAGGAACTTACTTTATACTTAACTTTGGTCTTCTTAGCCTAAGCAAGTTGGGGATATTTTCTAGATACTGTAAGACATTATTTGGATTCTACTATTCTGATTAAGATGAGTGTTTAGATATGAGAAGTACTATGAGCACCAACTCTGGAGCAAGACCATCTGGATTTAAATTCTGTATTTGAAATTACTGGCTTTGTGGAAGTCACTTAAATTCTCAATACCTCAGTTTCCTCAGCTGTAAAATAGAGATGAGGAGGTGATGATAACAATAGTGCCTACTTTATGGAATGCTGAGAAGTTTAAGTGAGTGTGTAAAGTGCTTAGATGAGAGCCTCACATATAGTAGTTTTTATAAAAGCGTCAGCTATTACCTGTATTTTCCTCTCTGCTCTATAGAGGAAAAAAAGTTGGCTTATCGAATTAATGTCCAACAGTGAGCATTACAGGGACTGTTTTATAGGATTTTAACCATGAAATGTATGTAAGGTAGGGTACTGTTAATTGCAAGCCATGTCTATTCATCAAAGATGGCTGATATATCCTCCCCTTGAAAATACCAAAGTCTTTGTTCCAATTACTATTTTTATTTCTAATATTTTTTTCACACTAGAAAGTGATTCAGACTTTTCACTAATTCAGTAAATAGATCTTCCAAGTAGTCTTGAAATATTGAGATGTAACTGTATCTCAACACTCTCTTCTTCCCCCAAATAATAATAACCCTAGATGTTTTTAAGAAAGAAGTAGTTTTTCAACTTGCCTAGTCTCCTGGATTTTCCATGCACAAATATATCAATAGGTTAAAAATGCCAAAATAGTAAAGAGGAAGTTCACCAGGTCAATAAGCCATTGTAGCTCATTAGTTGTGGCTTTTAGGCAATCAGAAGTTGAAATGAGTCAATAATGTGATGTAGCTACTTAGAAAGCAAATGCAATGTTAGAGCAGAGCAATACAAATAGAATGCCTAGTTCAAGGGAGGAACTCAACACTAGCTAGACGATATCTGGTATGCTGTGTCTACTGCTGAGCACCCACATTCTAAAAGGAACTTTACCAGTCTAGAGAGATTTCAGAAGAAGATAGTCCTGATGTCAAAGTTTCTGAAATCATGCCAGGGAGGGATGATTGGAGAAACTGGAAGCGTTTTTCTGAAAGAGAAGATTTAGCCAGAATATGACATGGAGTCAAAATTAGACATATTCAATGTAGTCCCAAGGGGAGAACCAAGCTAATGAGTAGAAGTCATGAGGAGGCAAATTTAGGCTCAGAATCAGAAAACTCTGTCTAAGGATAAAAAATATCCATAAATGGAATGGGATGCCTTGCAAAATAGTAAACTCTTGTCACTGCAAACTGTCAGAGACTGAGAGAATGTAGAAAGGATTTCTACTTCAAGTGTGAGGTTAAAATACTTGATATCTAAGAATATTTCCAACTGAGATCTATGATTGTAGCCCCATGATTATGTGCTCAGATAGCTGAAACACCCATCTAGCTGATCTGTCTTCTAATCCACCCTCAACACTATTAAGCTATTGTCAGACTAATCTTTCCCCTCAATTTTTATTTACCTCCTCCCCTCCTCCCCAACTTTCTCTCTCTCTCTCTCTTTCTCTTTCTCTCTCTCTCTCTCTCTCTCTCTCTCTCTCTCTCTCTCTCTCTCTCTCTCTCTCTCTCTCTCTCTCACACACACACACACACACATAATTTAGACATAGATGGAGTTCACTCTGTGCCAGGCACTGTTCTAAGCACTATAGATACACACACAAACACGCTCTACATATGACCAATTCTTATCCCCTTAATTGGGTCCAAATCTCTCTTCTGACACTTTGCACTTCTTACTACCTGAAATCCTTCCGCTTGGCAACCTTATTTCTCCCTCTTCTCCAAAATACATTCTCAATTATTGAAGACATTCTCAATTATTGAAGACATTCTCAATTATTGAAGACATTCTAGCTAAGTCAAACTCATATTTTACTTCATGCCTTTGTATGTACTGTAGTTCTTTCTGAAATTCTTTTAATCTTCCCCTTCTAAAAATTAAATAATATTCATCTTTCAAGGCTGAGTTCTAGCCCATCTTTTACCTGACACTTTCTTTGGCTATTACAAGCCACTATGTTTCTGGTTTCTCTGAATTTGTAAACACAGTGCTGTCTTATTTTCAACCTCTAATTTTATGTAATCCACAATTTTCCAAATGAGGAAATGAAAATGCTCCCAAATACAGTGACTTGTGCAAGCTAACCCAGCACATTAGGAGCAGAGCCATAAAGAGAACTCGGATCTCTCTGTTTCTGGTCTGGGTGCTTTAATGTGTAATTTTTTTTATAACTGTTTATTTCATTTTCTCAGGTGGATTCTAAATTTATGGAGGATGAGGATTGCTTCATATTTAAAAGTTACTTTGTACTTTCTGAGGAATTACTACTTTGTTAGGCATATAGGTACTGCTCACGAAGCTCTTCTTGATTGAGCCTACTTGGAAAGTTTTACTGAGCACTCCCTCTGCCAGACACTGTTCTAGTCACTAGGTTACTAAAGTGAACAAAATAAACACAATTGCGCACCCCCATAGAGCTTACATTTTAATGGATGGTCAATAAACTCCTAGAAAAGAAGGATTTGTTGGAAGAACAGTTCATCTGACTAGCCCTTGTACAAAACTTCCTTGCACAGCACCAAACTGACTTGAACTAAACAATACAAACCTTACCATGTGGAACAATTTTGGAAACTGGCTTTTTTCCCTGTATTTTAATATACCTATTAGAAGGGCCATCTGTCATGCTTATGTGAATGAAAGCAAGTTCTGGAAGCTTCCAGTATTGTCCAGTCTAACTAGTATATCCAATCTAACTAGATCCAAATATGCTGACCACCACTAAGAAAAGAATTCCTGAATTTGGCTGTCTGAAGCGAAATTTGCCCAGTGATATCTGTTATAAAGGCTTTATACCTTTAAATGAAACTCCAACTACCCTATCTCAAGGAGTTAGAGAGATTATTTTAAGTCAC
This sequence comes from Camelus ferus, assembly GCF_009834535.1. Classification (NCBI taxonomy): domain Eukaryota; kingdom Metazoa; phylum Chordata; class Mammalia; order Artiodactyla; family Camelidae; genus Camelus; species Camelus ferus. The sequence continues at coordinate 70,202,529 of NC_045732.1, read as the reverse complement.
TAAAGGTCAGAAATTGCTAGTCAACATGAAAAATCAAAATCAAGTCAGTAGATATTGAGTATCTATTATATGCTGAACATTGTGCATGTAGTTTAAAATCATGGCTCCTGCTTTTATGATGCTAGACAAGAAATAAAATGTATCAAGTGTGAAATATATGCACTTCATATGTAACCCTCCCCCCAGTCTCACCAAGGCAAGTGTATACATAGGGAATAGTATTGAGGAAAAGGGTGACTTGAGAGCAGAAGTTAGAGCTCCAAAGTGACAAAACTTGAAAATGTCCTAATTCTGATGTTGTGCCTCAGTGGATGAAACTTTGTTTCTGAGAGAGTAGCCTAAGAAATTGAAGAAACTTTTTCTCTCCATTTTTCACTTCCCCCACAGACCAATGCAGACTATGGAATGTAAGTCCACAAACCGCCACATCTCCACTCTTTACCTTGTGAGGAGGCCAAAAATGTTTAGCTATGTCAGTGGGTCCAATAGCCAAACCTCATATTTTTATGCATAAATAATTGGGAGTATGTGTAACACTCTGTCCTCAGGGTTTTCAGGGACTAGGAGGGTGTAAATCATCTTAGAGTGCTGAATAAATGCAGATTGATAAAGAAATGTACACAGGTTTACACATATAAATTCACAGATATTAATATGCTGGAACATTTTCTCCAGCAACCTACAAATAACAACTGGACCTCAAATATTTGAAAAAGATTTATAAGTCCAACAACAGTTCCTTAGCTGTTTCTCCTTTAGGAGCTACAACTGGTGATTTTTATGTGACTTCTAACAGCTTAGCCTGTAGTCTGTAAGTTCTAGCAGCTCTAACAAGGAGATTCAAACTCTAGGTTTGAGGGTACAATCCCCAAACCAGTTTTTACAGTCCAGAGAGTTCTAGTCTCATTTCATGAGAGCACCACAAAGAAAGAGAAACCTCCTCATGAGAAGAAACTCCTTTTTGGGCCAGAGACACTTATTTTATTCTCTGAAGAGGCAGATTTGTCTAGGTTTGTATACAGTAAGAACTCTGAACATATTTTTGGCTCATAGACCATATTGAGAATTTGGGGAGGTTTATGGATCTTATTCGTCAAAAAGATGCACACATATACAAATATACATAATTTTCCTCAGCTCACAAATCTGAGGGTTTATATATTTCCAGAAGTCCATCTATGGGTGTCATTAAGGGCCAGTAGTCCCCACAATAAGAGTGCCCCTTCTAGAAGTTGAAAATTAAACATAGGAAGGATGGGATGCATAAGAAGAGAAAAAGTAGGGGATATAGCTTAACACTTTCAAGTAAAGCAAAAATGCAAATATAAGCAATCTACAATTATAGCTGTGATAGCCCCATCCCAGGAACAAAACAAAACAAAAAAGATAATGCAAGGAGTTATCACAAAATTGTGAGATTTTTGCTTTCAAAAATAAAAGCAGACTATGCTTAAAGATATTCTTGCAGAATGTAGAAACTGTGACCCTTGGCTGCTATCATTTTTTTCTATTTGTCTTGCCAAACAAATGTTATGAAAGAATATCTCCAGGCATTCACTCTACCCTGAGGGTTAAAAACATGTACAGGATGGAAACTGGCAGAGTGCTAAGGTTGGCCGACTCATCTGCCTTGCTAAAGCTTCTAGAGACCTTCAAGGGCTCTAGGGATGAGGGAGTTGTCTTTTTTAGAGAAAATCAGGTCACAAAAAAAGTGTCCAAGTCTTCAGAACAATTGAGCCATGGCAGCAGATACAAGTAGAAAAAAGTTCTTCAGTGTAGATCCCATGATCTCAGAATGCTGTATTTTACATTAAGAGCATCTACAGGAAATACTCTTGCCAGCACAAATAATCAGGAACCTTTCTCAATTGGATAAACTGGGAACAAAACAGCAGAGACTTTATATCTTGGGAGGAGATAGATGATTGAGGCTTTGAGACAGGATTCCTTGGGGCTAAAATTCTCAAAAAAGAATTCCGTGGCAGCTGAAATCTCCCTCAGATATTACCAGATTTCCAAGGGTCTTTTCATTATTCTCCTGCCTCCAAGAAAACCAACATCACACTGTCTTCTGCATAATTAAATCACTTAATATACATTTATGAGTTCCTCTTATAGGCCCTGCAATTTATGATGCAAAAAGAACACAGCAGAGATCAAAATGGATAAGTTTCCTATTCTTGAGAAATCAGTGTATGTGGAAATTAGAAATTCAAGTGTGTAATTGTAATTAAATGTCCTAAGTTGATTAATAGAAGTATGTACAAGATATTAGGTAGAAAAGCAGAAGGGAAAACTAAGTTTTGTTGAGGAGGTGACACTTTGAAGTTAGGTCTTAAGAGTTTAAGTTTGCTAGATGACCAAGAGAAAGAAGGGCATTCAAAACACAAAGTACTGAAAATACAAAGAGAACAAGAAATGAAACAACATGCACGTCTGGAGAAGTGCAAACAGGATATTGTCACTGGAGCATAAAATGTGACAAGTTAAACAAAAGTTAGTGTTTCAGTTAGACCCATTGATTTTCAATGGCCATGATCTATGACACCCAAGAGAGTTGTAATTAGGGATTAGGTTGACCCAGACAACTTTAAGAGCCTTTTAACTGGACACTAGAGTGCTCAAATGGCTAACACTGTTTTTTTTTTTAAATATATTACTTTACCTCAAAGCGATCTTTTTCTGTATCTTCTGCCCTCTAAAAGCCAATTCAATTCAGAGTGCAAAATGCGAACCTAACTGCTGTAACACACATTTCCACAAAAGCAACATGAATACAACAGCTTACTGCCTTCTAAAGAAGCCAGTAGAGTTCCTTGATATACCAACAAAACTTTTTTACATTTTTGGAGGTAAAATTCATGTAACATAAAATTAACCATTTAAAGTGTACAATTAAGTGACACTTAGTACATTTAGAATGTTGCGTGACCAATAGTTTCAGAACATTTTCATCTAGTTCCATAACATTTTTTAGCTCCAAAACATTTTCATCACACCAAAAGAAAACGCCATACCCATTAAGTGGTCACTACTGCTTCTTCCCTCCTCCCCTCAGCCTTTGGCAACCACCAATCTGCTTCCTGGCTCTATGTATTTGCTTATTCTGGATACTTAATATAAATAGAATCATTCAATTTGTGGATTTTTGTGTCTAGCATATTTCACTTAGCATTACATTTTTGAGGTTCATCAATACTGTAGCATATATCAGTACTTCACTTCTTTTACAGCTGAGTAAAATATGGATATACCACATTTTGTTTATCTACTTATAAGCTGATGGACATTTGGGTTGTTTCCACCTTTTGGTTATTGTTAATAGTGCTACTATGTACGTTCATGT